>NW_028275166.1:13975233-14295660 GCF_013281855.1 Momordica charantia | reverse complement strand
ATATGCCGCCACGGCTTTTCAGAACTTTGATTCAGGGATAGTCAACCCTATTCCAGCCCACACAAACTTTGAGCTTAAACCAATGATGTTCCAAATGTTGCAGACAATTGGACATTTTGGAGGGCAGGAACATGAGGATCCACATGATCATCTGAAATCATTCATTCAAATTGCAAATGCATTTCGATTACCTGGTATAACAGACGATGCTCTGAGACTAACACTTTTTCCATTTTCTTTGAAGGACCAAGCTAGAGCATGGCTCAATGCATTTCCACCGGGATCCATCACCACATGGGGGTCGTTAGTGGAGAAGTTCTTAACAAAATTCTTCCCACCTACTCGCCACGCTGATATCAGAGAGGAGATCATCTCCTTTAGACAGTATGATCGTGAACCTGTTCACGAGGCGTGGGAGAGATTTAAAGAACTAATCAGGAAATGTCCGAACCATGGCTTGCCGGCATGCATCCAGATAGAACATTTCTTTAGAGGCTTAGATCATCCTACTAAGATGATGCTAAACAATGCTGCCAACGGAGCCTTTACAAAGAAGACATTCAACGAGATAGTTGACATCCTAAATGACTTAGCTTCACACAACGAACTATGGTGTTCGCAAAGATCTAGGGCAGCACCAAAGAAGCAAGATCCAGCTGGAGTTTTGGCTCTGGACATTGCGACCTCGATGCAAAAAGAGATGGTTACAATGAACCAGAGGCTGAAAGAGATGGCATTGGGAATAAAAAATCCATTAGCCACGCCGATACAACCTGTGCAGTCGGATTATTGCACTCCTGCCCCTGTTTGCCAAGTCAACGATCTCATTTGTTCATTTTGCAATGAAAACCATATTTATGATAATTGTCCACATAACCCTGCTTCTGTTTTTTATGTAGGACATGGGAACAATAGGAACTTTAACCCATATTCGAACACCTACAACCCAGGTTGGAGGCACCACCCTAATTTCTCATGGGGAGGTCAAGGAGGTTCGAGCGGTTTTAATCAAGGGCAGAGCCAACAGAACAAGCAGCCCTATGTTCCACCTACACAGCAATACATCCCACCACCGCAACAGCAGTACAATCAGAGAACACAGACTCCACCAGTTCAAAATAACAACTCAAATCTTGAGAATATGATGAAGGAGTACATGGCCCGAACCGACGCAGTGATACAATCCCAAGCGGCATCAATGAGGAATTTCGAGACCCAATTGGGACAGCTCGCCAATGAATTGAAGAATAGACCCCAAGGTTCTTTTCCAGGCCATACTGAATTACCAAAACGAGAAGGGAAAGAACAGTGCAAAGCTGTCACCCTCAGGAGTGGACTGGCATATGATGGACCAACAATGCCAACAACAGATGTACAGATTCCGTCCACTGAACCAATTGTAAAGATACCAGAAAATCCAACAACACTAGAAAAAGAAAATATTAGAAAAGGTAATGAGGACACCCCGAGTGTTCCTCCACAGGTACAGCCTTCTTTTACCCCTACTCCCCCGTTTCCACAAAGATTAGTAAAGAAAAATAATGATTCCCAGTTTAGAAAATTTTTAGATATTTTAAAACAACTGCATATAAATATACCATTAGTAGATGCTCTAGAACAGATGCCAAATTATGCTAAGTTTTTGAAAGATATAGTTTCTAGGAAGAAAAAAATAGGAGAGCATGAACTGGTAGCCATGACAAAATGTAGTAGTGAAGCTGTAGGCAGCCCGCTACCCATGAAATGTAATGATCCTGGCAGTTTTACCATTCCATGTTCCATAGGAGGAAAAAACTTAGGTAGGGCATTATGTGATCTAGGCGCTAGCATTAATCTTATGCCATTATCAGTTTTCAAATCTTTAGGCATAGGAGAAGCTAGACCTACTACGGTTACCCTCCAACTAGCAGATAGATCTATCATAAGACCTGAGGGAAAGATAGAAGATGTTTTAGTCCAGGTGGACAAATTCATTTTCCCTGCGGACTTTATCATTCTAGATTGCGAGGCAGACTTAGACGTTCCCATTATTTTGGGAAGACCATTTCTAGCCACTGGGGATACAGTTTTTAATGTAAGGAAGGGAGAAATTACAATGAGGGTAAATAATGAAGAAGTTAAATTTAACGTTCTAGACGCCATGAAATTACCAGGAGACTTTGAAGAGTGCTCTGCTATAAATAGCTTGAATCCTATTATGTTTGATGAGTTTTATGACTCGTTAGTTACAGAGATTGAAGAAGAGCTTGATAAGATAGCAGAAGGACCAGAAGATGTGATTAATCCTATTGAAAAAATACAAAAAGAAGAATGCAAGTCGTTACTTCCGTCCATAGTGGAACCACCCACGTTGGAGCAGAAGCCATTGCCGTCGCATTTGAAATATGCGTATCTAGGGGATAACGACACTTTACCAGTTATTATAGCTTCCAATTTATCACCTACTAATGAATATTCTTTATTGCAGATTTTGGAGAAGCACAAAAAGGCCATTGGATGGACGATAGCAGATATCCGAGGGATAAGCCCGGCCTTTTGCATGCACAAAATTCTATTGGAAGAAGATGCTAAGAACTCTATTGAGAGTCAAAGGCGGTTGAACCCGAAGATGAAAGAGGTTGTAAGGAAAGAAATTCTTAAATGGCTTGACGCCGGTGTTATATACCCAATATCCGACAGCAGCTGGGTAAGCCCAGTACAGTGTGTACCAAAGAAAGGGGGTATAACCGTGGTGGCCAACGAGGAGAATGAGCTCATCTCAACCCGAACTGTGAGCGGGTGGAGAGTTTGCATTGACTATCGCAAACTCAACAAGGTAACAAAGAAAGACCATTTTCCTCTCCCGTTTATTGACCAGATGCTCGACCGTCTGGCAGGTAAGGATTTCTATTGTTTTTTAGATGGATATTCGGGTTATAATCAAATTACTATTGCTCCAGAAGACCAGGAGAAGACAACATTTACGTGTCCGTATGGTACGTTCGCTTTTAGGCGAATGCCCTTTGGACTATGCAACGCACCCGCGACTTTTCAGAGGTGTATGATGGCCATCTTCTCTGACATGGTAGAAAATATTCTAGAAGTTTTTATGGATGACTTTTCTGTTTTTGGAAATTCTTTCGACGCTTGTTTAGTTAATTTGGAGAGAGTATTGGAGAGATGTGAACAAACAAACCTAGTCCTAAATTGGGAGAAGTGTCATTTCATGGTACAAGAGGGTATTGTTTTGGGTCACAAAATTTCCAAGCAAGGAATAGAGGTAGATCACGCTAAGATAGACATCATTTCAAAGCTACCTCCTCCTACAAATGTCAAAGGGATTAGAAGTTTTTTAGGGCATGGGGGATTTTACCGCCGCTTTATAAAAGACTTTGCTAAAATTTCTAAACCCTTGTGTCAATTGTTAGAACATGATAGACCATTTGTTTTTGATGATGACTGTTTAAAATCATTTGAAATGTTGAAAGTTGCTCTAAGTTCAGCTCCTATAATTATCGAACCTAATTGGGATTTACCTTTTGAGCTCATGTGTGATGCTAGTGATTATGCAATAGGAGCTATGTTAGGACAACGTAAAAACAAGATCTTGCATCCTGTGTATTATGCTAGTAAGACTCTGACCGGTGCACAACTCAATTACACTACTACTGAAAAGGAACTGTTAGCAGTTGTGTTCGCCTTTGATAAGTTTAGGTCTTACTTGATAGGCACAAAAGTCATTGTTTTTACTGACCATTCTGCTTTAAAATATTTATTTGCTAAAAAAGATGCTAAACCACGTTTGATACGGTGGATTTTGTTACTTCAAGAGTTTGATATTGAAGTTAGGGACAGGAAGGGTACTGAAAACCAAGTTGCTGATCACCTGTCTAGATTGGAATCCCCGCTCTGTGATGATGGAACTGTTATACGTGAACAGTTTATTGACGAGCAACTCTTGCGAGTTGATTCAGTTCCGTGGTATGCCGATATAGCAAATTATTTGGTAAGTCGAATAGTTCCTTATGAGTTCAACAAGCAACAGGTAAAGAAATTTTTAAATGAAGTTCGATGTTATCGTTGGGATGAGCCTTTTTTATATAAGCTAGGACCTGACAATATCTTACGCAGGTGTGTCGCAGAAGAAGAGCACGAGGCGATATTAGACGCTTGTCATATGTCTCCATATGGAGGACATTTTGCAGGACACAAAACCGCAGCCAAAGTTTTGCAAAGTGGGTTCTTTTGGCCCACTCTGTTCAAAGATGCACATAAGTTTGCCCAGGTTTGTGACAAATGCCAACGGACAGGTAATATATCTAAACGCCACGAAATGCCTCAAACCCCGATCCTGGAGATTGAAATATTTGATGTGTGGGGTATAGATTTTATGGGTCCATTTCCATCTTCTAATGGTAAGCTTTATATATTGTTAGCAGTAGATTATGTTTCGAAATGGATAGAAGCCATTGCAACTGCTACCAATGATTCCAAAGTTGTCATTCGTTTTCTGCAAAAGCACATTTTTACGCGTTATGGAACCCCGCGTTGTCTGATAAGCGATGGGGGGGCTCATTTTGTGAATAGGTCTATGCAAAAGTTGCTGACTAAATACAATGTGCGTCATAGGGTTGCAACAGCATATCATCCTCAGTCGAATGGGTTAGCCGAAATATCTAATAGGGAGATAAAAAACATTTTAGAAAAAACTGTAAATCTTAACCGTAGGGATTGGTCTTTTAAGCTTGATGATTCACTTTGGGCATATAGGACAGCATTTAAGACTCCCCTCGGCATGTCCCCCTATAGGCTAGTTTTTGGAAAAGCATGTCATTTGCCTCTTGAGCTAGAATATAAAGCATTTTGGGCTACTAAGAAATTAAATTTTGATTTGTTGGCTGCAGGTGAAGCGAGGAAGTTACAATTGTTGGAATTAGAAGAACACAGGCACTTTTCTTATGAGAATGCTAAGTTGTTTAAGGAAAAAACTAAACAGTGGCATGATAGGCGTCTTCGGCCGAACAATCTTCAAGAAGGTGATCTGGTTCTGTTATTCAACTCTAGGTTGAAACTTTTCCCTGGAAAACTTAAGTCTAGATGGTCTGGTCCCTTTCAAATTTTTAAAGTCTACCCATATGGGGCAGTGGATCTAGTTGACTCTAAGGGAAATGTTTTTAAAGTAAATGGGCAGAGACTTAAGCCGTATTTTGGAGAACCAGTGGATAGAGGAAAAACCTCTATCCAACTTTCAGGTCAATAAATGTTTGCGAAAAATGTTTTTCCTTCTTATCTGTTTGGAAAGAACAAAAGTAAAGGAAGAAAATTTTTGTATCTTACATTCTTTTTGTCTAATCATAAAAAGTTTTGCTTATTAATGTTTTTGGAAAACGTTGAAAAACAAAAAAAAAAAAAAAAAAAAAAAAAAAAATGAAAAAAAAAAAAAAAAAAAAAAAAAAAAAAAACATTGAAAAAATTTTACGCAGGCGCCTGGCGCCTGCCCTGTTTTCCAGCAGTTCGAGTTTCGTTTTCCTTCACGGTTTGGGTTTTAATTTTCGATAGCATGGGCTTTATTTTGGGTCAAACATTAATCCTCTATGATTTAGCTTTAAGAACTTCTCTTCAAACTCAAATTTTGTTTCCCTAATCCTATTTTGTATTCAAATTTGTTTTCTTTTCCTTTTAGGTTTAGGAAACTTGGTTGAACTTAAATGTCAATCCCTTTCCATTTAGGATTTAGTTTGGGGAAAGCTTTAAATAGACCCATTGCCTAAGCTTTACAACTCCACCAAAACCCACACAACTCTCTTCTTCCCCTTGTTTTTTTTTTCGAAAAAAAAAAACCCACTCCCTTCATCACCCTTGTTTTCGATTTTCAGCCACCAAAGAGAAGAAGAAATTTCCAGCATTTGCTTACATCTATGGCTTCCTCTTCTCAACATACTTCACTTCCTACCTCTTCCACTCAAGCTCCAAATGCCACAAGCATTCCTTTTCCACCATTGGAGAACTTCCAACACCACATGGGTTCAGATTCTAGGCTAGCTGCTGTTAGGGGAGGAAACCCGCTTCAAACATTTGAATGTCCTCCATCCCAAGCTCCTACACAACATCCTATAGTGAGCCCACATGGTTATGTTAATTTTCAGCAACTACCCACCTTTAATATACCTCAAAACAGTGAGTTTAGGGCTGAAAATCCTCAACAACTTCCTCCAATGATCAATCCGGGTATGTACCAACCGTTTATGTTTAACCCGGTTCCTTCATATCATTTTCCCTTGTCTCAAATGCAAATTCCAGCTAGTGTTCATCCTTATGGAATGCCAAACCCATCTACTCTATTTCCTAGCCTTCCACCTTATTATGGAATGGGTCATTGGGTACCTCCAACCAATTATGGGATGCTTTCACCTAGGTTTCCCCCACCAGCTCAACTTCCATTCCTAGAAAGAGGACCTCAAGCACCCCAATTGCACCCTAACATATCGAGTACCTTCAACATGGGACAACTAAAACCCTTAGAGCCTCCTAGGATGCCAATCCCAACCAATATGCCAATAGATGCAGGAGATGAGCATGGAGGAGAGCAAGAGAAGAGCCACAGCCATAGGCTAGAGCCCGGGGTTTCGATAGGGCAAAAGAGGAAGGGCAAGGAGGTGATGATAGACCCAGAAATTGAGGAAGATGGGAGTAGTAGGCGTCTGACGCCTAAGGATTCATCTATGGAGAACAGGGACGAGGAGCAGTTTTATTCATCTCCATTGATTATTACACCGGAAGATGGTAATGATGATTTTCTACTGGTTTCACGAGGACATTGTTCAAATATGCCAGAAACAGAGGATACCGAGAACGAAGTGGTGAGAACAGATACTCAGGAACCTTCCCCATTGGATACACCTACAGAAGGAGCGTTTTGTAGTCACCAAGAGTTGCCTACTGGGGCAACTGGATCTACTCCATTGGCAACGGATGAGTATGTCACACCGATGGCCACTCTACCAGGGGTAAGGGATGCTCATACTATTCCTTCTAATACAGTTAACCCGCTTGGGTGTGATACAGGTAGATCCAAGGTTGGGGAGAATAGTACTCAAGAACCTACCAGCGAAGAAGATCCTGAGGACACGCAGACGATAAGGGAAATGTTTCAATACAAGAGGCGGGAGAAAAAGAGTTCAAAACGACGTGCAGTTCAGGCTAAGAAGCCAACAGTGCCCGTGAATGAACCTAAAACGAGAGCTGCGAAAGCTAAAGCAGCTGAAGCTAAGAGGAAGGTAGTGGCACCTGGGCCAGTTGATACAATTGAACTGGACTTGTCTGAGGGAGAGGAGGTCGAGACGAAATGGAACGCGGAAAATTTAGCCACTCGAACTTCATTAATGAAATCCCGTAAGATTATGACAGAATTGGGATTCGATCTCACTCTAGGAGATGTGCCTGATGATTGGAGGGAGACCGCCAGAGACAAAGAATGGAGACCACTCATTCAGCCCATACAATGTGAGGCTTTGGAGTTAGTCAGAGAATTCTATGCTGCTGTCCACCCCCAGTCACATATAGCCATAGTGCGCGGGAAGGAAATACGGTTTGATGCCACTCAGATCAACTACACCTTTAACATTGAGAATATCAGAGATGCTGTGGGCAATAAGATGTTAGTGACTCCGACTCTGGAACAGCTTGATGAGGCTTTAGAATGTGTTGGGAAGCCCTCTGCCACTTGGGATTTGACTACTCATGGCAAGGTACGACTAAAACCCGAGGATGTTTCCCTAGCTGCTGCAGGATGGTTATACATAGTCAAAAACAGAATTCTGCCAACGGAGCATGATGAGCATGTCACTCAGGATAGGGCATTGCTGGTTTATGCCATGCTAAAGGGCATAGATGTGAATTATGGAGAATTGATCAATACCAGTATCCATGAGTGTGCCCACCGGACACGTGGTAAGCTTTATCACCCACGTTTGGTCACTTCTTTATGCTTGCGACAAGGTGTACAGCTCCCTGAGGATCAAATTAAGAGAGATGCCCCAATTGTGGAAGAGAAGAATATTCGGCGTATTATCGCCCATGCGTTACAAAGAAGGGAAGGTACTGGGATGTCTCCTACATCGGAGATCCGTCGTCTTCGAGAGGAGAACCACAAGCTGCGAGATCAGGTTCGAGAAGTCGTGCAACATATCTACAACTTAAGGGCTTCATTGGATTTTGCGGTTTTACCTTCATGGCCTCCAGCGCTAGCTGCTATCCTTGGTCATCCATCTCCCAGTACTGACACTGATCCTAGTCCACAACCTCCGACTTCATGAAGGGGAGGTTCCTTCTTTGCTATTTTTTGTGTTTTATTCTTTTGGTTAATGACGTAGTTGCATATTCTAGCATTACTACGCATGTTTTTTTTTTTTTTGTATTGATTATGTTTCGAGCTCAGTTGAAGCATGAATAAATTAGTATCGTTTATCTTCTGATCACTTAAAGTATGCCTTCACTTAACCTTAGTTTAGCTTTTCACATGCCTATTTTGAAGCATCTGTGCTGTGCATGTGATTTCATGTCGATGATGATTATAAGAGATTGTTGAGTTTTCTGTTCAATCCTGATAAAAACTCTCCGTTAGTTAACTTTTGTTTTTCACACATGCATTCCACATTCAACCATTTTACTTGCTATATTTTCTTCAATATGTCTTTCTAAATTCCCGTCTCTAGCCCGGTTATGGATAGTTAGCCTTTTATGTCTAAAAAGGGTTGCTAAGAAGTAGTGTTTTTACTTTCCATTCATTGCTCAACATGTTTTCCCAAAAAGTTAGGATTTAGAGAAGGCCACTGTAAGTCTTAACAAGTCAATACTGAAAAGGTTGCTTATTTGCATTGTTGAGTGGTTAAACCGAGGAGAGGAGCGCCTTAGACATAAGGGTTCCGCTTAAGTAGCCTAGACATAGGACCTTAACCCGAGGTTGCGACTATTTCCATCCTAAAACTAAGATATATCTCATAATAGACATATTAGGGAATGTCTTAGGACTTTGAACTTGCTTAGACATAAGTAAAGTGAGAAGCGTAGTCGTTAGTTTCTAAAGTAAAATGCATATTATCCTTAGCATGTCCTTGATTCTTTGTTGGCTAACTTGAAGTAATTCGGGCTAGGTTTTATTATTATAAGTCCAAATCCCAAATCCAAACCATTATTTGTGACCACTTCCCATTTACAAGAATCACTCATTTCAACATTCACTATTCTTTAAAACTTCAGAGTTTGGAAATTGTTTAGAAGTCCTTGAGGATCGATACTTGGATACTCCATCCATTTTATATTACTCTGACAGGTGTGCGCTTGCATCTATATAATTGTTACCACGCTTAGTGCGTGCGTTCAGCAAAACGCCCAGTCACCAACCTATACGCGACTGGGCCGATACGTTCCAAAATCTCAAAAGGCCCAATGAACCTTGCGCTGAGCTTGCCCTTCTTCCCAAAACGCAAAATCCCCTTTACGGGTGCCACACGAAGAAACACCCGTTCACCTACCACAAAATCGAGCTCTCTACGTCTGACGTCTGCATAACTCTTTTGACGGCTCTGTGCGACTTGCATCCTTCCCCTGATCTTTTGAATGGCACTGTTAGTCGCCTGCACCAAATCTGGTCCCAAGAGAACTCTTTCTCCGACTTCGTCCCAATTAACCGGAGATCGACACTCCTTCCCATACAGTGCCTCGTATGGGGCCATCCCAATCGTGGCCTGAAAACTGTTATTATAAGCAAACTCTATTAGGTAGAGGTACTTGTCCCAACTACCACCAAAGTCTAACATGCAAGCTCTGAGCATGTCCTCTAAAACCTGGTTCACGCGCTCCGTCTGACCATCGGTTTGGGGGTGAAACGCCGTGCTAAAGTCCAACTTAGTGCCCAGGGACTTTTGTAGACTCCGCCAAAAAGTCGAGGTGAAACGCGGGTCTCGATCGGACACTATGGATACCGGTATACCATGTAGCCTGACAATTTTCTGTAAATACAGTTCCGCCCATTTCTCTACTGTATACGTTGCCTTGCCGGGAATAAAGTGAGCGGACTTGGTTAAAGGATCTACAACTACCCAAATCACAGTGAATCCCTTAACCGTCCTTGGTAGCCCTGTAATGAAGTACATAGCCACATCGTCCCACTTCCAGACTGGTATGCTCAAAGGTTGCAGCAAACCAGCAGGTCTCTGTCTCGAAGCCTTTACCTGTTGGCAAGTCAAACACTTGCTAACAAACTGAGCTATTTCCCTCTTCATGTTATGCCACCAGTAATGTTTCTTGAGGTCTTGGTACATTTTGGTACTTCCTGGATGGACCGAGTAGGGAGTATTGTGTGCCTCTCCCAATAAATCCTTCTTCAAAGAATAATCCTTTGGCACACACAACCTTCCGCGAAAAAGCAAGGCTGCCTCACCTGAGAGAGTGAAATCCCCATGACCTACCATATCGAAGCCTTTGTCCAAGCTATGGTCTTCCTTTTGGGCAACAATGATCCGCTGCCTCAGACTGGGTTCCACTGAGAGTCGAGCCAACAGTGCGGGGACATCATCCACCGTCAGCTCTACTTCCAAGCGTTCCAACTCGCTGTGCATTGGACTGCAGCTCACAACCAGAGATGCCACACTTGCCGCCCTTCTACTAAGAGCATCAGCCACCACGTTTGCCTTACCCGGATGGTAACTAATCTCACAATCATAATCCTTCACCAACTCTAACCACCGTCTCTGTCTCAAGTTAAGCTCCTTCTGAGTGAAAAGGTACCTCAAACTTTGATGATCCGTGAAGACCTGAATTCTCTGTCCGTAGAGGTAGTGTCTCCACAACTTTAAGGCGAAGACCACTGCTGCTAATTCTAAATCATGAGTGGGATAGTTAAGCTCATGCGCCTTCAGTTGTCGAGAAGCATAAGCTATAACTTTCCCATGTTGCATCAGTACACATCCCAAGCCCCTTCGCGAGGCGTCGCTGTAAACCACCAAACCTTTCGTCCCATCGGGGACAGTTAACACCGGTGCAGACACCAAATGCTTTTTCAGTTCTTGGAAAGCCTCCTCACACTCGCTGCTCCAAGTGAAGGTAGCATTCTTACGAGTCAACTGCGTCAACGGTGCCGCTGTCCGAGAGAAATCCTGGATGAACTTTCTGTAATAACCAGCCAAGCCAAGGAAACTACGAATCTCTGTAACTGAACTAGGTCTTGGCCAATTTCTAATAGCTTCTACCTTGGTGGGGTCTACTGCAATACCTTCCTTGGTGACTATGTGCCCTAGGATAGCCACTTGGTCCAGCCAGAACTCACTCTTTGAAAACTTGGCATACAACTTATTTTCCCGTAGTATAGTCAAAACCTGTCTGAGATGTTCTTCGTGGCACTGCTCAGTCTTGGAGTATATCAAGATGTCGTCGATGAACACGATGACAAAAGAATCTAAATACTCCTTAAAGACCCGATTCATTAGATCCATAAAGGCTGCCGGAGCATTTGTGAGTCCAAAAGACATCACGACAAACTCAAAGTGCCCATACCTTGTCCTGAACGCCGTCTTTGAGATGTCAGCATCCTTTAACCTCAATTGGTGGTACCCCGAACGCAAGTCTATTTTTTAGAACACCTTCGCCCCCTGAAGCTGGTCAAAAAGGTCGTCAATGCGTGGTAGGGGATACTTGTTCTTGACTGTAACTTTGTTTAGTTCCCTGTAATCTATACAAAGTCGCATTGAGCCGTCCTTTTTCTTAACAAAGAGCACGGGCGCACCCCAAGGGGATACGCTCGGGCGGATGAAACCCTTGTCGAGTAATTCTTCCAACTGTAGCTTCAGCTCCTTCAACTCTGCCGGAGCCATTCGATAGGGTACTTTCGAGATGGGAGCCGTCCCTGGCAGCAACTCAATACAAAAGTCCACTTCGCGAGACGGAGGCAAGCCGGGGAGGTCCTTAGGGAACACGTCAGAGAACTCATTGACCACATGAACTGCCTCAATGGTCGGTACAACCATCCTTGTATCCACAATGCTAGCCAAATAGGCCCAGGCACCACGCTGGAGAAGATGGCTGGCCTTCAATGCCGACACCACTCTCGGGACCCCGGCCTTGGCTCCTTTAAAGGTAAAGTTCTGTCCGGAGGGCAAGCGAAAGCTAACTTCCTTCTTCGAGCAATCAATGTTAGCCCGGTTGGCAGCTAACCAATCCATGCCTAGGATCACATCGAAATCCTGCATATCCAGTTGGATTAACTTCACCTCCACGGTCTGACCATCGAAAGAGAGCTGGCCTCCTTTCACCACTTGACTAGTGACCAACACAGATCCTGACGGAGTGGATACTGACAGCAAAAAGCCTAACGATTCTAACTCTAGGTCCTCATGCCGAACAAAAGTAGAAGCAATGAAAGAATGACTAGACCCCGAGTCAAATAAAGCGTAAGCAGGCATGCTGAGTACTAAAACAGTCCCTGCAAAAGTAACACGCATGCAATAAAACACAAGCATATACACACAGCTCAAGACTCACAAAGAGAAGATACCTGTGACCACCGCCTCGGCATGCTCAGCATCCCCTCTGGTAAGAGCGAAGACGCGCGCCCTATGGGTTCCACCTTGAGTTGCCGCCGTCGCAGGGATCCTCTGGCCTAAAGCTTGGGTATTCGAGCCGGTCATCAGACACTCCCTTGCAAAATGTCCTTCCTTCTGACACCTATAACAAATTCTCTTTCCCGCCCAACACGGCCCAGTATGGCTCCTCTTACAAGTGGGGCACACCGGAGAAGCAGTCTGCCTTTGCACAAGCTGCTGGTGTCCCCTCGAGGGTTGATTGGAGGAGAACGATGCAAATTTCCACTTCACCCCCGAGCTGGAGCCCGTCATCTGTTGAGACTGAGGTTCCTCGAGACATTTGTCCATAGCCAACGCGCACCTGACTGCTGCTGTATAAGTAGTTGGTTCCTTAAGAACAAGTAGCCCCTTGATCTCTCTACGCAAACCATCAATGAACTTGTCAATCTTTAATTGTTCAGTAGGAATATATTGCATTCCAAACCGGGACAGCTCAGTGAACTTCCTCTCGTATTGGGCCACAGTTAGGCTCCCTTGACTGAGACGGAGAAACTCTGCCTGTTTTTCGTTCCTGACAGTCACGGGAAAATAGTACTCATAGAGTAGGTTCTTAAACCTCGTAAGTAAATGGGATAAAGCTCAAATAGGCACCTAACCCGAGGCATAACTAACAACAAGGAAAAATCTCCCAATTAGTCAAAGGTACATAATCCGTTTATTGGCCACAACATAAGGCCCTAACAAAAGAATTAGACTAAATAAGAAAAACTAAGCAGCCTATAGTCCTCGTTTGTCAGGTTTCCCCCGTCCCATTAGCAAGGTCACCCTCGATTCCTTCACCTGAAACAATCATTGTAGAAGGGGGGGTGAGTATATAAAATATACTCCGTATGTAGCCCTCATCAAGCACACACACACATCACGCTCAAAAACCATAAAGAAAACATACATCGTCATGCTCAAAACATAAGGCAAACATACATCGTCATGTTCTATCATTACAGTATGCGAACAACTATAGACATGCTCCACAATGACATCATACATTCAATCATGAACGTGTTCTATATAACCCGATGCTAACCATAATCGTAAACAAATCAACTACAGTTCACATGGCGCCCTAGCGCTTCAGGCAACTCTAAGTTCATCTCATCCATCCAAGCTTTCCAAGACCGTTCTGTTGGTAGTGTCGGCCCCTGACCATTTATACCCAGAGCCCCGACACTAGTGCATCGACCCTCGACCATTTATACCTGAGGCCTCGACGTCTTTTCAATCTATTGGCTTATTAGTTCCCCAAGTCTAACGCCTCGAATCGTATCGACCCTTACCGTTTATCCCCAAGGCCCGACACTCATCTACAGAGGCTTGGCGTTCAACCTTGCTATTTATCCCCAAGGTTTGAACTGTGCATCGACCCTCGACCATTTATACCCGAGGCCTCGATGTCTTACAATCTATTGGCCCTTGACCATTTATACCCAAGGCCCCAATAGTTCTCCATTCGAAAGACTCCTCGCATCGACCCCCGACCATTTATACCCGAGGCCTCGACGCTCATCTTTAACCAATATTGGCGCATCGACCCCCGATCATTTATACCCGAGGCCTCGATACCCAATTAGTGACGTATCAGCCCTCGACCATTTATACCCGAGGCCCTGACACTCACCCATTCACTTCGTAACTGTCATAACTCCACATATCAATTCTAGCCTCCCGCCAGGATTTCGGTACTACTTCCCTAATAACACCAACCACCACAACGTTCATCAACAACACCACCACTAGTATGATCTCAATGCATCTCTCAGCTCACCAACACAAATCAGCATGCTTCCCCAACATAAACATCATTCTAATAGCAAAACAATAAACCAAACATGCTTTCACAATATATCAGTTCTCAACAACAGCGCCATAGTGAGCTCAGTTATAACAGAGCATAGTCAACAATTTTTAAACGACAGCAGTCCAACACAAATCACCCAAGCACTCATTATCCAACATCCGCAAACATTAAGCATTGCTAGATATAATAAAAACTCATAAGACATGCCAAACACTTCATACAGATTTTAGACAACAAACATCCCCACCATAATATTTATTTTAACGAATATTCCCTGCAAACACACATCATTCCACGACAGATCTCAGCAGCTCAACAATACAAAGTTTCTACTATTATCACCAACAAAAATTCAACACTACCTAGGCATACAAACCAACATAAATGAGAGTTACACCGCACAACATCGTATCAGAACCATTTTCAACATCATAAATAGTACATCGACAACTAAATAATAAACACCAACACACGCACCCACCCTCGTGCTACTTACAAACACTTGTCCTAAAGCTCCTAAGCTCTTTGCACACTTCCTACTACAAAAGAGCACGATCTCGAGGTTAGTAACCAATTAGAGGCACTTAAATATAATTGAATTCGAGTTTAGGTGAGTCGTTACCTACTAACTCACACTAAAACCACTCGAACTTGGAGTGGGTCAACGCCGGATCGATGCCGAGGGAGGTGGGTATTGCAAATCGGCTTCGAACGAGTGTGAGTAAATGCCAAATCGTGTAGAAACCAAGAAATTTTCGTGAACTGCTGCTGCTCGGGGTGCTGGCCATGGGGTTCGAGGTCGCCGGTGCTGCTGTTCGCCAGAGGAGGAGCCGAAATTTCTCTGTTCGTCGTGGGTAAGACGCCGTCGACCACTGCTTGCCCGATGCCGGAGAAGAAAAGCGAGAGTGGGTACCAGAACTCTCAGATCTGGCCGGACGGTAGCAGAATTCTTGGACGCCGAGAGACGCTGGTGATGGGATCGCGAAAGCCGCACTTCTGCTGTGATGCCGCGTTGCCGTGGGTCGTCACCGGAGAGGCTCGCTGCCGCCGTGGGATGCCAACCGGAGAAGAAGGAGAAGAGAGTGGTGGGGGCGGCGAAGAAGAAGGAGAAGAAGACAAAGAAGAAGAAGAAATTTGGGAGAGGGCAGGCGGCTGAAAACAAAAAGGGAGGAAGGGAAGAAGAAGAAGAAAAGAAATTAGGGCTTTCTTGGTTTTCTTTTTGTTTTTAAAAAAAACCAACCCAACCCAACTTAAAACAAACCAAACCCAAAAGAAGGATCAACTAAAACAATAAACTCATCCCAACCTGAGATAAAACCAAAAGCGCGCGATCCGATATACAAAAATTTAATTAAAATAAATTTAGAATTTAATGGAAAGCTCATAGTTCGAGATTTAAACTAACCTGAAAGATACGGGGCGTTACAGGTTAGGTAGGTCCTAAAACGCTGGTGGATTACCCATTTCCATCTCCTTTGACTGACCAAATCATGCTCAAACTGATAGTGGAACACTTCTTCTACACGTATGCATCGGTTGGAACCACCAAAACGTATTGGAAGACGCGTTTCATTAAGGGCAAAGTTGGAAGAAAACAAGGATTTCTGCCGCCTGGCGCCTCCAATGAAGGTTTTTCCGTCTTTTTGCTTCTTTTGATTAATTTCCACTCCCAAATGGTCCTAAAATGTCATAAATACAATATAAGCCAACCACAAACCATCATATATGAATTTTGCATGAATTGGAACTCAAACGACCGAGAAAAAGTCCGAAACAAAGTTAAAACATAGTAAAAACAGCATCTAAAACCTTTTTTTTACGCATGTAAGCAAGCGTAATCACCGATCTCTCACGTAAGTATTAAAATTTCATCAAGAGGAAGAAACAATTAAAGAAGCATTTTTCCAACCAAAAATAGTAAAAAGGTGAAAAGAGTAAAAAGGATGAGGTAATTTGTTATGAATGCAAAAAACCGGGTCATATTAGAACCGATTGTCCTCTTCTTAAATCATCCAATGAATCCAAGACGAAAGCAATGAAGGCTACTTGGGATGATAGTTATGAAAGTGGAAGTGATAGTGAGAATGAAGAAGTGGCCAACTTTTGCTTCATGGCTCATAGTGACAAAGAGGATGAACAAGATGATGAGGTAAATCTTGACCCCCTTTCTTATGATGAGTTGTTTGAAGCTTTTGAGAATATAGAAAATGATTTAGAAAGACTTGGTTCTAAATATATTATGCTTAAACAGAAATGCAATGTCTTAACTAGTGAACATAAGTCTTTACTTGATGATATTGCTTGCTTAAAGAAAAATGAGCATGATGTTGTAAATATCTCTTGTAATAAGCATGTTCTTAATTGTGATGAGAAAAATGTCTTACTTCATAAAATTAGATTTCTTGAACATGATGATTGTGAAAAACATAATTTGATTAAATGGCTTAAGAAAAATGAATCAAATGCTTTAGTGGAACTTGATAAGGCTAAAGATTCTATTAAAAAGTTAACAATTGGTGCTCAAAGGTTGGACAAGATAATTGAAGTAGGTAAACCTTATGGTGATAAAAGAGGTTTAGGATATATTGATGAATGCTCTACTCCTTCAAGTTCTAAAACTATCTTTATTAAAGCATCTCCTAATATGCCTAAGCTTGTTGCTCCTAAGGTTATATCTAAACATGCTAAAATTAACTTTGTGCCTATATGTCATTATTGTGGTGTTGAAGGTCATATAAAACCCAAGTACTTTAAATTAAAATCTACTCAAACAACTTCGTCTAGAAGAAATTTCTCTCAGAGGGCAAAGTTTCACAATGCTCCAAGAAATAATTTCTCCAAGAAAATAATTCATTGCATAATGTTGTTTGTTTTTCATGTGGCAAGTATGGGCATAAATCTTCTTCTTGTTACTTGTCTAAATCTTATGCTTTCAATAAAAATGCAAAAAATGAAATAGATCCCCAAGTTTGTTAATGCTAACCTTCTAGGACCCAAACAAGTATGGGTACCAAATGATCAAATTTAAATTTTTGTGTTTATAGGTATGTTTGAAAGCTTCCAAGAAAAGTAAGTGGTACTTGGATAGTGGTTGCTCGAGGCACACGACGGGAGACCAATCCAAGTTTGTCACTTTCTCCAAAAATGATGGAGGTTTTGTAACCTTTGGTAATAATAAGAAAGGTAAAATAATAGGTAATGAATCTTCTATTTTGATTGAAGATGTACTTTTGGTTGATGGTTTAAAGCATGATTTACTTAATATTAGTCAATTGTGTGATAAACGATTTAAAGTTGTGTTTGATAAAAAGAATTGCATCATTGAAAATGCTAGTGATAGAAAAGTTTTATTTGTTGGAAATAGAGATGAAAATGTGTATACTATTGATTTGAACGATTGTCCTATTAGTGATAAATGTTTATCGGTCTTGCATGATGATTCTTGGTTATGGCATAGAAGACTAGGACATGCTAGCATGCACTTAATTTCAAATATTTCCAAGAATTCTTTGGTTAGAGGTCTTCCCAAGTTTAAATTTGAAAAGGATAAAGTTTGTGAAATGGGTAAGCAAACCAAATCTTCTTTCAAATCTAAAAACATGATCTCTACTACAAGACCCCTACAACTATTACACATAGACTTATTTGACCCTTCTAGAATTGCTAGTTTTGGAGGGAACTATTATGCCTTTGTGATAGTTGGTGATTTTTCAAGATTTACTTGGGTTTTGATGCTAAAACATAAGGATGATGCTTTGAAAAGTTTTTCTAGTTTTGTCAAAAGAGTTCAAAATGAAAAAGGATTTTTTATTTCTCAAATTAGGAGTGATCATGGAGGAGAATTTGATAGTAATACTGTTGAAAATTTTTGTGAAGAAAATGAATTTTCTCATAACTTCTCCACTCCAAGAACTCCTCCACAAAACGGTATGGTTGAAAGGAAAAATCGTACTTTGCAAGAATTTGATAGGTCAATGTTACATGAGTATGGTTTACCTTCTTATTTTTGGACGGAGGCCGTTAATACCGCTTGTTATGTTTTAAATAAAATTTTAATTATACCTTCTTTAGATAAAATTCCTTATGAACTTTGGCATAACAAAATTCCAAATATTTGGTACTTCAAAGTCTTTGGTTGCAAATGTTTTATTTTGAATAACAAAGAAAAGCTTGGAAATTTTGATTCTAAGACGGATGTTGGTATTTTCCTTGGTTATTTCTCTACTAGTAAAGCTCATAGAGTTTTCAATAAAAAAAACTTTGATAGTTGAGGAATCTATGCATGTGGTATTTGATGAATCTTGCAATGTTGTTTCTAATGATTCTTTTTGTAGTGATTCTTTAGAAAGAAATTTTGAAGATTTACTTGTTAGTGACAAAAGCAAAGAATTACTTCAAGTAAGCAAAAAGTGAGCATCAACAAAAATAAGGTGGACGGTTTTTCATCCATGCCTAAGGAGTGGAAGTATGCTCCATCCCATCCTAAGGATTTAATTCTTGGTGATGCCGAACAAGGTGTGAAAACTGATTCCTCCCTTAATATGTTTAATAACATTGGTTTTGTTTCTCAAATTGAACCAAAAAGTTTTAAAGATGTCGAAAGTGATGAATTTTGGATTTTAGCTATGCAAGAAGAATTAAGTCAATTTGAAAGAAAAAATGTTTGGGAATTAGTCCTTAGGCCTTCTAATACTTCTATAATTGGGACTAAATGGGTCTTTAGAAATAAAATGGATGAAAATGGAAATATCATTAGAAGTAAAGCTAGACTTGTAACTCAAGGTTATTGTCAAGAAAAAGGAATAGATTATGAGGAAACTTTTGCACCCGTTGCTAGATTAGAAGCCATTAGAATGTTACTTGCTTTTGCTTGTTATAAAAATTTTATTTTGTACCAAATGGATGTGAAAAGTGCTTTTTTAAATGGTTATATTATGGAAGAAGTTTATGTGGAACAACCTCCGGGATTTGAAAGTTTTGATTTTCCAAATCATGTTTTTAAATTGAAAAAGGCTCTTTATGGTTTAAAACAAGCTCCAAGAGCTTGGTATGATAGACTTAGTAATTTTCTCATTGAGAATGGTTTTAAAATGGGTAAAATTGATACTACTCTTTTTATTAAGTCTAAAGAAAATGATATGCTTCTAGTGCAAATATATGTGGATGATATAATTTTTTTTTCTACTAATCCTTCTATTGTGTGAAGAATTTTCTAAATGCATGCATAATGAGTTTGAAATGAGTATGATGGGAGAACTTAGCTTCTTCCTTAGACTCCAAATCAAACAACTCAAGGATGGTATTTTCATAACTCTAGAGAAATACACAAGAGATTTGCTCAAAATGTTCAAATTCAATGAAGGTAAAATTGTCAAAACTCCTATGAGCACATCCACCAAGCTTGACAAGAATGAGAAAGGTAAATGTGTGGAAGTAAAGACTTATCGAGGTATGATTGGCTCTTTACTTTATTTAACCGCTAGTAGACCCGATATTATGTTTAGTGTATGTGTTTGTACTAGATTTTAATCTTGTCCTAAAGAATCTCATGTGCATGCCGTTAAACGAATTTTTAAATATTTGCTTGGAACTATTGATTTAGGCTTGTGGTATCCTAGAAATGTTGAATTTAATTTGGTAGGATATTCTGATGCGGATTTTGCGGGTAATTTACTTGACCGAAAGAATACTAGTGGGACTTGCCAATTTCTTGGTAGTTCTTTAGTTTCTTGGTTTAGTAAAAAGCAAAATTCAGTTGCTTTATCCACTACCGAAGTGGAATATATTGCGGTTGCTAGTTGTTGTGCTCAAATTCTTTGGATGAAACAAACTCTTTGTGATTTTGGATTAAAGTTTGAAAATGTGCCTATATTTTGTGATAATACAAGTGCCATAAATTTGATTAAAAATCCTATACATCATTCTAGGACTAAGCATATGGATATTAGGCATCACTTTATAAGAGAGCATGTGCAAAATAGTCATATTACTCTTGAATTTGTAAGTTTAAATAATCAATTAGCGGATATTTTTACCAAGCTTTTAAATGAAGAATGCTTTTGCAAAATTAGGCTTGAGCTTGGTATTATTCGTTGTGATGCATCTTGATTTTTTATTTGTTATTTTTTTAAATGCATATTGATAGGGGGAGCATTTATGCAAAATTGTATTCATGTTTTTAGGTGCAGCTTTTTATGTTAGTAATTATTTTTGTTCTTTTTGACGATTCCAAAGGAGGAGAAATTTAAGAAAAAATTGCTCTAAAATTGTTTCTATGATTTATTGGTTTATTAATCCATGGATGTATCAATTGAGGGGGGAGAAATTAATCTTTGAATGGTTTTTAAGTATGACATTTTGGATTTATTATGACGATTATTAAATGTCTATGTATTTTTCTTTGGAAGTTTGTTATCATAAAAAATGGGGAGATTGTTGGCTTTTTGGCCCTTAATCTCAAATTAATTAATTTTAATAAATTAATTAATTAATGTTTTGATGATAACAAACTAAATTTTTATTTATTGATAATATTAGTTTTTTAAAGTGACCACAGCGTAGAGCTCGTTACAACGATTCCAACTGATGGGATGTGAATCCCGGAGCGGAAGCAGATCATCGTTCATGATTTTTTGAGAAAACAATAACAAAGCTGCGAAGAAGAAAATATAAGGGAAACTTACATTTGAAGAACTTTTCTTCAACGACTTTCACTCGAACACCATCAAACGATCTTCCGTGCTATCCTCTTGGGTCCCAAGATCGTACTTGTGAGACCAATTCGTTTCGAATCTCACGGAGAATTAAGAGAGATTGTGTTTGACAGAGAGAAAATCCTTGGGTGTTCTTCTTTGTTATCCCTGTTCTGTATATTTCAGAACTGCAAAAGGAAAAGATAACAAAGACAGTAAGGTGAGGGGTTACCCCACGTCACTTAACTGCCCACTCCCCTGCAATTTTGCAAGGTAGTTTAATATTAATATATATATATATATACAATTAATCATATTAATTAATAAATAATTATTAATTATTAATCTAATTAATAATAATTAATATATATATACATATATATATAAATTAAATAACTAATTAACACTTAATTATTTATTACAATAATAGAATCATACTCCATTGAATTTCTCTCGTATAACCTATAGTCGTAATGTACATCTTACGCACATTATTTTTAACCTATAGTTTTAATATGAATCTTATTCATATTAATTTTATTTAAATCTCATTCAAATAATTTCTCTCATAATATATAGTTTTAATTTAGAATTAACTATATATTATAATGTATCAATATACATATATTCCCTTGAGTAATCTTAACAGTTCAAATTCTTCCAAAAACTAGATCCTCATTTTACCCCTTATGAGCTAGCAATGGGACCTAATAGACCTACAGATCAGAAGCTCCAACGATACGAGATTAATCGGTCAAACTCATTGACCGAGTTAATCAACACTCGTTAACTACGGGTCACTCCACTAAAGACCCGCAGTTGCACTCTTTTCACTGCAGAATATTTTCGTGTCCACGGATATACGACCATTAATGACAAGTCAATCCTTCACGAGTGCTCGTAACTCAACTTGGATCAAATTACCGTTTTACCCCTGAGTTACATCTTACTCCTTAAATACCACTGCTCCTCTAATGAACAACCCAGTTATGGTCCGACCAATAACCGAAAGTCCCTCTCGGGCCAATGAGAGGATAGGGCCCCTTGTTCAAGTCCCAGAGTCAACTTTTAAGAGAACACTCATCTACTCCCCTAAAGTCGGGAATGAGTGAATTCCATCTTGTGAAGTTACGTTTCCAGCTCCCCACTCGGTCTCGTCCCCAAAATGGTAGAGATATTGAGTCGACAACTCGGGCCACTCTCACTCATATCGATCAAAGGACGAGCCCTCAAGGGCAGGAGTCCATAACTCAATCAGGATTGAGAATGAGTTGTTTGGTCATCTTATGAAATAGCAATCTGTTAGTCAACAGCGTTACATCTAAAGATTGTCTATTTCGCAATCTGGTTTTATACAAACTCATTGTATATGATACCCCCACTCGCATGTCTCCACACGAACGACCTGGATCAAGTCGTCTATAACATTTACAAAGTGGGCTGTATCCATAATGTTGTCAGGATAAGATACCCAGCCTTATCCATATACTATAGACCCTTTAGATTATTCACGAGACATTATCCACTCGTATATCAGGGGTATATCAAATATATACCTCGTATATCAGGGGTATATCAAAATATACACCTAGTATATCAAATATATACCCAGTATATATACTGTCCCGGTTACATGATAATAACCGTGGATCTTTAGTTTATTGAATTTTGGACAATGCAATGCTATGAATTCAACAATAAACTTCTGGAATAAAACTTTATTGAATATACATTTGTTTTTGCATAAATACACACTACGAGTTTAGGGCAACACACCCAACAAACTCCCACTTGAACTAAACTCGAGCGGGGTGTACATTATCATCAAGCAAAGGGAAAATACAATAAACTAGGGCATACAGTATACCCATTATATTATCATAAAGGAAAGAGAAAATACAATAAAGTAGGGCTTACACTATAGTCATACACTATACCCATTACATTTCATGTTTATTGATCGAAACATGTCCAACAGGATACTGTTTCTCCTTTCCGATACACCGTTTTGTTGAGGTGTACCAGGGGTGAGAGTTGGGACGTGATTCCATATTCTATCATATAGACATGGAATCTCAAGTCCATATACTCTCCACCGCGATTTGATCGAAGTGTTTTAATGGTTTTATCTAATTGATTTTCAACTTCTATCTTGTACTCCTTGAACATTTCAAGGGCTTCAGACTTATGTTGCAATAGGTATAAATAACCATACCTTGAATAGTCATCTATAAAAGAGATGAAGTATTCATAGCCTCTTCGAGCTTTAACATTCATCGGACCACAAAGGTCTGAATGTATAAGTTCTAAGGGCTCTTTGGCTCTATAACCTTTTCCAGTAAAAGGTCTTTTAGTTATCTTGCCTTCAAGACAAGACTCACATAGTGGTAAAGAATCATCTTCTAACTCATTTAGAATGTCATTCTTAACCAACCTCTCAATCCTATTGAGATTAATGTGACCTAATCTTAAGTGCCAAAGAAAGGTATTTTCTTTGTGAGAAAGTTTTTGCCTTTTATTTTGAGTTCTAGCATTTTTAAGCAACTCGGTATTTAAAACAGCTTTAGTTATGGTTAGTCTTAGCAGATACAAGTTGTTTTCAAGCAAAGCAGAACAAATATTAACACCATTTCTTGAAATGAACGCTGCATTCAAATTAAATGAAATGGAATACAAATGTTCTAACAAACAAGAAACTGAAATTAAGTTCCTTTTAATTTTAAGAACTACGTACACATTACCTAATAATATATACATATTCTTGTTTGTAAACAACTTGTTCTAACTACTGCCCAACTGAGACGACCTCTCCGGTTCCGACCTTGAGAGTCATCTCTCCGGCGTCAAGCTGCCTCCAGGAACTAATTCCCTAAAATGAAGAATAAACGTGATTAGTGGCTCCTGAATTCAGTATCCAAGCGGAGTCATCGTTCTCCACTAAACATGTTTCCAAAACAAGTAAATTATATTTACCTTCGTTGACTTTCTTCTTTTTGGCCAAGTATTTTGGGCAGTTGCGCTTCCAATGCTCGTCCAGATAATAGTTGAAACACTTTCCTTTCTCTGCAACCTTGGTCTTGCCTTTCTTGGCAGCAGCAAAGCGGAGTCAGGTTTAGACCCCTTACCAGCAGCCTTCTTCTTCTTGAAAGTCTTACTTCTAGAAGAAAAGGGCACAGATTTGGTTCCAGAGGACGAACCTCGGTTGAACCTCTTTGAGGTGGCAACATTTGCCTCCCACTCTTGTCCCTTACTTTTCATAAGATACTGGTAGGTATGCAGCTCGTTTAAAAGCGTGGTAAGAGCGTACTCCAGCTTATTCATAACCGCATTGCTGTAGAATGGCAGGAAACTCTTCGAAAGAGATTCTAGAATGAAGCTGACCTGACTCTGCTCGTCTATGACAGCCCCGTTCGACACTGCCACGTTGAAGTGAACCATCAGGTTGAGAACGTGTTCTCGCACTGAGGAGCCCTCCTTCATGCGGGAGTTGTAAACGAACTTAAGGGCTTCATGTCGAGCCTGTGAGGACGGTTTTCCAAACATGCTCTACAGCGAGTCCATGATCTCCTTAGCGGTGATCGTGTCCTCGTGCTTCTTAGCAAGCACATCAGATATGCTCGCCAAGATGTAGACCTTGGCCTTGTCATTGGCCTTGATACATTTGTCATAGACGTTGCGCACCGCCACAGTGGCGTTAGGCATAGGAGCTTCAGGACAATCCTCTTGCAAAACGAACCTAAGATCATTTATCACGAGAATAGTATTTAGATTCGATTTCCATTGTTTGTAATTCTCGCCGTTAAGTTTTTGCGCGACTAGGAGTGCAATAATAGAAGTAGACATGTTGAAAGTAAAAACAAACCTATATTAGTTTCATGCATTAGTCTTTAAACCCAATCAAATTTTAGCAAAAGTAATTAAGCACCCTAACAAAATTGTTTTCCAACGATGCTTCAGTGATTTAGAACAACAGCCACCGTAGGGCAGACAGGTACTCCTTCACTGAATTGAGACGTTCTCAACTAAATTTTACACCAGAATAACTCTTATTCCTATAAACTTTAGTCAGCGTTTATTTTGTCAGAAAATTGCTAACTAACTTAACAACTGTTCGTAAGTGTGACCCATCATTTTCGATCCTCAGAGGTCCACCCCAATAATCCTACCGTAGGGAAGGAAAATATTGGAGCAAAACCTAAGAGACCCCTATCTATTTTTGGAGTTTGCCTTGGTTTTGATTTCATACAATGAACCCTCCGTAGGGATGGTCGCTCCAGGAGAACACGCAGGTCATGTATGAAACCTCACGGTGCAAACCAATGGCGGAGAAAGCAAAATGTGTTGTCACACATCCTTCTTCCACTTACTATGAATACTATCTCCATTCACCTCGATATTGAACCATGTAAACACCTTCCGTAGGGCGGCCGCACCCAGGGCGACACGAGGCCGAGCATGGAACTCAAAGTGTGAATATAAAGGAGAACGTGAGAGAAAGAGAGAAAAGTATGTTATATCTACGTTGTATATTACATATATACTTTGTATATCACTTAGTATTCTAAGACTATGGTATATTACTTAGATAAATCCCGGCTAAGTCAAATTAACTAAGTGAATTTTTAGTTGGCCCAATATAACTATTATATTGGTAGTTGTACATTAATGTTTTAATTCATTAAACATTTTAATAAACCAACGACATTATTGCAAGTATATAAAATATTGACTAATTCAACCCTCAGGTCGGTTCCCAGGTAGAGGTATTCCCTTACGATCAGCTTAAATACCTCAATCTAGACAGAATCTTTCTTAGACAGGGTTCCCTTATAGGCAATATTTTATATTTAGTCTTTTATCATTTCATTTTAAAACTAGTTAAAACAAAATAAAAGACTACCCCCTAATCATATTAGAAGATATAACCTAAGGTCTAATTAATTTTACACCCCTTTAAAATTAATTAACTTAGACCCTATGTTTGCATGCAATTCTTTATTATAGATTTTAATTTCTATCTACCACATTTTATAACTCTTATAAAATTGAAGAAATTAAAACTATAAACATGCATTGTAAGCATACATTAATATAACAATTATATTAACCAAAGTAATGTCATGTTCAATCAACTTTATTTTCATCTAATTAATACAACACTTATATTAATCATGAAAATAAAACATACATTCATACATTATAACATTTATATCTATATGATGCATACATACTATATATCAAACATACATATTATGCATTTAACCTATGGTGGGATTTTAAAACTATATGGCATACAATATGCAATATGCTTTTAATTAAAATATACATTCATCATGCATAAAATAATTAAATAGCAAAGGTGGACCGGTTTTTGGCACCCTTTGGAAACAAAATAATACAAAAAAATAAGAAAACGACTGTAACCGCCCTCGAACCGCAAACCAAAGCCACGAAAACAAGTCGAAAAATACCCAGGACAGTGCCTCGACACCTAAAGGCAGAGCCCCGTTGCTGCTGCAGCAAAAAATCGCAGCAGCAGCGCCATGGCGCTGCACAGCGTCGCGGCGCTACAGTGCAACGCCATGGAGCTGTGTGCTATCCCCGCAACGTCATGGCGCTGTCTGCACGGTCTGCTTCGTCTTCTTTGCTGTTTTCTGCAAACTTTCGCCAAATCCGATGTCACGAACAAATTTCGAGCGATCCGGACTTACAGACTCGATACAGAAACTCAATGCCCAAAACACCGGGCGTTTACATGATCAAATCAAGACTTAAATTGCATTTTACAATCCAAAAACCAGAAATTTTCCAACCCGCAAACCCATATTTCGAAAATATGAATGAAAACACCCACCAAGAACACCGATTTTGCTCCCAAAAAAATCAAAACAGCAACGCAGCTTTGATATCAATTGATGGGATGTGAATCCCGGAGCGAAAGCGGACCATCGTTCATGATTTTTTGATAAAACAAAAACAAAGGTGTGAAGAAGAAAATACAGGGGAAACTTACATTTGAAGAACTTTTCTTCAACGATTTTCACCCGAACACCACCAAACGATCTTCCGTGCTATCCTCTTAAGTTTCGAAATCGCACTTGTGGGAGCAATTCGTTTTTAATCTCACGGAGAATTGAGAGAGATTGTGTTTGATTGAGAGAAAATACTTGTGTGCTCTTCTTTGTTATCCCTATTATGTATGTTGCAGAACTGCAAAAGGAAAAGATAACAAAGACAGTGACGTGGGAGGTTACCCCACATCACTTAACTGCCCACGTCCCTGCAATTTTTTAGGAGAGTTTAATATTTATATATATATATTTATATATATAATTAATTGATCAAATTTATTAATATAATTAATTATTAATCCAATTAATAATTAATAAATATATATATACATAAATAATTAACACTTAATTATTTATTATAAAAATTAGAATCATATTCTAAAACATTTCTCTCGTATAACCTATAGTTTTAATGTACATCTTATGCACATTATTTTTAACCTATAGTTTTAATATGAATCTTATTCATATTAATTTTATTTGAATCTCATTCAAATAATTTCTCTCATAATATATAGTTTTAATTTACAATTAACTATATATATTATAATGTATCAATATACATATAATCCCTTAAGTAATTTGAACAATTCAAATTCTTCCAAAAAATTTGATCCTCCTTTTACCCGTTATGAGCTAGCAAGGGGACCTAATGGACCTACAGATCCGAAGCTCCAATGATACGAGATTAATCGGTCAAACTCATTGACCGAGTTAATCAACATTCGTCAAACTACGGGTCACTCCACTAATGACCCGCAGTTGCACTCTTTTCACTGCAGAATGTTTTCGTGTCCAGGGATATACGACCATTAATGACGAGTCAATCCTTTACGAGTGTTCGTAACTCAAGTTGGGTCAAATTACCGTTTTACCCCTGAGTTACATCATCTTCTTAAACACCATTGCTCCTCTAATGAACAACCCGGTTATGGTCCAACCAATAATCGAAAGTCCCTCTCGGCCAATGAGAGGGTGGGGCCCCTTGTTCAAGTCCCGGAGTCAGCATTTAAGGGAACACTCATCTACTCCCCTAAAGTCGGGGATGAGTGAATTCTATCTTGTGAAGTTATGTTCCCAGCTCCCCACTCGGTCTCGTCCCCAAAATGATAGAAATGTTGAGTCGACGACTCGAGCCACTCTCACCCATACAGATCAAAGAACGAGCCCTCACGGGCAGGAGTCCATAACTCACTCAGGATTGAGAATGAGTTGCCTGGTCATCCTAAGAAATGGCAATCTATTAGTTAACGGTGTTACATCTAAAGATTGCTTATTTCACGGTCCAGTCTTATACAATCACATTGTATAGGATACCCCTACTCGCATGTCTCCACACGAACGACCTGGATCGAGTCGTCTGTAACCTTTACAGAGCGGGCCTTATCCATAGTGTTGCCAGGATAAGGTACCCAGCATTATCCATATACTATAGACCCTTTAGGTTATTCACGGGACATTATCCATTCATATATCAGGGGTATATCAAATATATACCTCGTATATCAACTATATACCCAGTATATATACTGTCCCCGATTACATCAAAAATAACCTTGGATGTTTAGTTTATTGGATTTTGGATCATGCAAAGCTATGATTCAACAACAAATTTATTGAATAAAACTTTATTAGATAGACATTTGTGTTTACAAAATACAAACTACAAGTTTAGGGCAACACACCCAACAAACTCCCACTTGAACTAAACTCGAGTGGGGTGTACATTATCATAAAGCAAAGGGAAAATACAATAAACTAGGGCATACACTATACCCAATTACATTTCTCCCACTTGCTCTAGACTAACTGTACAAAGCTCGTAAACCTAGACTTTCTAGATGGCCCTCAAATACTTTAGCCGTGAGTGCCTTTGTAACAGAATCAGCAATATTGTGCTCTATAGCGATCTTCGTGACAATCACATCTCCTTGTTGCACTCTCTCTCGTATAAGGTGGTACTTCCTTTTGATGTGTTTGCCTCTCTTATGGCTTCGAGGTTCTTTAGAATTTGCCACAGCACCACTGTTATCACAATAAAGTGTGATGTGCAAGTTCATGTTTGGAACGACGTCCAAATCTGTCAAGAACTTTCTAAGCCAAACCGCCTCTTTTGCTGCTTCACAAGCTGCAACATACTCAGCCTCCATCGTGGAGTCTGCGATGCATCCTTGTTTGATGCTTCGCCAAACTACCGCTCCTCCGTTAAGAGTGAATACTGACCCCGACGTGGATTTCCTTGAATCCTTGTCTGTTTGGAAGTCAGAGTCAGTGTATCCTGTAAGGATCAAATCCTTAGCGCCATACACGAGCTTGTAGTCCCTCGTTCTCTTAAGATACTTGAGGATTCCTTTAACAGCAGTCCAGTGATCATATCCTGGGTTGGATTGGTACCTACTGACTATCCCTACCACATAGCAAATGTCAGGCCTAGTGCACAGCATAGCGTACATCAGGCTGCCTACTGCTAAAGCATAGGGTATACGTCTCATATCCTCAACTTCTTGAGGTGTCTTAGGACACTGCTCCTTAGACAGATGAATTCCATGCCTGAAGGGTAATAAACCTTTCTTGGAATTTTGTATCGAATATCAAGCAAGCATCTGTCGATATAAGTTGCTTGAGACAGGGCTAACGTTCTGTTCTTGCGATCCCTTAGAATTTGGATGCCAAGAACATACTGAGCTTCTCCCAAATCCTTCATTTGGAACTGAGTCGCTAACAACTTCTTTATGTCTGTAAGGTATCCTACATTATTCCCAATGAGTAGAATATCATTCACATACAACACTAAGAAAGCTACAGTGTTGTTGACGATCTTCTTGTATACACAAGGCTCATCAACGTTTTGGTCAAAACCATAAGATTTGATCGCTGTATCGAACCTTATGTTCCAAGATCGAGATGCTTGTTTTAGTCCATATATGGACCGTTTTAGCCTGCAAACCTTTTGCTCTTGACCTTGTTCTATGAACCCTTCGTGTTGAGACATATAAATACTTTCTTCAAGATTGCCATTCAGAAAAGCAGTCTTGACATCCATTTGCCATATCTCATAGTCATAATATGTGGCAATGGACAAAAGTATTCTAATAGAATTAAGCATAGCTACAGGGGAGAAGGGGTTTCTTCATAGTCCTCCCCTTCCCTTTGTGTGTAGCCTTTTGCCACAAGTCTCGCCTTATAGGTCTGTACCTTTCCTTCGGCGTCTCGTTTTTGCTTGTAGAATCATTTGCACCCTATGGGTGTTACCCTGTCAGGTTGATCTACAAGTTCCCAAACGTAATTGAAGTACATCGACTCCATTTCAAGGTCCATTGCTTTGACCCATTTGTCCTTGTCAGTATCTTCCATTGCTTTCTTATAGGTTAATGGATCCTCGACGCCGTCATCAGGTATGACAACTTGAGTTTCAGTTAAACCCACGTAGCGATCAGGTTGTGACACAATCCTCCCACTACGTCGAGGCACCCTCAACACTTGAGGTGGATGTGACTGACGCGATGTGCTGGCTTCATCAACAACTCTTGTTGTAGTGCCAGTTTGATCAACAACTCTTGTTGACGTGTTTGTAGCCTCTTTCGAAATCTCGTTAATTACTACCTTACTCCGTGGTTTATGATCTCGAACATGGTCTTCTTCTAAGAAAGTAGCATTTGTCGATACAAACACTATGTTTTCTTTATGATCGAAGAAGAGACCACCTCTCGTCTCTTTAGGGTAACCTACGAATAGGCATACTTTTGAACGAGGTTCCAGATTCTTCGAGTTAGTCATGAGCACATGTGCCGGGCATCCCCAAATGCGAAAGTGACGTAAACTAGGTTTACGACCTTTCCATAGCTCAAAGGGTGTTTCAGAAACACTCTTTGATGGAACTATGTTCAAAATATAAACTGCAGTCTCCACTGCATAACCCCAAAACGAGTTAGGCAACTAAGCATAGCTCATCATTGATCGAACCATGTCCAACAGCGTTCTGTTTCTCCTTTCTGATACACCGTTTTGTTGAAGTGTACCAGGGGCTGAGAGTTGGAACGTGATTCCATGTTCTATCATATAGTCCTGGAATCTCAAGTCCATATACTCTCCACCCCGATCTGATCGAAGTGTTTTAATGGTTTTACCTAATTGATTTTCAACTTCAGTCTTGTACTCCTTGAACTTTTCAAGGGCTTCAGACTTATGTTGCATTAGGTATGAATAACCATACCTTGAATAATCATCGATAAAAGAGATGAAGTATTCATACCCTCCTCGAGCTTTAACATTCATCGGACCACAAAGGTCTGAATGTATAAGTTCTAAGCGCTCTTTGGCTCTATAACCTTTTCCAGTAAAAGGTCTTTTAGTCATCTTGCCTTCAAGACAAGACTCACATGGTGGTAAAGAATCGTCTCCTAACTTACTTAGAATGTCATTCTTAACCAACCTCTCAATCCTATTGAGATAATGTGACCTAATCTTAACTGCCAAAGATAGGTATCTTCTTTTTTAGAATCTTTTTGCCTTTTATTTTGAGTTCTAGCATTTTTAAACAACTCGGTATTTAAAACTGCTTTCGTTATGGTTGGTTCTAGCACATACAAGTTGTTTTCAAGTAAAGCTGAACAAATATTAACATCATTTCTTGAAATGAACGCTTCATTTAAATGAAATGAAATTGAATATATCTTTTCCAACACACAAGAAATTGAAATTAAGTTCCTTTTAATTTTAGGAACAAGGTACACATTATCTAATAATATATACATATTCGTGTTTGTAAACAACTTGAGCTCCCCTACCGCCATAGCTGAGACGACCTCTCTCGTTCCGACCTTGAGATTCATCTCTCCGGCATCAAGCTACCTCCAGGAACTAATTCCCTGAAATGAAGAACAAACGTGATTAGTGGCTCCTGAATCCAGTATCCAGGCAGAGTCATCATTCTCCACTAAACATGTTTCCAATACAAGTAAATCATATTTACCTTCGTTGGCTTTCTTCTTCTCGGCCAAGTATTTTGGGCAATTGCGCTTCCATTGCCCGTCCATATTGCAGTGGAAACACTTTCCTTTCTCTGCAACCTTGACCTTGCCTTTCTGGGCAGCAGCAGCTGAGTCAGGTTTAGACCTCTTACCAGCAGCCTTCTTCTTCTTAAAAGTCTTACTTTCAGAAGAAGAGGGCGCATACCTAGTTCCAGAGGACGATCCTCTGTTGAACCTCTTTGAGGTGGCAACATTTGCCTCCCCTTTTTGTCCCTTACATTTCATAAGAGACTAGTAGGTCTGCAGCTCGTTTAGGAGCGTGGTAAGAGTGTACTCCAGCTTATTCATAACCGCATTGCTGCGGAATGGCAGGAAACTCTTCGGAAGAGATTCCAGAATGAAGCTGACCTAACTCTGCTCGTCTATGACGGCCCCGTTCGACTCAGCCACGTTGAAGTAGACCATCAGGTTGAGAACGTGTTCTCGCACTGATGAACCCTCCTTCATGCGGGAGTTGTAAATGAACTTAAGGGCTTCATGTCGAGCCTGTGAGGACGGTTGTCCAAACATGCTCTGCAGCGAGTCCATGATCTCCTTAGCGGTGACCGTGTCCTCGTGCTTCTTAGCAAGCAGATCAGATATGCTCGCCAAGATGTAGACCTTGGCCTTATCATTGGTCTTGATCCACCTGTCATAGGCGCTGCGCACCGCCACAGTGGCGTTAGGCGCAGGAGCTTGAGGATAATCTTCTTGTAAGACGAACCTAAGATCATCTATCACGAGAATAGTGTTTAGGTTTGATTTCCATTGTTTGTAATTTTCGCCATTAAGTCTTTGCGCGGCTAAGAGTGCAATAATAGAAGTAGACATGCTGAAAGTAAAAACATATCTATATTAGTTTCATGCATTAACCTTTTAAACCCAATCAAAATTTAGCAAAAGTAATTAAGCACCCTAACAAAATTGTTTTGCAACGACGCTTTAGTGATTTAGAGCAACAGCCACCGTAGGGCGGACAGGTACTGCTTCACTGAATTGAGACATTCTCAACTAAATTTTACACCAGAATAACTCTTATTCCTATAAATTTTAGTCATCGTTTATTTGGTCAGGAAATTGCTAACTAACTTAACAACTCCTTGTAAGTGTGACCCAACATTTTTGGACCTCAGAGGTTAACCCCAATAATCCTGCCGTAGGGAAGAAAAATATTGGAGCAAAACCTAAGAGACTCCTATCCATTTCTGGAGTTTGCCTTGATTTTGATTTCCATACAATGAACCCTCCGTAGGGATAGTCGCTCCAGGACGACACGCAGGTCATGTATGAAACCTCACGGTGCAAACCAATAGCGGAGAGCGCAAGATGGTTGTCACACGTCCTTCTCCCACTTACTATGATCACTATCTCCATTCACCTCGATATTGAACCATGCAAACACCTTCCGTAGTGAGGCCGCGCCCAGGGCAACACGAGGCCGAGCATGGAACTCACAGCGTGAATTTAAAAGAGAACGTGAGAGAGAGAGTAAAGTAGGTTATATATACTTTGTATATCAAATATATACACTGTATATTACATATTCTCTTTTGCTCTCACTTAGTATTCTAAGACTAGGGTATATTACTTAGATAAATCCCGGCTAAGTGAAATTAACTAAGTGTATTATTAGTCGGCCCAATATAACTATTATATCGGAAGTTGTACAATAATGTTTTAGTTCGTTAAACACTTTAATAAACCAACGACATTATTGCTTGTATATAAAATATTGACTAATTCAACCCCCAGGTCGGTTCCCAGGTAGAGGTGTTCCCTTACGGTCAGCTTAAATACCTCAACCTAGACAAAACCTTCCTTAGACAGGGTTCCCTTATAGACAACATTTTATATTTAGTTTTTTATTATTTCATTTTAAACCTAGTTAAAACAAAATAAAAGACTACCCCCTAATCACATTAGAAAATATAACCTAAGATCTAATTAATTTTAAACCCCTTTAAAATTAATTAACTTAGACCTTATGTTTGCATGCAACTCTTTATTATAGATTTTAATTTCTATCTACCACATTTTATAACTCTTATAAAATTTAAGAAATTAAAACTATAAACATGCATTGAAACCATACATTAATATAACAATTATATTATCCAAAATAATGTCATGCTCAATGTAACTTTATTTTCATCTATTTAATACAACACTTATATTAATTATGAAAATAAAACATGCATACATACATTATAACATTTATAACTATATGATGCATGACCATACATACATACTATATATCAAACATACACATTATGCATGTAACCTATGGTGCGAATTTAAAACTATATGCCATACAATATGCTATATGATTTTAATTAAAATATACATTCATAATGCACAAAATAATTAAATAGAAAAGTTGGAACGGTTTTTGGCACCCTAAGAAAACGAATTAATAAAAAATAAGAAAATCGACTGCATCTGCCCTCGAACCGCGAACCAGAGCCTCGGAACCGCGTCGAAAACACCCGAGACAGCATCTCGGCACCTAAGGGCAGCGCCACGGCGCTGCTGCAGCAGCAGCGTCGCGTCGCCCTGGCAAGGCTCCATGGCGCTGCACAGCGCCGCGGCGCTACAGTGCAGCGCCGTGGCGCTGTGTGCTGTCCCGCAGCGCTATGGCTATGCAGCAGCACCATGGCGCAGTCTGCTTCGTTTTCTTCGCTGTTTTCTGCAACTTTTCGCCCAATCCGACGCCATGAACGACTTTCGAGCGACACGGACTTACAGAAACTAAGCAGAAACATAATGCCCAAAACACCGGGCCCTTACATGATCAAATCACGAAGAAACACGCTATCTAAATGCCAAAAACCGGAAATTTTCCAACCCGCAAACCCATATTTCGAAAATGTGAAATCACCCACCAAACACAGCGTTTTTTATCCCAAAAAATCATAACTACAACTTGGCTCTGATACCAATTGAAGGGATGTGAATCCCGGAGCGAAACGGATTTTCGTTGCTGATTTTCGGGATACAAAAACGAGTTTTAAAGAAGAAAATACATGGGAAATTCCAAACCTTTGAAAAACGTTTCTTCAGTGAATTCCCCTTGAACCCCACCACCGGATCTTCCTCGCTATCCTCTTGGATCTCGGGATCGTGCTTGTGGTAGCACCTTGACTGAAGAGAGGGAGAAATTGAGAGAATTTTAAGAGAAATCCTTGGGAGTTTTTTTTTTTTTTTTGTTCTGTAACCACTGTACTTCCCCTTCTCCAACACTTGGAGAACAAGAAGAAGGGTGACGTGGGGTAACTTGCCACGTCACAACACCTCCCACTCCCCTACAATTTTGAAGGGGAGTTAATATTAATAATAATATTAATATTAATATATATATATATAATATATAATAATAATTAAAATATATATAATAATATATATATAATAATTAATATATATAATTAATTAATCAAATTTATTAATATAATTAATTATTAATCCAATTAATAATTAATAAATATATATACATAAATAATTAACACTTAATTATTTATTATAAAAGTTAGAATCATATTCTAAAACATTTCTCTCGTATAACCTATAGTTTTAATGTACATCTTATGCACATTATTTTTAACCTATAGTTTTAATATGAATCTTACTCATATTAATTTTATTTGAATCTCATTCAAATAATATCTCTCATAATATATAGTTTTAATTTACAATTAACTATATATATTATAATGTATCAATATACATATAATCCCTTAAGTAATTTGAACAATTCAAATTCTTCCAAAAAATTTGATCCTCATTTTACCCGTTATGAGCTAGCAAGGGGACCTAATGGTCCTATAGATCCGAAGCTCCAACGATGCAAGATTAATCGGTCAAACTCATTGACCGAGTTAATCTAAATTCGTTAAACTACGGGTCATTCCACTAAAGACCCGCAGTTCCACTCTTTTCACTGCAGAATGTTTTCGTGTCCAGGGATATACGACCATTAATGACGAGTCAATCCTTCACGAGTGTTCGTAACTCAAGTTGGGTCAAATTACCGTTTTACCCCTGAGTTACATCCTACTCCTTAAACACCACTGCTCCTCTAATGAACAACATGGTTATGGTCCAACCAATAACCGGAAGTCCCTCTCGGCCAATAAGAGGGTGGGGCCCCTTATTCATGTCCCGGAGTCAACATTTAAGGGAACACTCATCTACTCCCCTAAAGTCGGGGAGGAGTGAATTCCATCTTATGAAGTTATGTTCCCAGCTCCCGACTCGGTCGCGTCCCCAAAATGGTAGAAATGTTGAGTCGGTGACTCGGGCTACTCTCACCCATACAGATCAAAGAACGAGCCCTCACGGGCAGGAGTCCACAACTCACTCAGGATTGGGAATGAGTTGCCTGGTCATCCTAAGAAATGGCAATCTATTAGTTAACGGTGTTACTGATTACGCTTGTTTACATGCGTAAAAAGAAGGTTTTAGATGTTTTTTACGATGTTTTAACTTTGTTTCGGACCTTTGCTCGGTCGTTTGAGTTCCAATTCATGCAAAATTCATATATGATGGTTTGTGGTTGGCTTATATTGTATTTATGACATTTTAGGATCATTTGGGAGTGCAAATTAATCAAAAGAAGCAAAAAAAAAAGGAAAAACCTTCATTGGAGGCGCCAAGCGCCTGGTAGGCTGCAGAAATCCTGGTTTTCTTCCAACTTTGCCCTTAATGAAACGCATCTTCCAATGCGTTTTGGTGGTTCCAACCGATGCATACGTGTAGAAGAAGTGTTCCACTATCAGTTTGAGCATGATTTGATCAGTCAAAGGAGTTGGAAATGGGTGATCCACCAGCGTTTTAGGACCTACCTAACCAATTCTGCACAGCTATAAATTCCAGCAACTTCTCCACCAAATTCATCAAGCCTTGCTTCCTTCTCTTGATCATTCTTGGTGTTTCTTTGTTGCTTTCTAAGTACTTTTGAGTTGCTTTCATTAGTTGCTTTTAGTTTTTAAATCCCGAGCACTTTACATTCCTTTATTGAGCTTTGTTTTGTTTCCGTTGTTACTTAGTTATTTTCTACCTATTCAGATTTATAAAAACCCAGCACTTAGCTTATCTTTACTTTGCATTTACTTTATTTTTAGTTAAGAGAATTGTGTTTTTGGAGGAAAGAGCACGTGACACTCCCCCTTGCTTGAAAGAGAAGGGCGAAGCTCTCAATCCCGAGCAAAACTCTCCGTTAGTTAACTTTTGTTTTTCACACATGCATTTCAATTTCAACCATTTTACTTGCTGTATTTTCTTCAATATGTCTTTCTAAATTCCCGTCTCTAGCCCGGTTATGGATAGTTAGCCTTTTATTTCTAAAAAGGGTTGCTAAGAAGTAGTGTTTTTGCTTTCCACTCATTGCTCAACATGTTTTCCCAAAAGGTTAGGATTTAGAGAAGGCCACTGTAAGTCTTAACAAGTCAATACTGAAAAGGTTGCTTATTTGCATTGTTGAGTGGTTAAACCGAGGAGAGGAGCGCCTTAAACATAAGGCTTCCGGTTAAGTAGCCTAGACATAGGACCTTAACCCGAGGTTGCGACTATTTCCATCCTAAAACTAAGATATCTCTCATAATAGACATATTAGGGAATGTCTTAGGACTTTGAACTTGCTTAGACATAATTCAAGTGAAAAGCATAGTCGTTGCTTCCTAAAGTAAAATGCATATCGTCCTTAACGTATCCTTGATTCTTTGTTGGCTAACTTGAAGTAATTCGGGCTAGGTTTTACCATTATAAGACCAAATCCCAAATACAAAACCATTATTTGTGACCACTTCTCATTTTACGAGAATCACTCATTTCAACGTTCACTATCATTAAAACTTTAGAGTTTGGAAATTATTTAGAAGTCCTTGAGGATCGATACTTGGATACTCCATCCATTTTATATTACTCTAACAGGTGTGCGCTTGCATCTATAGAATTGTTACCACGCTTAGTGCGTGCGTTCAGCATAACCTCAGTCAAGTTTTTGGCGCCGTTGCCGGGGACTTTAGTTTTAAAATTATTTTCAAATTCTTTTAGTTTTTATTTTTGTGAATTGTTGTTTGGTGTAATTTCCATCCACCGTTTTTGTTCTATATTTTTGGTCGTTTATCTCACAAGGGTAAGTTAAAGTGCATGAGCACAAGATCTTTTCTTCTACCCCTTGACCCTGAGATTGAGCAGACCCTTCGAAAAACTCGAAAGGAGCAAAGACTTCGAAAACAACTAGAAAAGCAAAAAGAGAGAGAAGGTGAAATCAGTCCTGAAAGTGAGGTAGAGAGTACGAGCACATCAATGGCAGATATTCCACCTCGTGATCCGGTTGATCCACCTGCTGTTAACGGTAATATGAGGGATCACGCAAGAAATAATGAATTCAACCATATCCAGATGGCGGACAACAGAGACGTGGCAATGCGAGAATATGCCGCCACGGCTTTTCAAAACTTTGATTCAGGGATAGTCAACCCCATTCCAGCCCACGCAAACTTTGAGCTTAAACCAATGATGTTCCAAATGTTTCAGACAATTGGACATTTTGGAGGGCACGAACATGAGGATCCACATGATCATCTGAAATCATTCATTCAAATTGCAAATGCATTTCGATTACCTGGTATAACAGACGATGCTCTTAGACTAACACTTTTTCCATTTTCTTTGAAGGACTAAGCTAGAGCATGGCTCAATGCATTTCCACCGGGATCCATCACCACATGAGGGTCGTTACTGGAGAAGTTCTTAACAAAATTCTTCCCACCTACTCGCCATGCTGATATCAGAGAGGAGATCATCTCCTTTAGACAGTATAATCGTGAACCTGTTCACGAGGCGTGGGAAAGATTTAAAGAACTAATCAGGAAATGTCCGAAACATGGCTTGCCGGCATGCATCCAGATAGAACATTTCTTTAAAGGTTTAGATCATCCTACTAAGATGATGCTAAACAATGCTGCCAACGGAGCCTTTACAAAGAAGACATTCAACGAGATAGTTGACATCCTAAATGACTTCGCTTCACACAACGAACTATAGTGTTCGCAAAGATCTAGGGCAGCACCAAAGAAGCAAGATCCAGCTGGAGTTTTGGCCCTGGACATTGCGACCTCGATGCAAAAAGAGATGGTTACAATGAACCAGAGGCTGAAAGAGATGGCGTTGGGAATAAAAAATCCATTATCCACGCCGATACAACCTGTGCGGTCGGATTATTGCACTCCTGCCCCTGTTTGCCAAGTCAACGATCTCATTTGTTCATTTTGCAGTGAAAACCATATTTATGATAATTATCCACATAACCCTGCTTCCGTTTTTTATTTAGGACATGGGAACAATAGGAACTTTAACCCATATTCGAACACCTACAACCCAGGTTGGAGGCACCACCCTAATTTCTCATGGGGAGGTCAAGGAGGTTCGAGCGGTTTTAATCAAGGGTAGAGCCAGCAGAACAAGCAGCCCTATGTTCCACCTACATAGCAATACATCCCGCCACCGCAACAGCAGTACAATCAGAGAACACAGACTCCACCAGTTCAAAATAACAACTCAAATCTTGAGAATATGATGAAGGAGTACATGGCCCGAACCGACGCAGTGATACAATCCCAAGCGGCATCAATGAGGAATTTCGAGACCCAATTGGGACAGCTCGCCAAAGAATTGAAGACTAGACCACAAGGTTCTTTTCAGGGCCATACTGAATTACCAAAACGAGAAGGGAAAGAACAGTGCAAATCTGTCACCCTTAGGAGTGGACTGGCATATGATGGACCAACAATGCCAACAACAGATGTACAGATTCCGTCCACTGAACCAACTGTAAAGATACCAGAGAATCCAACAACACCAAAAAAAGAAAATATTAGAAAAGGTAATGAGGACACCCCGAGTGTTCCTCCACAGGTACAACCTTCTTTTACCCCTACTCCCCCGTTTCCACAAAGATTAGTTAAGAAAAATAATGATTTCCAGTTTAGAAAATTTTTAGATATTTTAAAACAATTGCATATAAATATACCATTAGTAGATGCTCTAGAACAGATGCCAAATTATGCTAAGTTTTTTAAAGATATAGTTTCTAGGAAGAAAAATATAGGAGAGCATGAACTGGTAGCCATGACAAAATGTAGTAGTGAAGCTGTAGGCAGCCCACTACCCATGAAATGTAACTATCCTGGCAGTTTTACCATTCCATGTTCCATAGGAGGGAAAAACTTAGGTAGGGCATTATGTGATCTAGGCGCTAGCATTAATCTTATGCCATTATCAGTTTTCAATTCTTTAGGCATAGGAGAAGCTAGACCTACTACGGTTACCCTCCAACTAGCAGATAGATCTATCATAAGACCTGAGGGAAAGATAGAAGATGTTTTAGTCCAGGTGGACAAATTCCTTTTCCCTGCGGACTTTATCATTCTAGATTGCGAGGTAGACTTAGACGTTCCCATTATTTTAGGAAGACCATTTCTAGCCACTGGGGATACAGTTTTTAATGTGAGGAAGGGAGAAATTACAATGAGGGTAAATAGTGAAGAAGTTAAATTTAACGTTCTAGACGCCATGAAATTACCAGGAGACTTTGAAGAGTGCTCTGCTATAACTAGCTTGAATCCTATTATGTTTGATGAGTTTTATGACTTGTTGGTTACAGAGATTGAAGAAGAGCTTGATAAGATAGCAGAAGGACCGGAAGATGTGACTAATCCTGTTAAAAAAATACAAAAACAAGAATGCAAGTCGTTACTTCCGTCCATAGTGGAACCACCCACTTTGGAGCAGAAGCCATTGCCGTAGCATTTGAAATATGCTTATCTAGGGGATAACGACACTTTACCAGTTATTATAGCTTCCAATTTATCACCTACTAATGAATATTCTTTATTGCAGATTTTGGAGAAGCACAAAAAGGCCATTGGATGGACGATAGCAGATATCTGAGCGATAAGCCCGGCCTTTTGCATGCACAAAATCTTATTGGAAGAAGATGCTAAGAACTCTATTGAGAGTCAAAGGCGATTGAACCCGAAGATGAAAGAGGTTGTAAGGAAAGAAATTCTTAAATGGCTTGACGCTGGTGTTATATACCCAATATCCGATAGCAGCTGGGTAAGCCCAGTACAGTGTGTACAAAAGAAAGGGGGTATAACCGTGGTGGCCAACGAGGAGAATGAGCTCATCTCAACCCGAACTGTGAGTGGGTGGAGAGTTTGCATTGACTATCGCAAACTCAACAAGGTAACGAAGAAAGACCATTTTCCTCTACTGTTTATTGACCAGATGCTCGACCGTCTGGCAGGTAAGGATTTCTATTGTTTCTTAGATGGATATTCGGGTTATAATCAAATTACTATTGCTCCAGAAGACCAAGAGAAGACAACATTTACCTGTCAGTATGGTACGTTCGCTTTCAGGCGAATGCCCTTTGGATTATGCAATGCACCCGCGACTTTTCAGAGGTGTATGATGGCCATCTTCTCTAACATGGTAGAAAATATTCTAGAAGTTTTTATGGATGACTTTTCTGTTTTTGGAAATTCTTTTGACTCATTTTTAGTTAATTTGGAGAGAGTATTGGAGAGATGTGAACAAACAAACCTAGTCCTAAATTGGGAGAAGTGTCATTTCATGGTACAAGAGGGTATTGTTTTGGGTCACAAAATTTTCAAGCAAGGAATAGAGGTAGACCACGCTAAGATAGACATCATTTCAAAGCTACCTCCTCCCACGAATGTTAAAGGGATTAGAAGTTTTTTAGGGCATGGGGGATTTTACCTCCGCTTTATAAAAGACTTTGCTAAAATTTCTAAACCCTTGTGTCAATTGTTAGAACATGATAGACCATTTGTTTTTTATGATGACTGTTTAAAATCATTTGAAATGTTGAAAGTTGCTTTAAGTTCAGCCCCTATAATTATCGAACCTAATTGGGATTTACCTTTCGAGCTCATGTGTGATGCTAGTGATTATGCAATAGGAGCTATGTTAAGACAACGTAAAAACAAGATCTTGCACCCTGTATATTATGCTAGTAAGACTTTGACCGGTGCACAACTCAATTACACTACTACTGAAAAGGAACTGTTAGCAGTTGTGTTCGCCTTTGATAAGTTTAGGTCTTACTTGATAGGCACAAAAGTCATTGTTTTTACTGACCATTCTGCTTTAAAATATTTATTTGCTAAAAAAGATGCGAAACCACGTTTGATACGGTGGATTTTTTTACTTCAAGAGTTTGATATTGAAGTTAGGGACAGGAAGGGTACTGAAAACCAAGTTGCTGATCACCTGTCTAGATTGCAATCCTCGCTCTGTGATGATGGAACTGTTATACGTGAACAGTTTATTGACGAGCAACTCTTGCGAGTTGATTAAGTTCCGTGGTATGCCGATGTAGCAAATTATTTAGTAAGTCGAATAGTTCCTTACGAGTTTAACAAGCAACAGGTAAAGAAATTTCTAAATGAAGTTCGATTTTATCGTTGGGATGAACCTTTTTTATATATGCTAGGACCTGACAATATCTTACACAGGTGTGTAGCAGAAGAAGAGCACGAGGCGATATTAGACGCTTGTCATATGTCTCCATATGGAGGACATTTTGCAGGACACAAAACCGCAGCCAAAGTTTTGCAAAGTGGGTTCTTTTGGCCCACTCTATTCAAAGATGCACATAAGTTTGCCCAGGTTTGTGACAAATGCCAACGGACAGGTAATATATCTAAACGCCATGAAATGCCTCAAACCCCGATCCTTGAGATTGAAATATTTGACGTGCGGCGTATAGATTTTATGGGTCCATTTCCATCTTCTAATGGTAAGCTTTATATATTGTTAGCAGTAGATTATGTTTCGAAATGGATAGAAGTCATTGCAACTGCTACAAATGATTCTAAAGTTGTCATTCATTTTCTGCACAAGCACATTTTTACGCGTTATGGAACCCCGCGTTGTCTGATAAGCGATGGGGGGGCTCATTTTGTGAATAGGTGTAACGCCTCGCGTTACTCAGGTTAGCTTGCCCCGAGTTCCGGGAAATTTTATAACAAAATGGATTTTAGTTATTGATTTATTTATTTATTTCATTTGTTTTTTTTATTTTATTTGATTCATCAGTGATCTTTATTTAATCTTAGTGTGGCATCTCGGCTAGTGTGTGTTGTTACAGATTTAGTGGTGAGTTAGTAGCGTGTAGTATTTATTAACTTATGTTTATTACGGATTCCGCTATGTGACACTTGCTCTGGGCCATTGGATCAACTACGAAATTATATTATTGGTTTTGTTAACAAGGTGTGATTGGGTAAATGGGCCTTAAACAAAAGAAACTAGCCCAAGTGGGTCTATGTTGCAAAACAAAAGGAAAAGGGGAATTTAAAACAAAACAACCCTAGTCCATCTTATTCCCCTTCCTCACCTTCTTCCACCCTCCCCTTTCGTTTGGAGCCGCCAGCCCCCCATCCGAAATTCTTTCTCCGATGAAGCAGTACCGACGACGGGACAGCAGCAGGCGTGGGCGTCGGCAGCAGTAGGTGCGGCGTCGGGCAGCAGCAGCGCGGCATTGGGCAGCAGCAGACGACGGCAGCGCGCGACGGGCAGCGGCTGTGCGTGGCGTTGGGCAGCGGCAGACGGCGACGACGTGCGACGGGCAGCAGCGGCGTGCGACGGGCAACGGCAGCGCGTGACGTTCGGGCTGCTGCAGGCGGCATCGATACACGTGAGGCTGTTTTCACGGCGTCCCTTCTCTGATCCAACGAGCCTAACAACCTCGAATAGCTTAGATCCGTGGAACCCGGTGACTTTTCTTTGACCCACATTTATTCGAAGTTAGATTTGGATTACCCACATCCAAACGAAACCGATTTGGAATACCCACACCTAAGCGAAGTTGTTTTGTAGTAACGGACATCAAAACGAAGTCGTTGGTGATCGTTTTGGGCACTTTTCGCTGCTGCAAAAACGTGGACAGCAGTGTTTTGGTGGTGTTCGGCGATTATCTTCATCCATTCGAAGCCCGATTTACGCTACCCACACCTTTGCAAGCTAGATCTAATTTACCCACACCTACACGAAGTCGTTTTGCGGTAATGAGCCCTTTGAACCCTCGTAGAGTCATTTTTCGAAGGCTAAACAGTACATTTAAATTGCTGTATTTTTCTGTTTTTGGTGCTTAGGTGTGAGATCGACGCAAACTTAAAGACGTGGTTGGGTAAGTAGCACCAGGGGGCGAGTGCGTGCGTTAATTTGCGTTAACGGAATGGTTTTGATGCTGTTTTTCTTGTTAAAAATAATTTAATTGCGCACGTAGGGATTGTTAGTTTTGATTGTTGTCGTCTTTCTATTATCGAACACTTCTGAGGAAACATGTTTCCTGTTTTTTTTTATTGATGTAGGTGACTAGTAGGTTCTGAATGGTTGTAGTTAGAAGTAACTGGCTTATGACGTTTTGCAAATGTGATGTAAATGAAATGCTCGCGTTGTTAAACTGATAATTTAGTTTATATTGTTCTGGTTGCAAGTTGTGGATGTATTTTGTTCATTACGAGGAAAAGCATGCTTGTGAACGGTGCAGTGATTTAGAATGTGGGAAACTTACCTGTAGGTGGTCATGGGAGGGTTAGTGAAGTGGTGAAGGGTGAAGGGTAAAGGGACGGGTTGATAGTCCGTTAACTATGGGTTCTGATCTGAAAATGCATATAAATCGCTTGGAGGTTCAAAGCCTTGAGTAGTGGCCTTGGGAATAAATGACAGGGCCGAACGTCAAGTTTCTGTAAACGAGTATTGGGGTCTTGGGGATAAATGTCAAGGACCAATACGCTGGGAAGTCATCGGTACCTTGGGGATAAACGGCAAGGACCGGTGCACAGTTCAGGCTTTGGGAATAAATGGCAAGGCCGAACGTCAAGCTTCTGTAGAGGAGTATTGAGGCCTTGGGGATAAATATCAAGGGTCAATGCGACTCGAGGAGTTAGGCTTGAGGGATAAAAGTAGAGTGGTGCTTGCGCAGTAGTGGTGCTAGGCCTTGGGAATAAATGGCAAGGTCGAACATCAAGTACTGTAAAAGGAGAGGGCACGATAACTTGGGAATAAATGTCAAGAGTCGTCATGCCTCGAGAAGTTAAGCGGGGAGTAACACCGGGGGGGGGGGGGGGAGTACAGAGGAAGGTTTAGTACTATGAGACAAGGGCTAGTGAATCATGGGTTGTGGTCTTGGTAATTTCGACGCTTGGTTGTTGTATGTAAATGTCAAGTTAGTTGTTCGCTATCTCTCACTGCTTATTTGATTGCCTTGCTCTTGTTTTGTTCTAAATGTCAAGTTATTTGTTCGCTATCTCTCACTGCTTATTTGATTGCCTTGCTATTGTTTTGTTCTTTATGTCGTGACTGTGAGCATGATTTTTGTGCTAGTTAGGAAGTGCTACTTACGGAGTACCTTATGTACTCACCCCCCTTTGTACCCTTATATGTTTTCAGGTGTGAACGGGGTCGACCGCGGTGATGACGTAGAGAGGGATTGACCGAGGAAGGATCACTAGCTTAGTTAGTGAGGATAGAGGGAAAGGTCGTTGGGTACGAGTAGCCTTGAGATTTATGTTATTGCTAGGTGTGAACCGCGGAAGAAATTTTGTATTCTTTAGAACTACTTTATTTGTTATGGATGTTGCTGGTAAATGCGTCGTTGTTGTCGTTGGAGTTTAGGTGTACGGTTGTTTTTATTTATTTAAGAATTTTTGCCACTGAGGCAAATATGAGATGCTGTTGTTTTTAAATTGCCCACGGAGGGTGAAGTCCTGACAGTTTATGACATTTATATTTCTGATAGAACGTATGGGAGTCGAAGCTTTATTTCATTTAAATTATTTTCCCAGGGAGTTGCTTATCTCGTGTTTAGAGTTAAGGTTAGCCAGGTGAATTATTTAGCGTTGCCTAGGATGTTATATAAAATCCTGGGGCGTTACAATAGGTCTACGCAAAAGTTGCTGGCTAAATACAATGTGCGTCATAGTGTTGCAACAGCATATCATCCTCAGTCGAATGGGTTAGCCGAAATATCTAATAGGGAGATAAAAAACATTTTAGAAAAAACTGTAAATCTTAACCGTAGGGATTGGTCTTTGAAGCTTGATGATTCACTTTGGACATATAGGACAGCATTTAAGACTCCCCTCGGCATGTCCCCCTATAGGCTAGTCTTTGGAAAAGCATGTCATTTGCCTCTTGAGCTAGAATATAAAGCATTTTGGGCTACTAAAAAATTAAATTTTGATTTGCCGGCTGCAGGTAAAGCGAGGATGTTACAATTGTTGGAATTAGAAGAACACAGGCAATTTTCTTATGAGAATGCTAAGCTGTATAAGGAAAAAACTAAACAGTGGCATGATAGGCGTCTTCGGCCGAACAATCTTCAAGAAGGTGATCTGGTTCTATTATTCAATTCTAGGTTGAAACTTTTTCCTGGGAAACTTAAGTCTAGATGGTCTGGTCCCTTTAAAATTTTTAAAGTCTACCTATATGGGGCAGTGGATCTAATTGACTCTAAGGGAAGTATTTTTAAAGTAAATGGGCAGAGACTTAAGCCATATTTTGGAGAACCAGTGGATAGAGGAAAAACCTCTATTCAACTTTCAGGACAATAAATTTTTGCGAAAAATGTTTTTTCCTTCTTATCTGTTTTGAAAGAACAAAAGTAAAGGAAGGAAGTTTTTGTATCTTACATTCTTTTTGTTTAATCATAAAAAGTTTTGCTTATTAGGAGAATGTTCTTGGAAAAAAAAAAAGAAAAGAAAATTACACAGGCGCCTGGCGCCTACCCTTTGCGAAAAAAAATCACGTAGGCGCCTGGCGCCTGCCCTGTTTTTTCCAGCATTTCGAAAAATCTTTTTCCTTCGTGGTTTGGGTTTCATTTTCGAATTTTATGGGTTTTATTTTGGATCAAACATTAATCCTTAGTGATTTAAGTTTCACATCTCTCCTTAAACTCAAAAATACTTCAAATTTTGTTTCCCTAATCCTATTTGGAATTCAAACTTATTTTTTCCTTTTAGGTTTAGGAAACCTAGTTTGAACTTCCAACTCAATCTCTTTCCATTTAGGATTTAGTTTGGGGAAAGCTTTAAATAGACCCATTGCCTAAGCCTTACACCTCAACAAAAACCCACACAACTCTTTTCCTCCCCTTTGTTTTTCGAAAAAAGATTCTCTCTCACCACCCTTGTTTTCGATTTTCAGCCACAACCAAGAAGAAGAAGACATTTACAGCCTTTGTTTCTTTCTATGGCTTTTTCTTCTCAACACACTTCATTCCCTACTCCTCCTTCCCAAGCTCCTACACAACCTCCTATGATGGGCCCACATGGTTATGTAAATTTTCAGCAGCTACCCACCCTTAGTATACCTCAAAACAGTGAATTTAGGGCTGCAAATCCTCAACAACTTCCTCCAATGATCAATCCGGTTATGTACCAACCGTTTATGTTTAACCCAGTTCCATATAGCCATAGTGCGTGGGAAGGAAATAAGGTTTGATGCCACTCAGATCAACTACACCTTCAACATTGAGAATATCAGAGATGCTGTGGGAAATAAGATGTTAGTGACTCCGACTCTAGAACAGCTCGGTGAGGCTCTAGAATGTGTTGGGAAGCCTTCTGCCACTTGGGATTTGACTACTCATGGCAAGGTACGACTAAAACCCGAGGATGTTTCACTAGTTGCTGCAGAATGGTTATATATAGTCAAAAACAAAATTCTGCCAACGGAGCATGATGAGCATGTCACTCAGGATAGGGCACTGCTGGTTTATGCCATGCTAAAGGGCATAGATGTGAATTATGGAGAATTGATCAATACCAATATCCATGAGTGTGCCCACCGGACACGTGGTAAGCTTTATCACCCACGCTTGGTCACTTCTTTATGCTTGCGACACGGTGTGCAGCTTCTTGCGGATCAAATTAAGAGAGATGCCCCAGTTGTGGAAGAGAAGAATATTCGGAGAATTATCGCCCATGCCCTACAAAGTAGGGAAGGTACTGGGACGTCTCCTACATCGGAGATCCGTCGTCTCCGAGAGGAGAACCAACAGCTGCGAGATCAGGTTCGAGAAGTCGTGCAACATATCTACACCTTGAGGGCTTCATTGGATTTTGCGGTTTTACCTTCATGGCCTCCAGCGCTAGCTGCTATCCTTGGTCATCCATCTTCCAATACCGACACTGATCCTAGTCCACAACCTCCAACTTCATGAAGGGGAGGTTCCTTCTTTGCTATTTTTTGTGTTTTATTCTTTTGGTTAATGACGTCGTTTGCATATTCTAGTCTTACTACGCATGTTTTTTGTATTGATTATGTTTCGAGCTCAGTTGAAGCATGCATAAATTAGTATCGTTTATCTTCTGATCACTTAAAGTATGCCTTCACTTGCCTTAGTTTAGCTTTTCACATGCCTACTTTGAAGCATCTGTGTTGTGCATGTGATTTCATGTCAATGATGATTCTAAGAGATTGTTGAGTTTTCTGTTCTATGCCTGACTAAGTTTTGAGCTATTTCCTTCGTTTATGTGATAAACTCATTTTCTTTTATGTCTTTTTGATCTTTACAGACTTTAAGCTTTTTCTTTGCCCCTATATAGGAAGTCTTTGTCCTTTTTACTGTTAAACCTTTTTCATCAGATGCAAAAGTCTTTTCCCAGTGAGGACACTGTCTCTCTTAAGTTTAGGGGGGACAGTCGTTGTGTCAGTCATTGTTTCAGAAAGATAAAGTGTTATTTATATTTGAAAAATCATGCTATTTTCTTTTGAAAAAGAGTCAGTTGGAAAGAAAGCAAGTGTTGAAAAGCACTTAGCTTAAAAAAAAAAAAAAAAGACAAAAGTTGCAAAAGAGTAAAAAGAGTCTTGTTGAGAGAAAATAAGAGTGGGGAAAATACTTGTGTTAGAAAGAAAAGAGTGGTAAAAACAATGAGAGTTAAAGAAAATGTATTTATGATTTCTGAGTCCTACTATAGACACCCATTTAGTTTTAGGTTGGGTGTTGACTTTGAAAATAGCAGTAAGGATGGTGATAAGTGACTTCGTGTTTTTCATTGTCGTCGTCTTATGACCTAGCTGTTAGTTTCAAAGTCTTTCTACGAGTAGCTGTGGTTGAAACCGATGTTAGTGTGTGGAAACCTCAGAGGCTAGTAGCCGGTCTTTCAGATGTAAAAGTCTCAATGTAAAAAGGGAGTATGCAAATTCCTTAGGGGTATTTGAAAACGTTTCTGTTTTTGAAAGGAAAAAGGATTTTGAAAGAGAAAGTTTTTATCATTTCAAACTTGGTTTATAGTGACTAAGCTTACAAAGGCAATAGAATGGTAGGCTTTGACATCTTTTCCCTGAGACAATTTATGATTGAACATCTCGGTTGTTTTTGCTTTACCTTGTCCATGTGTTAGAAAGCTGATTAAAGTTGCTAAGTTTTGCTTGAGGACAAGCAAAAAGTTAAGTTTGGGGGTGTGATTACGCTTGTTTACATGCGTAAAAAGAAGGTTTTAGATGTTGTTTTTACGATGTTTTAACTTTGTTTCGGACTTTTTCTCGGTCGTTTGAGTTCCAATTCATGCAAAATTCATATATGATGGTTTGTGGTTGGCTTATATTGTATTTATGACATTTTAGGACCATTTGGGAGTGCAAATTAATCAAAAGAAGCAAAAAGACGGAAAAACCTTCATTGGAGGCGCCAGGCGCCTGGTAGGCTGCAGAAATCCTGGTTTTCTTCCAACTTTGCCCTTAATGAAACGCGTCTTCCAATGCGTTTTGGTGGTTTCAACCGGTGCATACGTGTAGAAGAAGTGTTCCACTATCAGTTTGAGCATGATTTGGTCAGTCAAAGGAGTTGGAAATGGGTGATCCACCAGCGTTTTAGGACCTACCTAACCAATTCTGCACAGTTATAAATTCCAGCAGCTTCTCCACCAAATTCATCAAGCCTTGCTTCCTTCTCTTGATCATTCTTAGTGTTTCTTTGTTGCTTTCTAAGTACTTTTGAGTTGCTTTCATTAGTTGCTTTTAGTTTTTAAATCTCGAGCACTTTACATTCCTTTATTGAGCTTTGTTTTGTTTTCGTTGTTACTTAGTTATTTTCTACCTATTCAGATTTATAAAAATTCAGCACTTAGCTTATCTTTACTTTGCCTTTACTTTATTTTTAGTTAAGAGAATTGTGTTTTTGGAGGAAAGAGCACGTGACACTCCCCCTTACTTGAAAGAGAAGGGCGAAGCTCTCAATCCCGAGCAAAACTCTCCGTTAGTTAACTTTTGTTTTTCACACATGCATTTCAATTTCAACCATTTTACTTGCTGTATTTTCTTCAATATGTCTTTCTAAATTCCCGTCTCTAGCCCGGTTATGGATAGTTAGCCTTTTATTTCTAAAAAGGGTTGCTAAGAAGTAGTGTTTTTGCTTTCCACTCATTGCTCAACATGTTTTCCCAAAAGGTTAGGATTTAGAGAAGGCCACTGTAAGTCTTAACAAGTCAATACTGAAAAGGTTGCTTATTTGCATTGTTGAGTGGTCAAACCGAGGAGAGGAGCGCCTTAGACATAAGGGTTCCGGTTAAGTAGCCTAGACATAGGACCTTAACCTGAGGTTGCGACTATTTCCATCCTAAAACTAAGATATCTCTCATAATAGACATATTAGGGAATGTCTTAGGACTTTGAACTTGCTTAGACATAAGTCAAGTGAAAAGCGTAGTCGTTGGTTCCTAAAGTAAAATGCATATCGTCCTTAGCGTATCCTTGATTCTTTGTTGGCTAACTTGAAGTAATTCGGGCTAGGTTTTACCATTATAAGACCAAATCCCAAATCCAAAACCATTATTTGTGACCACTTCCCATTTTACAAGAATCACTCATTTCAACATTCATTATTCATTACAACTTTAGAGTTTGGAAATTATTTAGAAGTCCTTGAGGATCGATACTTGGATACTCCATCCATTTTATATTACTCTGACAGGTGTGCGCTTGCATCTATAGAATTGTTACCACGCTTAGTGCATGCGTTCAGCATAACCTCAGTCAGTTACATCTAAAGATTGTCTATTTCGCGGTTCGGTCTTATACAAACTCATTGTATAGGATACCCCCACTCGCATGTCTCCACACGAACGACCTGGATCGAGTCGTCTGTAACCTTTACAGAGCGGGTCGTATCCATAGTGTTGCTAGGATAAGGTACCCAGCCTTATCCATATACTATAGACCCTTTAGGTTATTCACGGGACATTATCCATTCATATATCAGGGGTATATCAAATATATACCCCGTATATCAACTATATACCATTACATCAAAAATAACCTTGGATGTTTAGTTTATTGAATTTTGGACAATGCAAAGCTATGATTCAACAACAAATTTATTGAATAAAACTTTATTAAATAGACATTTGTTTTTACAAAATACAAACTACGAGTTTAGGGCAACACACCCAACATCTAGAACCTCTAATGGAAGCAACTTTAAAAGGCCACCACACATCAGCCTGAACCAACTCTAATTTTGTAGACTTTGGCGTTGAACCTAGGAGTAGCCCTATTATAAAGCTATGCAAGGTCTCTTTTCTTTTCAATGTGGGACTCTTAACATATCCCCTCGAGATCGTGGTTCTTTTGGCTCATCGATCTTAGCGGATCCCATTTTTTTGGACCGGATGCTCATTTGAGCTTGTTGGGCTCTGATACCATATTAATATTCATGAGGTTCCATCTCAAAACCAATTGACCATGAGAGGAGTAGCACATGTCTAGTTAACAAAACAGACCCTTAGTCATTTATCACCGTTTTAACATAGTGTAGAACACTCACTTCCTAACATAGATGTATTTGGGTCTTCATGTGAAGTTACATTAGGTCTAGCTAATGTGTTTAGGTGGATTATAAGTTAAAATATAATATTTAATATTTTGACAATACATATAAAATCCTTCTGCTTCAAAACGCATAAAATGAAGTGTGTGTTTACAAAATAACATTGATTTCCATTGACATATATATGAGTGGATTTGTTCTTTTGTTAGATTACTAGATATGGGAGTGAAGATCCAAACTCACGATTGTTTGATTGGAGATATATACCTTAATCAATTGAGCTACGTTCAAATTGGAATAGTCAGATTATAATCATAGAATATATTTTCTTCATCTAAATGGATATATTGTCTCATGCACTATGCGAATGATGACGAGAGAAGATATATTTTAGCATTCCAAAAAGGCTATAATAGTATAAATATCATTATTTCTATTTTCTTGTAAATATATTCTTATAAAATGAGAAATATCCTTCATTTTAAATGTGGTTTGTAGTATTGATTTACATAATTGGACATTAATTAGGTTTATGATGGAAATAAAAGTCGATCATTTATCTAATTTTAACACTACTTTCTTGTAATTAAACTAATTATATTTGTGAGAATCTAAGTTCTTCCTTTTCAAATAACTCCTAATAAACATGAGTAATTGATATATTAGTAACCAATTAGCATATAGTTATTTTGTAAATAAGCTATTTTGAGCTATTTTGTTTTGATGACATTCTAATATGAATTATGTCATATTTGGTTTATGTTCGTTATTTGTTTTTTTTTTTTTTTAATTTTTTAGTCCAACTACAAATAAATTATTATATTATATTTTTATTAGTCTTATTACCAACATTTAGATAGTCTTAATCAAAAGGAACGATCAATAATTAGAGTTCTAAAAATTTGTGGATCAAATTTAAAATTGGGTTAAAGCTTATGAAATTAAACAGTTTAAAAGGATTGGTTAAACCAATGTGTAAATAACAATTTACCAAAACACCCCCATTTTAATTTGATGACATGGCATCAAACTACAAAGAAGAGACATATCTTTTATATAAATATGTGGGTAAAAATAATATAATTTTAGAAAGGGAGGAGCTAATTTTATTTGCAGAATTATATCCTTCAAAGCATGGGTCTCTGTAAGAGTTATATGTCTTTTTCCAATTCCACAAAAAAGAAAAAAGATGGAAAAAAAAAAAGTTGAAAGGGAAAAATGTGGATTTGGAGTGGAGAAGATCAAAAACCTAATCTCCTTGAATATATTTAGTGGTTATGTAGCCAATCCTTATCCAACATTTTCCTCTTTTAGGTAAAAAAAAAAATACCCTAAAAATATTGTTTTATACTTTCTTTTCCATTGCCCATACTGACAAAAAAGAAAAAGAAAAAGCATTAAATATTATTGGGCCTTGGACTCATTTAAGTCTAACAAATCTCTTCAATGATTTTTGGTTTCTTTCTCAAATGAGACTTTATTTATTATTTTTGAATTTATTTGATATTAATATCGATTTTATACCTTATATTCATATCACTATCACTGACTTTGAGAGCATATAAGGCATAATTGAAGTGTCGTGATTAGATATTAGTATTTCCTTTTTTTGGAATTGTAAGTTGGAGTTGCCTCTTTTACGTTTATGTAATCCATAAACTTAAACTTTTGGATTTAATGGTGACTTAATGTAGTATCAAAACAGGAGAAGGTCCTTAATTCGAACTCGAACTCCAACTCCAAGTACAAGGAGAAAATCTCAAATTAAATGTAAGCCTCACGTCCACCTCCCTTACTAACTCTTTGGTTTATATATGTACCAGAAGAGTGCTACAACAACTATACAACTTAGTAATTAACTGAGTAAAACAGTAAAAGAGGGGAATAAGTGTCAATTACAACAAATCACTCCCTTAACCCATTTATCTAATGTTGGGTTTGTAAGGGTAATACAAACAAAGTACCACTTTGGTCAGGGAAGAGCATGATCCAACATTTTTACGTTTTTAATCTTTTCATATTCTGAATTTGAAACTTTAAAATGCATAAAAACTTTGATAAATATATTATATCATGTTATGAACTTATTTTATTTTTTTTAAAACTATTAAAATGTAAAATATAATATATTATAAAGTATATAATATTGTAAAATAATAATTCAAAAAAAATTTATAACATACATGTTAATACATTAATTAATATTATTTTAGATTTAACTAAATACTTAGTTAGCAACTGCCCCGTTTACAAGTATAGTACTAATTAAACACCTTGAATAATTTTTTAAGTGGAGGTTCAATTTCAAAATCTACCACCAAACATACATGTACACTAAAAACAACTTTGTTTTCATTTGATCCCTTATTTTCAGATTTCTGTTCAAACGCACCTTAAATTTTATATAGTCTACAGCTTAAACTTTTGGATTAGTTGATAATTTAACATGATATCATAGTAGAAAGTCTTGTATATGAATCCTTGACTATTTCCTTCTCAATTAATAGTAACAACCATTTGTTTGATCTTGTGCAATTTTCCAAACCCATGAGTGTATTGTAACTCATCAACTTAAATTGAATTACTCAAAATACAAACCTACAAACATATTTATACAAATAAACTTTAATCATAATTCAAATAGGAAATCTAATTCTAAATTAACTATATCATAATCTTAAACTATATCCTAATTTAAATAACATTATCTAATAATATTATCTAACAAGTGGTAATCCAACATGAGATCAAAGCATAAAAAGAGTGGTAATCCAACATGTTCAAACTCTGGTAGATTTCCTTCCCAATTAATAGCGATATCAACTTGTTCAGCCTTTGCAAATTTTCAAACCTATTAGTGAGAAAAAATATTAACCGTCTTGAGAAATTATTAAAGTTGTCGTAACGTAATATCAACTTAAGTTTTTGAATTGGGTGATAATCTAACACGTTGGAAGAGAGTCGAATGGGAGTAGATCAATGATTATCATGTTTAAAGTGCTCAAAGGAATTGATGGTGATAATACGTATGATCTCTTTAACCCAATTGAATGAATAATGGAATTTTTTTCCCTAAAGCTGCCATCTCTCTTAGGATTCTTTTTCCCCTCTTTTGACATTTCTTTTTTAGTACAAAATGAGAAGCTATAAAGAAAAAGCCTAACCTAGTCTTGTGGTAGGTTTGCCCTTCTTCAGCTATGAAACCTACCATAAAAGGATCCCTATGTCTCTCCCTTTCAAAATCCACTACAATTTATTTACTATTTAGGGCATCAAATTAACTAGGACGAACCAATTATATAGTCGCACTCACGATAATAATTTTTTGTCGATATGTCGACATTTTTATACGTCCATGAACTCGATATCGATAATGTCTATGAGCTCGATTTGATATAAGGGGTGAATAGACATTTTTATAGTATAAAAAAAAATCACCAATATGAACCTGATGTTAATATTAATAATTTTTAAATAATTTAGAAAATATGAAATGTTTATTTATTAATTTAAATATTTATTACGAATTCTTTACTTTTATAACTTTTCCAGAAATATCAATCGACGTCGACATAGATATATTATCAATATCTCTATCGACGTTTCCATAAAATTGAGACCCAGACATTTTCATCGACATCGATATTTAAAACGTTGTCTCCACTTCTATTATTGTCATAGATCTCCCTTTAAAATCTTGTTTTGTTATAAACAAAATATGATCAAATGTACAATTTTGTATAACTTTCTTAATAGTTGTTTTGTAGAGCTATGATTGATGGTTTATAAAAGGCTGATTCTTGTGTATAATTGAAATCATTTTGTTCTTGAGACTATTTATATTCCGATTAAAAATAATAATAACATCAGTTGTTATAGTTCAAAGAATTCATTATTCCGTAAAAATATTATTGGGAATTTTTTTTAATATTACTATTTTCAAAACAAATTTTTAAAATATTTTAACTTCCAAACTTATTTTTAAAATAATACCTCTGAAATTCACATGCATTAGGCGTCTTTTGAGAGGACTACATATAGCTGGAACAACTTGAAAACTAGGAGAAAAAACTTAACTTTGTTGTTTTCAAAATTTCTGCACAATTTTGAGAATTTTTATAAAAAAAGAGAAAGTAGAAACATGAGTAGTTGTCAAATACTTAGTTTTTTTAATAAATTTGGAAACGAGAAACGAACATTCCCTAAGAGCTTTTTTGGTAATGTTCCTGTTTCTTTTTTCCATTTCTTCATTTTAAATAAACAAAAATGAATTACATGGTCTTAACTCGAATTCAAGTATGATAAACACAATCTTTTTATTTATGTTTTGGAATAAATTAGAAATGTAAACAAGAAAGAAGAAATTTGTTTTGATTGTTTTAAAAAATTCTATACAATTTTGAGAATGTTCCAAAAAAATGAGAAATACAAATCATAGTAAGTTGCAAAATGTTTAGATTTCTTAAAAAGATTGGAAACAAGAAATAATAAAGGGGAATGTTACCAAACGGACCTAAATAACTCTTTATTTTCTCTTGCGAATTTAATTTCAATTTACTTAATATATAAGTAAATATTATCCTTTGATTTTTTTTCTAGACGTGTTTAAGTTTGTTAAGTAACAACCCGAATTAAAAATAATAATAAATATATTTTTTCAACTGAGCATAACTCAACAACTATATTTAACATGCATTTCATGTCATATAAGGCAACTTACAGAGAGATCCTTTTAGGAAGCATTATTTAAAAATAATAATAATAATAACAATAAAAAATTGAAGTTAAAAATAGTAATATTAAAAAAATCCAGATTATAGTGGATCTATTTATAAATATTAAAAATAAGATACTTTTTTAAGAAAAAAAACAACCAAAACCATAAATAGTATTTTGTGTTGTTTTCATGTGTTTTTTTCAATATTTTGTTTGATTATCATTGGTATTAATAGTTACTATTTTTTATGTATTATGTGCTTGATAGTTTTTCAAATTAGGATGAAATTTTAAAAACAAAATATATCTCCACGTGGATTTTAAATTCTTTTCTAAAAATGTAAAAATATGTTATTCGAATCTATAAATAGTTATTTGAAAAAAAAAATATATGTATACTCTTTTTTTTGTACAATATATAATTATTGGGCGTGGGGATAGTAGAGTAAATTCCTTATTAAGTGATTTCTGCTTGAATTGGCAGTTAAAAGAAATACACTCAAACAGTTTGTTCATCTTGAACTGAGTATAGCTGAAGTGGTAAAAGTACTTATCTCTAACTAAAAGGTGAGGAGTTTGAATCCTCACCCCACCTAAAAGCTTTAAAATTTTATAATAGAGTGATTAAGGACATGTTTGGTTGGCAATTCGAATTCGGTTTCTTATTTTCAAATTCACTATAAATTTAGTGGATATATGTTTGGTGGCATATTTATTTTTGAAACTGTTTTCGGATTTGGTAGGTGGAAATTTTAAAAATATCATAGTTAGTATTTTTTAGGGCCCGTTTGATAACCATTTTAGTTTTGGATTTTTGGTTTTTGTTGTTTTTAGTTTTTGGTTTTTGGTTTTCTATTTTTAAAAAATAAAAACCATATATGTTTGATAACCATTTTTTATTTTTTGTTTTTTAAAAACAAAAAATCAAAACTTGTTTGGTAACCATTTTTAGTTTTTTGTTTTTAAAAAGTTAGAAAATTGAAAATATATATTAGAGAGAGAAAATTGTATGTAGAGTGGATATGACAATGGTGTGAGTGCGAGTGAGGATGCTCTCCCCATTCTCGTGCTCGTGAAAATTTGAAGTCTTTGTCTCCACCTCGTTCTTGGGTCTGAGAGATGTTCTCGAGAAAAATTATCGGTTTTATAATTGTTTTTAATTAATTTAAAATTTAAGTATAAGAAGTGTAATAAATATATATTAATTATTTAAAAAATGGAATCGAGGACGGGGACGGGGTCGGGACATGCATTTCCTATTTTTGGGACCCGACCCTGCCAAATTTTTTGTCTTCCCCCTAATGTAGAGACATGAAAATACAAGTTTAGAAAGATGTAAATAAATTTTTGGAAGATCAAATTTAGAGAAAAAAAATAGTGAAATAAAAGTTATAGACAAAAAGAGAAAAATTTTTATTTAAGGTGAAAAGATAGGTTAAAGAAAAAAAAAGAAATTATAAATAAAGAGAAAAATTATAGTGGAAACAAATTTAGAGATAAAACAAGATTCAAAATATAATTTTTAGAGAAAATAAATATATACAAAGACAAATAAAAGTTACAGTAAAAGAAAATAGAACGAATAAATAAAATATAATTTTTAGAGTAAAAATAGATTACAAAGAGAAAGAAAAGTTATAAAAGATGAAATTTTAGAGTGAGAAAAGTTAGGAAAAAATTAAATTTTTAAATAGAGAAATGAAACTGTCCTGTTAGAAAAAAATATATATACATACAGAAAATTTTGACAGAGACAAATAACAATAAATATTCAAAATATGAAAATTGTAGAGAGAGAAAAATAAAGTTTGTAGAGAGAAATTTAGAAATAAAAAAAATTTTAGAGTGAGAAATAAATTTTTTAGACATAAATATGAGAAAGAAAAAAAAATTAGTATTAGAAGAAAAATTCAGATTTTGAAAAACAAAAACCTGTTTTTGAAAACTATTTTTTTTTTAAATTTACATAAAATTTCAAAATGGTTTTTGAAAAACAAAAAACAGAAAATTGAATTGATTATCAAACAATCCTATTTGTGAAAAACTAAAAACTAAAAACAAAAACGAAATGATTATCAAACGGGCCCTTAAGTATTTTTAGATTTGGAATTTGAAATTTTAAAGGTAGAATTGCATTTAAAAATAGAAAATAGAAACTTTGATAAATAGATTATTTCATGTATCAACTCATTTAATTTTTTGTTAAAATTAAAATAAGTAAAATATAATAATATATTATAAATTATATAATATTGTAAAATAATTATTACACAAAATTCATAACAATAATGTTAATAAATTAATTAATATTATTTTAGATTAAACTAAATATTTAGTTAGTAACTAGTACTGATGGTTAGTTGATTATTTTTTTTAAATTGAGATTCAGTCACCAAATCTGCTACCAAACACTTATCTGAAAATACTTAAAAAAGAATACAGCTTTGTTTTCATTGAAATTCTTGTTTTCAGATTTCTATTTTAGGATCAACCAACCAACGCACCTAATAAATTTTCTATTTTGTGTCTAATAAGTCTCTCATCCCGAACTGTATCTCTCACCCCATTAATTTACTCACTTGTAAAGTACCTAAATTTGCACAAAATTGTTGGATTTTGACAAAATATTATAATAACAAATTGTCCCACGTTGGAAGTGTACAAGAAGATGGTGTGCTCCAAGTACTATATAAGAGCTCATGGCTTTAGATTTTATTCCTCCAAATTGAAACATTTTAAGTTTAGTATACTAATTCTAGTTAACTGAGCGGTATTTGCTTTGAATGAGTGTTTTGTGTAATTGAGATCGAGGAGAGAATTTTGTGTGATTCTAATAATTTTTCACGTAGTAGATTTTCTTTGTAGGTCATGGTTTTTCTTCAGTTTAGAGTTTTCCACGTAAGTGCTTTCTTTTAATATATCAGTTATCTCCTACTTATTCCGGGATAGAAATGAGATTTTTTCAATAAAACATCAATCTCGCACATAATTCTAATCAATATAGTTGGCCAGAAAATGCATTAAATTGATAGAGTCAAATGTTTAAATATATTAGATACAAAATAAAAAATTTAAAAGTTGTTAGAAACTTTTAAACTTTTAGATGAACCTAAATTGGTTTCATTCATATTGAAATTCTGATTCATTCATATTTTGATTCTTGCTAGTAAACACCTGTCTTAAAAGTAAAAAACTAAACCTGTGTAATCTTAAAAATTCTAAACCTAAATTTATTAAATATATACATATTTTTTTCAAAAGTATAATTCAACCAAAAATCTCAATCCGATCTGATTTGAAGGGAAGAATTATTGATCGTATAAGTTAAAATGAACATTATTGGGTCGGTAGAGTGTTTGGCCAATGGGTATGACGTTGTTAAATCTAATCATTTTCCATTTTCCATTTTCCAACCCTTTAAAATAAATAACTATTTTTCCAAAAAATTAATTTGAACTTCACCAACTCACATGTAGTATTGTAGAATAGAAGTAAATCTTCACTTTTTTCACATTTTGGCGGAGATGCATCTTTTTTATTCAAAGATCGTCACTTTTCAACTCAATAATCTATATCGAGGATCTCATGTTCAGGATCTCACATGGATAAAAGAATGGACTTTACATATAAGTTTGTAATAGACTTGGACTACTCCTGTCATTGCTAATTGGTTATGAGATGGAACCCCATGAATATTAATAATCTAAAATACCAATTTTTAAGATTTAAAAAATGACAATTTTAACCTTGACAATAATCGAAATCTGTAATACTGAAAATTTGCAAGTGAAGTTGTCACATTGAAATTATGATCAAAAGAAATTAGATAATGAAAATAAATAAACTAAAATAGTCACCTTTTAAAAGTATTTGGATCAAAACAGACGTTTTTGAAATACTAAAGTTATCAAATGTTAAAAGTATAAAAATTAAAATTGAGTTTTGAAAGTAGATGTATCAAAATGAACGAAACTCGAAGGTATAGTGACCAAAATTGTATTTTAATGTATTTTTAAATACCATACCCTAAAACAATATCTTTTTTTTTACAAATTTAATGCATTTTCCTAATTATTAGTATCTCGTGTAATAATTTTTTGTTAAAACTTTATACAAAAGTAAAAGTTATATGGAAATAAAGTAATTTAATCTTGTGGTGGTTTTTTTATTGAGTTTCATTTTAAAAAAAAAAGTAAAATCGTTTAATAAAAATCAACGATATGCTACGAAATCATCTATTAAAAAACAGTTTCAAAGAGAAATTACATTTAAAAAAAAAATGAAAACATCTTTCTTTAAAAAATGACCAGTACATGTTTCGATCAAATCTTCTTTTCACTTCATCTAATACCTAAAAAAATATTTTTTTAAAAAAAAGACAAAACTACCTTACTTGACAAATAATTTTTAAAAATTAAATTATATATTTCAACCTTATACTACCTTTCATTTGGTCTACATACTTAAAAAAGTAATCATTTCAATCTTTACCCTTTCATTAGATTTTATACCAATATTTCATATCACTCCTAAATAATATTAATTTTGACAAAAAATAAATCTATATGGATTAATTTTGTAACGGATTGAAAACTCAAGAATCTACTCTGGTTTCGATAAAAGTAAGTAAAAAAAAAAGCTTTGAATGAATTAGATGTACATAATATCATTTGGAAGAATGACTGTACCAATTCCTTCCCATTTACATTTTGACAATCATTAAATAACATACTATTTTATTCAACGAACTCCACATTATTCTTAAATACTGTAGCATGATTTTGATTAACTTCTTTTCGGATACCCTATTTATGTCTTGCTTTCATTCTTTTGTTTTGGTCCACTTGAGTCTTCGATCTCTACCTTAGCCTAGTTGGTTCTTTCGAGTCTTTTTGTGCTCATGTCAGTTTGTTTTCAAATTTCTCCCTAGTTTTTTTGCTTGTAAGATCGTTTTCTTTTATAATATACAAAATTTTTCAAAATAGAGAAAAGAAATTTTTTTTTTTTTTTTTTGTTTAAGAATAAAGATTTGGGGGGAAAAGTGGATTCGATGAAGTGCAGGTAAAATTGATACAAAATCAAAATGAATGAGGTTGTCGGGTGTCTTGTCCCTAGAAATGGAAAAATGGTTTAGGTGTGAAGGGTGCCCTGTCCTTGTTACAGAACCTCTTTTTTTTTCCTTATAATTTTATATTTTTACTTTTTCATTTTATACCCCACTTCGAGGTGCCCTCCATTTTGTCCTTTTATCAATTTCCTCCCTTTCTCTTTTTCTCTTATTTGGAGTGATGTTGGTCTACTTGTCAAGTCGGATCACTCGAACATGACTAACTTGACCAGATCAGATTGAGTCGATTCATCGAAACTAACCTAAGGATGTTCTCTCTATAAATTATAAATGAGAGGAGATGTTTGGGATGCGATGTACTTTTACGGACTTACGTTTTTTCTACTCTCAATTGAACTGTTTGTCTAACTTAGACATTAGAATATGTTGAGCTCAGCATCACCCAGTTGTGCAGATGTTTTTGTCTGTGTGCAGGTGTTTGTAAGAGTGTCTGATGTCGAAGCTAAGTATCTCTGCTTAAGAAATCATTGAAACTAAATTTTAAAGGAAAAAAAATGATATAACATATCTTTTAAATACTTTTATCTATGAATTTACGAAATTTTTAATGCTAAATATATCCTATCTAATTAGGCTAAGTAGATATTTAACTCTCTTGCATTTAGACTGTATCACTTTATTTTGTTAGTTTTCTAGTTAGTTTGAATATGTGTTATGACATTTTTATATTCAATTCCTTTTGATTATAGTTCAACAAATATGAGGTGGGAGATGAAACTCAAGACATCGTATTGACATTTTTTTTTTTTGTCTCTTTCTTAGTACTAAAAAATATAGAAGAAGCACTTCCAAGCATTTGTTTTGAAAAATCCTTATTCAATTTTTCACAGTTCAGTAAATAGAAAGATTCTATATACGAGATGTAAAAAATCAAAACCACTACTTAAATACCAACACAAAATTAAAAAGTGTGATTGTAACAACTCCTACCGTCTCGATAGTCCTAAGAAAATTGATGATTTAAGAAACTAATTTCTTTGAGGTAAAGGCAAAAGAAAAAAGAAGGGAAAAAAAAAAAAGGAAGGGGGAAATGTAGGGCACAAAGCATGTGAAGGTCTGAGAATAACATTGATGAGGCATGAAGAGGAATTCAGTGTGGGTGGGTGGTGTTGTTTCAGATTGGGTATTAGGTGGTAGAAAAACCAAAGAAATAATAAATAATAAATATGATGAAGTTGTCTGAAAATTTGAATCCCCATGTGGGTTTGTCAACTGCTTTCTTAGCACTGACAAATCCCACACCCATTTTAAAGACTTGTTTTTTAAGCCAATTTTAATTTGTTCAACACCTCTCATGCTCCAATTATCCCTTTCTTGGCTCCAATGATTCTCTCAGCTCTCATTTTTCATCCTTCCACCTTCCCTTCAAATGCATTTTTGTTCCCCTCTTAGTTCAATGTCTTCCATTATTCCATTATTCTTCCCTTAGATCTAGAAAAAATACTCTCCAACTTTTCCATTTGTTTCAAAAATACTTATGTCATTCCAGGACTTCAAATAATACTATCTTTGATCTTTCGTGAACGTTTCAAAAATAACATTTGAGCAAATATACGTTACGATTTTGAACGGAAAGTTGACTTGATAGAACATAGAATGACATATAATTTAACATAGGATCTTGCTTGGAATAAGTATGAAAAGAGGAGAAATATGGAAGAAGTATCATTTTTAAAATGGGGGTTAGGGAAAAAACTTTTGGACGTTAATTGTCATATCATTCTAGATTTTGACATGTGTTCAATTTTCCGTTCAAAATATTAGTGGAGGTTTGCTGGAAGAATATCTTTGAAACAGTTATGAAGGGTCAAGGGTAGTATTGAAACTTTCGAAAGTGTAGGACTATTTTTAAACAAAAAGACAAAATTCAAGAGTATTTTTGTAATTTAGCCTTATTCTTTTGTGTTCCGTGCTTATATTTTATTAAGTTTAGCGCTAGCTCACCTCGTCTCTTTTCAAAACGACATCTAAATCAAAATAATTGTGAATTTTGATTCTAATAAAACACCAATACTTTACTTGAAGAATTAAGAGTGATATTTGACACAAGGATTGCAACAAGTAGAAGCCAAACTAGATAATTAAATAAGGCCAAACAAGCTTAGATAATTTGATTCAAAATGCCCACCCCTGGCCACCTGTTGGGAAATAAGCCTCTCATTCCACAAGATAAAGCATATTGCAAATAAGTAATAACAAAGAGAAGTATAAGAGAGGATGGAGGAACTTAATAGTATAATTTATACTTATTCATCCTAAATTTAAGACTATGTTCAATTTTCTACAACATGAAGTTCTACTATAACACAGCACTCTCTTTCTATTACAAGATTCTCAAGTACCACAGTAATTGACCCCTGATTTCTAAGTACTACAGCAATGGCAACTTAGGCTTTACATATGAAAATACCCTTGCTAAACTTCACGAGAACGAGTGCTGACAAAATCCTACATCCTTCTCTACTTCTCTCTAAACAATATTGTCGCCTCCGTCACTTCTCCCTCTTTTGTTTTTTTTTCTTTTTTTTAAAAGACCCGACAAACAAAGGATATATAACTTTATCTTCGTAGCGTCGCCCTATTAGCAGTACTACGACGCTATACTCTTGGCCCAATTGCATGCTACAGCTTCAACTCTTCGCTCCAATTTCCTAACACCATCTTTATTTTATCGACCTAGCTTACCATCTTTATGTCACACTACTAAATGATTACTCTTTAATCTAGGATTATCATGTCACAATATTTAAGTAATAATGTTAATGGTAGAAATTTATTGAAATTAAATATAAGAAGGTTCAAGCTTCAAAGATGTTAAATTTTTAGAAACTCATACACAAATTCAAATGTTAAACTTATAATCAACTAAATAGGATGAATTTCTTTCTTTTTTTACGTGAGAAAAAATAAATGATGTTTTGGTTAAGTTAATAATTATTAATTTTTTTATAACAACAACCCGATTGAAATTGATTATATTTCAAAATTAAGTGGAAGAAGAAATAAATCAACTAAAGATAGTCAATATGGACATAATCCAATGAATTAAGACATTTATGTACCCATCTAAATTATAAAATAAAAAAAAAAGTGAACTAAAGATATTTTAAAATAAAAAATAATTTTTAGATTTAAAAATAATGTAGCTTTAAATGTTGGTCTATGTTAGTACACCATACGAGGCAACTTGTTTTTTCAGGACATTTCTGCCAACTGTTTCATGAAGCGTCATTGAGACTTTGTTACTATTCACCAACCAAATTTTGTCTTCAAAAGAAAAAAGGAAAAAAAATTCACTAACCAAAAATTCTCGGAAACAAGAATAAACGCAAACATACATTTGAAAAAAAATACTAATAAAATAAAAGAAAATTCAAAATTAAAAATAATTAATTAGATATATTTAGTTAAATTACTGCTTAGTCTCAAAATATTTGTGAAGAATTATAATCAATTTACACTATTTGAATCTCCGCCCCTATCTATGGTTGAATTTTTGTCGACGTCCGCATAATATCACAAAAAATATATTAATAAATTATTATTAATATAGACAATATATTGATAATAACACCTTTTAATTTTATTTAAAATAGGTTAATGCCTATTTGTTAATTTAAATACTTTTTATGAATTTTTTTTATTTTTATGACATTTAGAAATATTTATTGACATTAACATTTTATAGATATTTCTATCGACATTTTTATAACATTGAAATTTTCATATTTCTATCGACATTCACATAAAGAAAAATGTAGTCCTTACCATCTTTATTTTTATACCTAACTAATCATCTCTCTCTAAGTGTTTTATAATTTATAATGTAACCAACCATATTTTATAATAGGAGAGATGTTTAAGAAGATCTTATCAAAATATATATATATATGTGTGTGTGTGTTTAGGAAGATTTGAATTAAATTGAAACAACAAATTAATACCCTACAAAGTTATTGAATTAATATGATTTTGCCAAAACTTAAAAAAAAAAAAGAAAAAAAATAAAGGGGTAGGGTGTTAAATTTTCATGACTCTTTTATCTTAAAAAATTGAAAGGAAACAAGAAGTATCAGAAGTATAATATTAATAGTAAATTTTAACCTATTTAAAAATGTAAAATATTTATTAATATTAGTTTAACCACTTTTCATGAATTTTTACTCATCAAAAATATTTATCAATATTAATATTTTTGTGACATATAAATTGAGATTGAGATATTTCTGTGACATTAATATTTTTAAAATCGTTTCTTTTTAATTCAACGATACATGGTGTACTTGATATTTAAATATATGTGTTAACGAGATCTGTGAAAGGATGACATTTAAAAATCATTTGTAAATTTTGTTTATAAAATTAGTTTATTAAATATTATATATATAGTTTTTGGAATTATATGGGAATGCAAGTGTTTAACGTAATTAATGCGAATTTCTTTCGCAATAAATTAGCATATTGTGAGTTTCGATGCAACCGTTTCGCTTTACACGCTTTTCAATAATAAAACCTTCGCTGCAATTTCATTGGTCCGCTGACGTCACCCATCTCCTCAATAAATCTTCCAAATTAATCAGTCAATCAAAATGACCCATTTAATCTCCACAAATTTCCGTGCCAAATCCAACGGCTTAGAACCCCGCAACACCGTGACCCTCATCACCTGCGCCGCACCCTACCAGAACTTATAAGATCTTTTCACAACATTTATTTTCGTTTCCCAACTTATAAAATTAATAATTTTATTCTCTAAACTTTTTATTTTAAAATACTATTTAGGTACGTTAACTTTTAATTTATTCGACTCTTTTTATTTAAAATATTCACTTTAATACCTCTACTTCTTAAAATTAATCATTTTAGCCTAAATTCAAAATATTTATATTCAAATTGTACTAGAAAAAATGAGATTAAAAATAAAATTAAACCATTAAAATTGTCGCTTTTTAAAAATATAGGGATCAAAACTAACATTTTGAGGGTAGAGTGAAATAAAACGAACAAAAATTAAAATTAAGAGACCAAAATAGTAATTTAACCTTCTTATTATTATTTTTCCACCTAAATTTTGTTCATCTTAATTTTAATCGACTTATAACACTTCAATAAATATCAACTTTGGTATATTATACATTAATAAATATTTGATATTTATCTTTCTATTCACCTCTATTAAAAAATTGATAGCTATTTATTTTTTCAAAAAGAAAAAAATTCATTCTATCTTTTTCTTTATATATTCATCTTATTTAGTTGTCGTTTTTTAATGAATAAAAATATTTATGGATTCTTTTTTATTATTTTTATTATTATTATTTGAAAAATATTCTAATGTCTTTGTTAAAAAGAAAACAAAAGATAAAAACAAAAGAATATATTTTTAAAAAATTAAAGTCTAAGATAGACATTTGTTCAAAATTTTTAGGTGCAAAATAGAATAAAAATGAAATTTAAACCCATTTCTTGATTAATCAATGTCACAATTGAATTGATTATTTAATTTGACTTTAGCAATCTTGCAATTAACTTTGACTTTTGAAAAAGAAGGGACACGTGGCGCGTGGGATAAGGAGTGGGTCACACGTGTGCGCCACGTGGAGGTGGGACAAGAGTTGCGGGGAGTTCGAAAAGGGGCAGGTTGGTAATTAAGGAGGAGGTTAAGCGTGGAGATTAAGGAAGGCAAAAAAACAGAAGGAGGGGTGTTTTGGTAAATATGATGGACTTTCAAGGCCATTTTTGTCCAGATGAAAAGTAAGACATTTCTGTTTTTTCTTTTCCCTTTTTTTTCAACTGTGATCCTTTGGTTCTTGGCTTCCGAGTTGCCCGGAGAATAATTGAGATTAAAATGAAATTTTAGGTCTCTTCGAAAATGATGTTTACTTTTAGTTTCGAGTTTTAAATATTATCTTCTACCCCTAAAATAAATGTAAATATATTTTTTTTTCTCATAACATAACTAATCATAATTGACATGTACTTTGGCGGTGAGTTCGAATCCCCTCCCCAACATGTTTACTAAAATTTTTATTTACTTTAATTTATTGAAAAAATTCTAATTTAGTAAAAAAGAAAAAAAAACCTTTTGACCAGTAGTCTTTTTAATTTAGGATTGTTTGAGATTTATTTTCTGTCTTTTAAATCTTCTTTAAAAAAAAAATTATCCAAAGTGATATTCTATATGCATTAATTAGCTGAGTTATCTCCATTTAAATTCACATTCTCTCTTACTCTCTTAAAAATATTTTTTAAGGTGCTAAAAAATTCTGAAATTCGAAAAACTTGAATGACAAAATCTAAAACCTATAAGTTCGATTCACAAGTTTGTTCTACGTCGTTATTTTTTATTATTATTTTAAGGGGCTCTTAGGCAAAAAAAAATTAAGGTAAATAGCACATTTAGCATCAACATTTAAGTTTTACAAATATTGTATTTTTTAAAAAAATGAATGCCTAAATAATAAAGTGTCAAATATACCATAAAGCCCCAAACAAAGTTTGATATGATTATCAGATTTTGATATATGTATGATATACCTACAATATGTATGTGTTGATGTATTTTATTGATTTACTTTTTATCTACTATATTGATATAAGTATGATATTTTTGTGCTAATATTCCACTTATTTATGTCTCTTATATACTTCTAATATGATTATCTGATTTTGATATACCTTTGATATTCTGATATACCTTCAATAGGCATGTCGTGATCAATCTTATTGATTTATCAATGATTTACTTTTGATTTACAATTTAACTATTGATTAATTAACTAATTTACCTTATTAACATACTTTATAAAATATTACTATTTTGATAATTTATCAATATATCCACTAATTATTTTTTAGGTGGAAATAAGGATGCTGAAAAGAAAAAGAAAACTAGAGCTCCAAACAAAGTTGATCTAGACTATTCACGTCCAAAAAGATATGTCAATGAACTTGTTTATATGTAAAGAACTTTAGATTTAATCTTATGTTTGTCAATTTGTTTGATAATATCATGTGTTTCCCTCCTTATTGATTAGGATATGAGTGATTCGGTAATTTTCAAATTTGGAATGCCCTCCCCATGCTTGATACTAGTTACATATGTCTAATATATGTTATTGATATACTTCTGACATAATTTTCTGATTTTGATATACTTATGATATACGTTCAGATATACCTGTTATATGCTAATCTACCATTTACATTTGTTCTACCATATTGATATAACTATGATATCTGTATTCTAATATATTACCATTGATATATCATTAATATATATCTTATATATACTTCTATAATTATTTGATTTTGATATACCTACAATATATATGTGTTTGATTTACATTATTGATTTACATTTGATCAACCATATTGATAAAACTATGATATCTCTCTACTGATATACCATAGAAAATTCAATTGATGTTGTACACTACAAAAATTTCTATCTTTCCCGTCGCTTTTTCTTCCCAACTATAATATAAAATAAAATAAAATAAAATAGTCGGCGGAAGACATCTTGCCCGATGGAAAAACAATAGTCGATAGAAGTAAGACATATCCCGACTATTGACAATAAACAGTCAGCTGAGAAGAGAAAGCTCCATCTTCACCCACGTATTCATCTTTTTCGATTTCAGCTCCAATCTTTGTTCCTATTATATTCAACTTCTAATGTCAGAGATAAATTTCTCCTCATTTCCCCTAAATCTTATTTTGTTGTTCTAAATTTCTCTAAATTTGCTTCTTTAACTATGCGGCAATGTCACACCAATCCACTTCTCCAGCGATGCATATTGTTTATATTTAGAGGTCTCGCGACGAGGAACCTGAAGCTTATTTGGTTGACGTCGGCAGCAACGTTGAGAGGTTTTGATAAGTCGGCGGATTTCGTAGGCAGTCTGAGAACTTGGAATCAAAGGCATCAGATTATACAAGGAGGAGGGCACGGTGGAGGGCGGCATGGTGGCGGTGTCTGCGAAGAGATTATAAAAATTGGAATAATACAAATTCCAAAAATAAAAATTCAAATCTTGTGCCATATTTACAAAATACAAAAGATGTCGAGGAGATTATCTAAAAAAAAGTTCAAGAGATAACACTAACATTTAACATCCCATACATACATCTGGTATATTAAAGTATATGAAAAATCAGAGATACATACATCAAACGTATATCAAAGTCGCATAACGATAAAATTAGAATAATAAAAATTCAAACCTTGCGGCCTATAGATATAACTAAATATATAGTTCCAATGCAAGTGAAAAAAAAAATTATAAAGCAAAGAATTTTGAGAAAATAAAAGCATAATTTGTAAGTGCAAAATTAAGAGAGGATATCTATCATATAAAAAATTCACTGACAACGTCGGATCATCCTTGATCTTCTTTTCGGATCATCTATTATATATTTCCCCCCTTTTTTTCTTCTTTCTTTCTTTAAAATTGGTTTTTTTTTTCTGGATTTTAATTAAATTAGCAAATGAATCCCAATAACAAAGCATTTAGGTTTAAATAATATATAATAGAAGCTTATTCATATTGGATCTGTTTTTAGTCTAATAACGTGAAAATTTGAATCTTCGAATTTTTCGTAAAAAATAAATATTTTAATTAGTTGTGTTATTTGGTGTTGACGTACTTATTCCTATAGGATTCAAATATTATTAATTTTATGCTAATTTCAAGTATATCTTAATCCGTCGATTCATGGATAATTTTTCTTTTATAGATCAAAGAGTTTATTTATATAAAACATGCATGAAATTATTTGAAAAGTCATAAGATGACGTGTTAAAAAAAATTGCCAATATAAACTACGGTAAGAGCTTATATAACTCATTCCCATGAAATCAGAGTTTTAAATTTCCACCATTATGCTAAAAAAAATTACAAAAATCATTGACCCATCCTTGATTGAGAAAGATTTATTTTGTGTGCCTTCAAAAAGAAAAAAATTGTAAGGTTAAATTATAAAATTGGTTTATCACATTCGGTCCTTCGTACTTTTATTAAACTAACAATTTAGTATTTGAAATTTTAATCGTAAAGATTTAGTCTCTATATTTTCACATTGGTAATAATTTAATTATTGAACTTTAATATATAACAATTTAATCCTTATAGTTTAAAATTTGTATCAATTTAGTCTGTACCACGAAAATTCTCATCAAAATTAAGTGTCAATTTTGATCCTATAACGAATTAATTTTTGTAAATTATAAATAAATTTGATCATTTCTCAATTTATCAATCTACATATATAAGAAATTTTTTATCAATCTATTGATCTACATATATAAGAAATTTAACAAAAGGTTTCACAATAAAGACTAAATCATTACACACTTTACACTTGAAGGACTAACTTGTTACATGCTAAATTTTAGAGAGTAAATTGTTATCAATTTGAAAATACAGGACTAAATCGTTACTTTTGAAAGTTGAGGAACTAAATCGTCATTTCAACGAAACTAGACTAAAAGTGTTTTTTAACCTATAAAATTTATAATCGGGATTATATGTGAAGTTTTTAACTTTTCTTTTAAATTTTTAAAAGTTTTATAGTTTTTGGCATTTATATAAATAGCATAAAATAATTATATATTTTTTAAATATAGTAGAAAGTTTTAAATTAAAATATAATATAAAAGACACTAAGAAAAAGTCAAACCTATAGCCACATTTCAGAAAAATAAAAAAGATTGTGATATTTTTTTAGAATACATATTAAATTTATGATATGAAGTAAAATTTATCCATAATTTTGTAGCGCTTTGGTCATAAAATAGAGAATATCATTCAGAGATAATATATATAAAATACTATCAGTAACATCCATGTGTATATTTCAATTTTACTCTTAAATTATCTAGAGATTAAAATTTTATATTTGAGCTATACATGAGCTATTATGGTTGAAATAAGCTCGTAGTGATAAAATAATACTATCTTATAGGGTGTTTTATGAAATTAAGGAGTAGGATTAGTAGAATCAAATATATTTGTTCGACAGTTTGGTAAACTCAAATTCGCTACCGTATATACAACTTTACTCTTCAGATTTTGCTATATTACTTTATATTTACTTCATTAATTTGTTAGGATATTTTATCCTTGCTTTCAAAGTTTGCTACAGTGCATATTTTGTCTTTAGTCATTATTCTAAAATATATTAACTTTTTAATCAAACATATTAGGTTAAATGAAAAAATTAATTCAATGGTACTCTTAATGATAAATATGTAAATGAATTTAATTAAAATTGCAAGTATAATAATTAATTCAAATATCAAAAAAAATTTCTTGATCTTTATGAGTGTAACGTGAAATTAAAAAGACGAAGAAATCAGTCAAATGGAGTTTGTTCGTCATTTGGACTTGTTATTTAGTTCAATTTATTAATTATTATTTAAAATGTATTGACAAGTAGTCAACTTGAATTTCAACTAGTTAAGATACCTATTTTCGATCAAAAGATCATGAGTTTAAATCTCTAGTCCCACGTGTTGTATTAAAAAAATATATTGGTAAGTAAAAAACCATGAATGCATAATTAAACAAACTGTCGATAAATTCTTTTTGTGGAAATTATATGTCGAATAGATTTGTATAAAAATAATTAAATATTTATTTTTATAAAATAGTTATTTAGAAAAAAAAATTAAGCGAATAAATGTATACCTCATCTATTATCTATTATAAATTCCAAATCTACCAACAAAACACACTTTTAAATTTTAATAAATCAAGGCTTAACCGTGAGTAGTTCGATTTAACGAACTTATTTTCTCATTGAAATATAGACTTAACAAATACAAATTTAACAACTCTAACTTAATAAACCCTATGAACCAAACAACCTCCTACCGACTACGACCATTTAGATTTCAACATAATTGAAAGATAGATAAATGTCAATTTTAAGCTTAAACACAAATGGGAAAATAATTATAATGAATTTAGAAACTAAAACAAATTATTAAGATTGATTAGCAGTAGAGATTTAAATATAATACCAATAGTCGTCAAATGATTAAATTTTTAAAATTATTTACATTGAACCAATTTGATTATTTCCTTGAGAAAAAAATCAATTTGGTTATATTTGTGGGATTTAACATAGAAAATATATAGAAAATGTTTATACAATTTATGTTGGAAATCTAATACAAGACCCAAGACCCATTACTTGAAAGAAAATAAAGAGTGTTCAATGAACATCATACTAAATATCAGAACCACATATGTGGATATATGTTAACTGGAAATATATATTGATTGGACAAATATTATGTGATAAAATAATAATAAAGACCTTTAAAATTAAAAAAATTAAAACAAACATATGAAAAGCTAAAAAATAAAACTATCATTTCTAAAGTTAAAAAGTGTTTAAAATAAACATTTTGAAGGAATAAAAAAAAAGTAAACTATCTTCCATTAAAATTTCATAATATATATATCCGAAAAATTGTATGCAAAATCATTTAGACTTATTTTCCGAGTCATATATATAAAAAATAATCCGAAATACCAATTAAAATATAATAAAAACAAGTGTTAATAAAACAAAGATTAAAAAATGCTTTTGGTCCCTATATTTTCGTTAAAGTAACAATTTAGTATATGAACTTTAGTTTATAAAGATTTAATCTCTGTATTTTGAAATTGTTAACAATTTAGTCCTAAATCTTAGTATGCAACAATTTAATTCCTCTTGTTTAAAATTTGTAACAATTTAGTCTCTATCATAAACATCAAAATTATGTGTTGATTTTTGTTACATAACAATTTCATATTTGTAATTTATAAATAGGTTTCTCATCAATTTATAGATTTAAATATATAAAAAACTTGACAAAAACTTTTTACGAGATTAAATCGTTACAAACTTTAAACTACAAAGACTAAATTATTACCAACTTGAAAATACAAAAATGAAATTGGTAGAAAATAAAGTTTAAGTACTTACTTCGGGATAAAAATATTTTTTTAACATAAAATAAAAAGAAAAAAGGAAAAGAAGAGAAAAAAAGGGCAACCAAGTTGACAAAATTAAGGATGAGTGACAACAGTCAAATTGTGCGAGAACAAAACTTAAAACTGAACCGCCACAAAATTATTACTGGGTCAACTCGGTCCCTAATCTCCGAGTCTTAAATTCCCAATACCCGCATAACTCGGTCAATTATTTCTATGTTTCTTTCCTTTTCTTTCTTTTTTTTTCTTTTAAATACTATTTTTGTTCATTTTAGCTTCTTTTACTAATTGGTTTTAGTTTTAATATTTTAACCTTTGGTTTATCTTCGTCTGCAAACATTTAAAATTTATCGTTATGATTCATATAATTTTTAAAAGTGACTATTTAGTCTCATTTTTTAATCAAAATTTCAACACCACACTACCATCAACATATTTTTTAAAATATAATCATGACTTTATATTAAAGAATTTCTATTATAAGTAGAGTTTGTGTTAAAATTTTAAAATAAAGATCAAAGTGATCCCTTCACAAAGTCAGAGGTACTTGAACCAGAGCTATGTTCAGATTAGTTAAAATAAATTAAGTTGGAAACATTTCAAAAATAGGTACATAAATAAGTATTTTTAACTTTTTTTTTCTTTTTAACTTAAAAGAAAATCGAAATCGAAATTGAAATTGAAATGGAAATCAAAATGAAACCCCAGCCTTTTTATTTATTACACATTCAGAAAGATGTAACCTCAAGTGGACCCCACTCTCTGAAAACTTAACCACACATTACAAAACCATAGTTAAAGTTTAAAAAACTAACTTGGGTTTACAAGCACCACCACAAAACCCCAGATTTTTCTTTTTCCCCCCCCCCTTTTTTCCCTTTTTTTCCTTTTTTTTTAAATAAAATATTATTATTATTATTATTATCAACAGTCACCACTGCTCATCATCATCTCCTTTTTCCCTCTTCTTCTTCTTCTGTCTCTCCTTTTTGCTGGTTTCTGGTCTCTAACTTCTAATTTCTAAGGCCTTTCGTCCCCTATTTTCTCTCTAATTTTCTCTGGAAACAAACAGGGATTTGGGTTGCTTGGGCTTTCCAGTTATAGAAATTGAATTTTGAATTTCCTTTTTCTTGAAACTTCCTTTGGTTTTGAAGGGTTTGCAGACGGAATTTTCTTTTCAAAGGTTGTGTTTTGTTGGGTTGGGGATGGGGATTTAATTTAATTTTTATTTTATGGAATAAAAAAATTTTTTTCGTTAATTTTGATGAATTTAAATGTTTGAGCCATGGACTTGACTCCTGCTATTTCCATTTCCACCGCCGCCGCCATTTCCACCGGAGGAGGAGCTGTGAAATCCCCTGAACCGGACTACGACACTCCCACCAGAATCCCGCCGATTACCAAGGCGGCTCCGCCGTTCAGCAACGGCGTCCTCAAGCGTCACCACCACCACACGGCGGCGGCGCCTTCTCAATCGCCGCCGGTTGTCTACAAGGAATGCCTGAAAAACCACGCCGCCAGTTTGGGCGGCCACGCGCTGGATGGGTGCGGCGAGTTCATGCCTTCCCCCACCGCCACCGCCGCCGATCCAACCTCCATGAAATGCGCCGCCTGCGGCTGCCACCGGAACTTCCACCGCCGCGAGTCGGAGGAGCCAATCGCCACTCCCACCACCACCCACGTGATTGAGTACCAGCCCCACCACCGCCACCACCCTCCGCCGCCGCACCGGAGCCCGAGCTCCGCCTCCCCTCCGCCGATCTCCTCGTCGTACTACCCGTCCGCACCCCACATGCTTCTCGCCCTCTCCGGCGGGCTGCCGGAAACGACCGCAGGCGGCGGCGGCGGAGTCCCCCACTCGATCCTTACTCCGAGCCCCAATTCTCGAAAACGATTCAGAACAAAATTCACCCAAAATCAGAAGGACAAGATGTACGAATTCGCAGAAAAAGTGGGCTGGAAGATGCAGAAAAAAGACGACGAAATCATTCAACAATTCTGCGCTGACGTCGCCGTCGACAGAGGCGTTCTCAAAGTTTGGATGCACAACAACAAGAACACCCTCGGAAAAAAGGACCCCGCCGCCCGGAACATCAACGCCGGCGATGCCGACGCCGATGACGACAAAATTAACGGCAGCGCCGGCGACGAGCCCCACGCCGCCGCAAATGGGTCCTCTTCTTCCTCTTGATCTGAATAAATGGATCCATCGATGATTGCTTAGAGAAATCAGAGATAGCAGAGTAAGCTTTTTTTTTTCTTTGGCTCTCTTTTGTTTTTAAGTTCATTTTCTTAATCACTCTCTCAATCTAAAATTCCCACTCCAAATCTTTTCTCATTTTGTTTTTAATTAAATTAACGAGAAGATCACGATCACCTTCATATTGCTGAGGATTTAACTTGCAAACTCTAATTAATTACTTAATTAGTTTCTCAATTATTCATTTTTTACTGTTCTTCTTCCTCCCCCTTCTAATATCGAGAATTTTAATTAGGCAAGAACAGGTTCTAGGAATCAATGAATATTATTATGCAAATCTGTTCTTGATCTTCAAAAAAACCAGATGGGGTTTTGTTTTTTTTGGTGTTAATGTTTAATGAATCTGATTTCTCTCTCTAGACAGAGGAGAGAGAGGGATTTCTTCTTATCTTCTGTCTGAGAGAAAGCAGCAGAAAGTGTAATGGTTCCTGTAAATTATTCCAGATTATCCCTATAGCTTTGAACAACACAGTACCAAAATTCTCTCACAAAAAAAAAAAAAAAAGAAAACTGTAGAAGAGGGAGGGGAAATTATTTTATGGAATAATGCATATGATTAAGAGCATATTTTTTTGGGATTAATAATAATTAAAATATGCTTATATTAGCAAAAGGGGAATCCTTGAGTGCTTTTTAATATTCTTTCAAAGTGCAAACAAACAAACAAAAGCAAAGCAATCTTTGTTCTTGTTTCTTAGCTTTTGGGGGTTTTATACAAATCATCATAAAAAAAAAAAAAAGTTTAAAGCTTTAGTTGTTGGATGCTTACTAGATAGAAGAAGAAGGGAGGAAAAAAAAAACTACCCTATAATTAACTTTTTCTAATTTTGATTAAGAAAAAAATCAATCATTAGCTTTTAGTTAGGGTTACTTTATTATTATTATTTTTAGAATATTTTTAATGGTTGCATGTGCTATTAAACTTTGTTATATATAAATAAACTTCCCTTTTAAGGTAAGCTTAGATACTATATTTTATGTTTTTGTGTATAATTTAATGATAGTGATGATGGGAATTGTACTTTCAAGTGTCTTGTCTATTGATTTTCATTACCACTTTTTAATCTTTTGATTATAAAATAATTAATCATGAAGTCAGCCCTAATCTTTGTCTTATTTATTTATTTTTGCTTTTTTTTTTAATTTTAAATTTTGAGTCTTGAAAAAGGGCCCAAATTCGTTGAAACTCAAAGTAGACGAAGTCTTCGTAGTTGAATTTGCTCCACTAACTTTCTAGAGTATACAATATATATAATTACAAAAAATTAAATATTGTATTATGGAATTTAAGAGGCGACTTTTTTTTTTCTTCCCCTTAAAAAAAATATGTTGAAATTGTGTTTGCAAAAGAAGGCTTTTGATATAACATCACGAATTCTTCTTTTAAAAAGTTGATTTGAAAAAGGTATGGAATTTATTTTAGAATAAGTTTCTAAAGTGGTGTTATTATTATTATTTTTTCAATTTCTCTCTCTAAACTCACATTACTGTTAATTTAAGTCTAGCTTCAATAGTTAAAATATATGTTGTACTAAAAAAAGTTAAATTATATATATTTTTCTGGTCTGGAATAGAAAAATTGTGAGATTTACAAAAAGGAAAAAAACAAGTGCAAATTAACCCAAATAATATTGCATTTTTTTCGAGATATAATAAAAGGTTCTAAAAAATGGTTCTAAACAGCTTTTATTTTCAAAACTATTTTCATGAACACAAATAGAATAGCTTGCAAAAGTTAGAATATTTAAAGATCACTATTTAAAATGTGACTTTAGAAGAGAAAAAAACAATTTTTTTTTAAACAAAAATTCATCCAAATACAGTGAGAAAGACGATTCTTACCTATCAGTCTACCATATGTGTTTTCGGAGAATTCATGTTTCTGAAAATCGAAACAATTCTCAAATGAACTTTTAGGATGCATAAAAGAGACGGTAAGAATGAGGATTCAAATCTACGACGTGTTAGGATATAGGAAACTAGCTCGAGATGAAAGATGTTTGAATGGGCAAAATGGGAAAAAATGAAAAATGAAAAATGATGGGATATGGGGGAAGGAAGAAAAAAGGGTTAGAAAATCCCTAGTTGGTGAGGAGCAATAAAGTTGATTGGCCTACTAAATCCCACCCTTCAAACATCTTTTTCTTTCCATCCAGCTGTTTTCATGTACTTGCCTTTTGCTTTCATACCCCATACCCATATCCAAGATATGCATGTCTCAAACCATATTAAATTTTCGTTCACGTTTCCATCGGCATTTTTATGGTATTGTGAGGAAAAAAATTGCAGAGTATAAAAAAAAGGTCAACAAAATATCAACAAAATATCACTAACATAAGGTTAATATTAATAATTTTTATATAATTATGTGTTAATTTAAATACTTATTATCATTTTTCTTTAATAACTTATTCAGAAGTATCTATCGATATATTGATACTTTTATAAAATTGAAACGTAGATATTTCCAATATTATTGACATTTAATGTTTCGGGGGGTTCTTTTTGAAGAAACTAAAAATTCTAAGTTTTTGAATAAAGGGAGACGATTTTGATTTTTGAAAAAGAAAAGCATCTTTCCAGTTTCATATAATTATCAATAATTCAAATCTAACATTTTTTATTATGCACTTTAGATCATGTTTGGGAGTATATATATATATATATATATATATATATATATATATATATTTATTGTGTATTTTATAACTTTTAGAGAACAACTTTTACTTGTGTTTATGCAAGGATATGCACAACAGCGTATTTCAGATTGCAGCTCGAACTCGGCCTCCGGACCGATCTGAACACTTGGGCGGACCTGCACAAAAAGGTGAGCACTCCGACGATCAAGTCAGTATAGGTCGGATTCCCAGTTTAGTTCGAGGCCAGAAATCATCGTACCTGATCGTGGAGTGAAGTCCTCTACTTATGGGTGGTAGTCCCGCTAATCTCGCAACGGATACACCCGGTAATCTCGGGATCGTCGGTTACACCCGGTAATCTCGGGACCGACGATTATGCCCGATAATTACGCCGCTGACAGTAGTTCGCCTCGGCCCCCACCGAGCTTCCCGGTAGGTCGGACCTCGGCCAGATTCACCTCGACCCTCATACTTAGCATCTGCCAACGCCAGTAGTGGTGATCTCGGCGGTCCGAGCTGGGCATGACTCATGAGTCATCTTGGAGCACCAATAGGGGTCCTCCACGTGTCCAGGGTATTCTCTTCCCCAAACAACTTGCTTAAGCATAGTACGAGTAAATCCCCACCCTTCATGTGAAATGATAATATTATGCAAAACCTATCACTTTTTTTTAATAATATTAACTAAACTATTAAAAAAAAACAAAAAGTAAGATTATTATGAAATGAATGGTTAAATTAACCATAATTTCGAGTAAGAAAGAAGTTAGGGGCAAATTATTGATCAGGAAAATTTAATTAGGAGTGAGATATACGGAGAAGTTAATTAGAGGTAATTATGAAAACTTGGTAAATGGGAATTAAAACTTAAAAAAAGTTTGAATGTCGTTTTCTGTCCCTCGCACTATTGCTTGACTATGACCTTCCAATTCATGATTAGAAAGTTGTGATTTTGAACCTTACAACCCCATTTGCCCATAACTTGATGGTGACCAATGTGTGGGCTTTTTTAACAACTTCCAAACTTGGGAATTTTCTTTTTGAAAATAAGTATTATATATTTTTAAAATTTTTTAACCCAAAATCAGAGGGGAAGTTTTAATTCTTTGCCCTAACTTGATTGATATGCTCTTTTTTCCTTGAGGTCGGTCCGAGGTTCAAGAATGCATATCAGGATATTAAATTTTTGTTGACATGTTGGCTTTTTCATTTGTTCATGGGTTGGACATCGACATAAGTGATGAATCGACATTTCTACAACATTGCAAAAAAAAAAAGAGAGATAAAGTATATATAAAAATATCAACGAAATATCACTAATATGAACATAATATTGTTAATATTTATGAACTTATTTAAAAATGGTGAAATATTTATTTGTTACGGTTTTTTTTTAATTTGCTTACAAATATTCATTGATATCAATATTTTACGTATATTTCTGTCTTGCATTTTTATAAAATTGATACCTCAATATTTTCATCGGTATCAACATTTTAAAACCTTGATTCATACTCCAAATTTGTTGTATTAAAAAAATAAGTGGTGAAATTAATACTCTTCTCGATAGCGTATATATATATATTTTATTTTATTTTTTAAAGACTGAGACTAAATGTGATAGTTTTTTTTTCTAATTGTGGTGCTGAAATTTTATTTCATTTGTTTGGTTATGTGGTTGATATTTCTATCTAACTTGATTTGGGATGTTTTTGTTAGTTAGGATAGGTTTGGGAATGATTAAAAAACAATTTGTTTGGATTTTTATCATCTTGTCTTTAATTTTTGTATTTTTTTGGTTAAATATATCAAATGGTCACTAATTGCTGAGACTCTTACCGCAGTGGTTAATTTTTTAAAATTCTTAATTTTCTCTTTATTGTATTAAATTTTCTTCCATTAGATCGTTTCACGACAAATTTGTTAATAGAAATATGATGAATTATTAAGGCCGGTTTCATAAACATTTCATTTTTAGTTTTTGATTTTTCGGGTGGTTTGATAACTAATTCAATTTTTTGTTTTTGAAATGTAATAAAAAAAACCATTTTGAAATTCTATATAAATTTAAAAAAAGGTTGTGAAATTTTCCTCTGACTCAACCTTTTTTCTTTCTCATATTTATCCCTAACAAATTTCTTTCTCAATATAAAATTTTTTATTTCTAAATTTCTCTCTACAAAATTTATTTTTCTTTCTTTAAAATTTTCGTATTTTGAATATTTATTATTATTTGTCTCTCTCTCCAAATTTTTTTATCTCTACGTTTTTTTTATTTTTTATTTTTTTCTAAGAGATCAGTTTCATTTATCTCCCTAAAAATTTAATATTTTTCCGAATTCTCTCTCTAAATTTTCGTCTTTTATAGCTTTTCTTTCTTTTCCTGATCTATTTTTTCCTCTGAAAATTATATCTTCTTTTCTCGTTGAATTGTCGTTCACTGTAACGTTTATTTATCTTTGTATTTATTTATTTTCTCTAAAAATTATTTTTTGAATCTTGTTTTTATTTCTAAATTTTTTCCACTATAATTTTTCTCTTTCTTTTTAATTTCTTCTTTTTTTTTTCTTTAACATATCTTTTCCTCTCGACGTACTTTATTTTCTCTAAAATTTTTATCTTTTTGTTTTTAACTTTTCTTTCCCTAATTTTTTTCTAAATCGTTTTATTTATCTCTCTAAAATTGTATTTTCATGTCTCTAAATTAGGGATGACAAAAATTTACGTAGGATCGGGTCCCAAAAATAGGAAATGCATGTCCCAACCTTGTCTCTAATTCCAGTTTTTAAATAATTAATATATATTTATTACACTTTTTTAGTTTTTAAATTCTAAAAATAATTAAAAACAAGTATAAAATAGAAAATTTTTCTCGAGAACATCTCTTAGATCGAAAAATGAGGTGGAGACGAGGATTAAAAACCTTCATGTGCACGAGAATGGGGCAGAACATCCTCACTCCCACCCACATCATTGTCATCTCAACTACACATTTCTCATATTTTCAATTTTCTAACTTTTTAAAAATAGAAACTAAAAATGGTTACCAAAAACAAAAAAATAAAAAATGGTTATCAAATATATGGTTTTTATTTTTTAAAAGCAGAAAATCAAAAACCAAAAATTAAAAACAGAAAAACCAAAAATAAAAAATAGAAATAGTTATCAAACGGGCCACGTAGGCATATCACTTTTGAATAACAAACTCCATAACCCCCATACATCGAGATGGAGTATTCAAGCTGAAAGATATAACATATGTTCTTTTGATGTTCTGAAGAACAAGAGATTGTCATATGCAAAATAGAGGTGGGAAATGGAGGGACACCCTCGAGACAAAGCAAAACCAGAGATATACTTCCGTCTAACCACTCCTTTCAAGATGTTGGACAACCCTTCAGCACAAATCAAGAAGAGATAAGGAGAGAGATGGTTCCCTTGCTGAAGACCTCTAGAAGGGATAATATGACCATGCCTCTCCCCATTCAATAGGAAGGAAAAAGATATTGACGACACGCACCACATGATCAAACTCACCCACTGTCGAGCAAAGCCCATACGAAGCAACATTTGTTCAAGAAAACTCCACTCCACCAGATCATAGGCCTTACTCATATCTAGCTTCAAAGCTGCCCAACCCACCGAACAAGTTTTCCTATTCCGAATTGAATGCACACATTCATATCCAAAGATCGCATTATCCACAACACATCTACTAGGAACAAAAAGCACTTTGATTGCTCGAAATAACAGAGTCAAGCACCCTCTTCAGCCGATTGACAATAACCTTTGAAATAATATTGTAACAGACATTACACAGTGAGATATGCCGAACCTCAGCCATCCTCCTCAGAATATAGACCTTAGAAATAAGAATAACCAAAGTTTCATTAAGCGGAGCAGGAGATACCTCATTATTCAACACCTCAAGGCGGAACTGCACAATCTCCTCTCCCACCACCTGCCAAAGCACCGTGAAGAAGTTTCCAGAAAAGTCATTTGGTCCAAGGGACTTATGGGGCCCTACCTGACAGAAAGCGACAGTAACTTCCTCGACACTAAACTTCCTCAATAGAAGCTAGTTCTGACCGTCATCCCTCACCACCCTAACCTTCGAGAGTATCTCCTCAAGATCTGTATCAGAACACACCGAAGCAGAAAAAAGTAAAGTAAAATAATAAGAAATAATGATCACAAGTCATACAGGGCTGCTAGTCCAGTTGCCACAAGAATCTTTTAAACCTTTAATTTCATTTTACTTTTTCCGAAATGAAGCTTTATTGTGGAACCATCACGTATTACGATCCCTAGCCTTCAGCCAAGTTTCCTTCGACTGTTGCTTCCAATATACCTCATTCTCAGACAAAATCCTCTCCAGCTCAAGCGCCGCCCCAATAAAATCCTGAGCATAACACCCTCTCATCAGCTTATCAATGGCCTTGTTAACGCCGACCTCCACCAGATGAATTTTTTGCTTATACCCACCAATCTTATTCCGCCCAAAAAATGTCAGAGCAAGAGCACAATAGTCCATCTTCTCCTTCAGTCGATGAAGCGTAATCGACTCCCCACCCACACTCCAAGCCTCCTCTACCACCAACGGAGAATCACTCGCCTCTAACCAAACCTCCTCGAAATGAAAGCGACGCCTTCGAGATGACCTGCCTTTGTGAGTCTCCCTGTGGAGCAACAAAATGCAAGAAGCCGATGATCAGAAAATTTATAGTCCAGGTGATAGACCGTACCTGATTTAAATGAATAAATAAGCCGTACAAGGAGTTCTAGCTTGACCCTCTTCTCTTTCGAGCGTGAGAGAAGTTGAAACTCGCTAAAGAACTTTAAGATAACAGAATGAACAAAGAACGAAAGTATGAACTCGAATTAAAAGCACTACGAAAGGTAAAAGCGTGATAAACGAAGAAATGAACAACTAGAACATGAACATAAACCCTAAAAACGTGTTCTACAACTAGTAGATGAAATGAAGCTTGGAAGGGATGATTTGCTGAGGGATGGATGACTTTCTTTTATAGCACCGTTGGTTGAAACTCCCCTCCATTTTAGGTGGAAAATGGTTGAGATTCACCTAACCACCTCACTTGGACTTGTACTCACGGTTTTAAACATGTGGGAAATGTCCTCCTTGCCCTTCATTAATCAAAACGTGCGTTTTGACAAATTGCCCTCCAAAAATGCGCCAGGCGCAATTATGCAAAAAAACAGAATTCTGTTATTTTCTTCCAACTTTGACTGCATTTATCTCATATTTTTCCTAAAGTATCATAGTTTGACTTTTATGCAGAAATAATCTATGTATGTTCTACTTTAAGAATATGTGGTCCTTTTTGGCAAATAATAATGGAAAATGGGCCAAAAACGTGGTCAAACAGGACTACCGACACATGTTTCTACAGTAAAAAGTCAACTCTAACAGCGTATAATCTCTGTAAAAAGTCACATGTTTCAGCACGACGCGCAACCAATTGTTCCCTGTTAGCCCTCACATGTGCACGTGCCCTACCTTTATTGCCCACTCCTCTCAATTAAGAAATAAATTTCCTTTTATTTTCCTTTAGATTTTTTTTGTTTTTACATTTTAAATTTAAGGAATAATTTTCCTTGCTTGATCAGCAAGTTGGTGATTTTAGGAAAGATCTTTTACATTTTATTTCCGTCGTAGATTTTAGGATTTATTTTATTTAGCAAAATATCTTGTAAAGGCCATTGGCCTTGACATATTAATAGGTGTTCCCCTTGTAGTTTGAGACAGATTTTGATTAAGTGATAAATTCGAGTTGAGAGGTTTCTCTGGTTCTTGCCATTGTGCAACCCCCCCCCCCCCCCCTCCCAAATAGTGTTATCCTTTGTGTGGTTGAACTTAGGATGCATTATTATCGGAGCATGCTTCTTTGGTTGGTCGTCAAACTCGTAGTGTTAAACCAAACCCCATCTCCAAAGTTATCAAATTTTTTCGTACCCCATATTTTGAGAGAAACATGCAGAGTGGAAAAACCAAAAAATGAATTTCGAAAATACATATATTTTTTTCTTAGAACTCCAAACAGAGTGAAACTAATGTCATTTGAAAGATAATTGAGTTGACTTTCTAGACAGACTAAAATTGATAAATTTCATATAGGGGTTATAAAGTTATCACTACTTTAATGAGCACTGTTTTCTAGAAAATCCTACAGCATCTGAGAATTCCAAGTGTCAACTTCAAATATTCATATCTTACTTATTTGTTACTTGATTTTAGTCAAATAAGATACCAAATTGAATGTTTTGAAAGAGCTTTCCAGACATACCAAGATTGATACCATTCGAGGTCTGGAACAGGAGTTATCACTATTGGAAGAATAAGTGTTCAAGGAAAAACCTTTCCTTATTTGGTTTTGGACATATTTGGAAAGAATCTTTTGGCCTACCAAATCGGCGCCAAATGAAATAATTTTTGGTGATTATCTTTATTTTTGGTTCACTAACATTTTAAAATTATTTATGAATTAATTTGTCGAGTATAAGAACCTTAAAGAAGGAGGTCAGCTGCCACACTTATTGCCCTTAGCTGAGAGACCCCTTTTCCGCAGCCACAAAGTTATTTCTTGAGTACAACCTCTTTGAACAACTTCGAAACCTCACGGCAACCAACATAGGTATTTTATTCTCATTGTACTTTGAGTTACCTTTAGTTTCACCCCAATCTGAGCTTTGTACCCCACATCCCTATCCCTAAAATATCCCTTTGCCGCAAGCTTTTATATGTTGTTCTTAAACTTTTGGTGTGTTTTGAACACAGGTTGGATTATGGTCCATTTGATGACCATTTCTGTTTTTCATTTTTTGTTTTTCTATTTTCTGTTTTCTATTTTGAAAAAACAAAAATCATATATGTTTGATAACTGTTTTATTTTTTTTTGTTTTTGAAAAACTGAAAACCAAACATACGTTTGATAACCATTTTTGGTTTTTTGTTTTTGAAAAGTCAGAAAATTGAAAATATATGTTAGAGATAGAAAAATCTATGTAAAATATTAGAGATAGCAACGATGTGGAGTATGAGTATGGATGCCCTTTTCCATGAAATTTTTAATTCTCATCTACAACATGTTCTCCTATTTTGAGAATCAAGGTCTATTTTCAAGAATCCTCATTTGGGGCGAGTATCTTCACCAGAAAAATTATTGGTTTAATAATTAGTTTTAATTATTTTTAGAATTTAAAAAATAACAAGTAATAAATATATATAATTTATATTATTTCATTAAAAATTATTATTTACTAGTATAAATAATTAGATTAATATTTATTCATAATTTAGTAAAACAATTAATAAAAAATATATTAATTATTAAAAAGTAGAATGGGAGATAGGATGTGGTGGAAAATTCTTCTCTGTTATTAAAACGGGGACTTGACCTTACGAGAATGTTTGTTGTCCCTAATGTAGAGACATGAAAATAAAAGTTTAGAGAAATAAAAAAAAAACTTTTGAAAGAGAAATTTTAGAGAGTTAGAAAAAAGTTAAAGTCAAAGATAGAAAATTCTACAGAGAGTTAAAGTTGAGAGCAAAAGGCATGTTAAAGAATAAAATAAATTAGAAAGAGAAAGAAAAATTATAGTAAGAACAAAATTTAGACAAGAAAAAGTTTAAAATATATATTTGTTATAGAAAGGAAATAAATAAAAAGTGAGAGAAAAATTATAAGTGAAAGAAAATTGAATGAGAAAACATTTAAATAGAGAAAAATTTAAGATATATCTCTTAGAGAAAAAATGAACTAGACAGAGAGAAAATAAAGTTATAAAATGTGAAATTTGATAATGAGAAGCGTTTTGAAAAATTTTAAACTTTTAAAGATAGAAAAAAGAAAGTGATATGTTAGAAAAAAAAGAAAGAAATATAATTAGATAGAAAATTTTAGAGAGAGAAAGATAAATTTTTTTAGAGAAAGAAATTTATGTAGAAAGATATTTTAGAGTGACAAAAAATTATTGGAGATAAATATATCAAAGAAATAAAAGTTGAGCATTATAAGAAAAAATGAGATTTTCAAAAACCTGTTTTTAAAAACTAATGTTTTTTGTTTTTGAAATTTACTAAAAATTTCAAAAACAATTTTAAAAAAATAAAAAACAGAAAATTGAATTGGTTATTTGTTTCTCAACAACTAAAAATCAAAAATCAAAAACTGAAAACAAAATGGTTATCAAACGAGCCTTAAAGTTTAATTTTTGTTTTCTATTACTTTCTTACATATCTTGTTTATTTGTTTGCTTGACCTCAATTTGCATATTATTTTCATTCCTTTTTTTTAAAAGCATTAAGCTTGAGGTAGTGTTGTTTCTGGTTTTCGTTCTTTATTCGATAGCCACCCAGAACATTAGGCTCAAGGTATTTGTTTTAGTTTCTTCAATTTATATAATTGGGTATTGTTGGCATCACTTATTGTTGGCATCACTCATTAGTATCTTTGAGCATCACCTTTTCATTAAGCACCATTTGATATCATTGGTATTGATTACCTTAGATTTTGCTTGTTATACTCAAGTGTCGATTCACCACGAGAAATCAAGTTTGAATCTCAAGGTAAGTGTACCCACACCACATCAAGCCTTATACCCCAAAAAGAGAGAGATCATCTGAGAGAACTTCAAGTGAGGGAGTGACGTGAGAAAATATTTCTTGTTTTACTTACATTTAAGAGAGTTAACAAGAAGCTACCACCAAATCCCAAGGAGAAGAAGTAAGTATTCATTAGATGCAAGGAGATCTCTCAATGCACAATCTAAGGAAGATTCCTCGGAAGAATATAGAGATAATTTCTTTTACACTAGATGCATAATAAATACCATACCTAGTAGTGTTCATATAGATAGTGGTAGTTGCGCTAATGTAATTAGCACTTTTATAGTGGATAGATTGTACTTAGTCAGCACACCACACCCACATCCATATAATTTACAAGGTTTAACTAATAGTGGTGAGATAAAGGTTCAAAGTCAAGTTAAAGTTTCTTTTGCAATAGGTAGGCATAAGGATGAGATTCTTTGAAATGTTGTACCTATGCATGTTTGTGACCTTTTGTTTGGAAAACTATGACAATATGATAGGATGGTGAAGTATGATAGTTTCCTTAATAGATACTCTTTTAATAATAATGGGAGGAAAACCACATTAATTCCATTGTCACCTAAAGAAGTTCGAGTTGATCAAAGCAAGTTGGAGGAAAGGAGAAGAGAGACCACAATAGGCTACTAAGATCGAAAAGGAAATGGTAAGTACTCCCAATAAAGGTGATAAGGCCGAAAGCCTCATGGTAAGTTCGAATAAAATTCATGATGAAATACTTTGTGATATTATTCAAGTTGATCCATTTTCATTGGATGACAAAGAATCACGTGCTTGCATGCCTTTGCATATTTTTTAGAAAGATCATGAAAATACAATGTTTTGTAATGATGTGCATGTTGATTCTACTTTACTTGATTGCAACAATTACATGATTATATGCCTAAAGTTAAAAAGGAAAGTAGTGAGCTTGACGATTGCAAAAGAATGCATGAAATTCCCATTGATTGCAAGCTATTTTGTGCTAGCATATTGCCATTGTTGAGATAAAGAGTAGTAACTTAGAAAAGGAGATTCTTTGTGATATTATGTATATTCATCCAAGTCTCTTAGATAGCGATGTTCTCATGATGATAACATCTATACTCTTGAGACATGAATGTGAAGGAAGTAGTGAGAAAGAAGAGGAATGGAGGATGGTCCAAGATACTTTGTCCTACAAGTCAAATCTCAAGGGATTAGTGGAAAAGGACCCCTACTTACAAACTCGAATGTCTTATCCAAGTGCTTATACTCTTCTAAGAGTTTTGCAGAAAATTTCAACTCTTAATTTCAATCATGGCAGAAACAAAGTAAAGTTGGAAACTATGGAGAGTTGTTATAAGATGAAGCTAAAGAGACTCGTCCTACCATCTTCGCATGATCTTGAGATCACCTTACAAAGTAAGTATAGGATAATTTTTTATTTTGAAGATAATAACTTGTTCCCTTTTTGTGTAGGTGATCACGAATAAGTAAAGTTACAGAATCATGGAGAAGTACTTGTTCAAAAAGTCCTCTAAACAATGTCATGGCTGAGAACATAAATCATTGTGTTGGAGAATTCAAATGCCAAGCACCAAAAGGAGGACAAAGATATCCAAGCATATTGTCAACAAACCAAGTGATTTTTGGAAAAAATCACTTGGTTTGGAAGTATTTTTGGAAAAAACAAAGATGTTTTAAGGAGAAATTCAAAGGAAAACCGAAAAGAGCATCATTAGACATCAAGATTGCTGTACAAGATAAGTATGAAGTGCAAAAAAATGATAAAATTTTCAATGCACACTCATTTGTTATTGTAGGAACTCAAGAAGCTATGCCTAATAAATAGGTCGAAAAAGAAAGGGCCATAGAAATTCTCAAGGAGAATGAAGCGTCATGCCCATGAAAAGAGTTCATAAGCCTTCGACAATGCGAAGAGAACCTACAAGGTAAGTGAACACTTTTTAAAGCTTATCATTTGACTAACTTGATGTGTTTGAATGTAGGTAACAAACTTGATTCGAGGATGAATCCTTTTTAAGGAGGATACGATAGGATCATATTTGGCTCAAAGATCCAAAAGTCAACCTACGTTAATAAAGAGGAGGATAAAGAGGAAAGAACCCCTAAAGAGAGGAAGCTCCATGGGACCCGAGAGCACATCTTAACTATTTTAAAGGATCAAAAGCATCCATCAAGAGTCAAGAGGAAGAGGGAGAGCGAAGAAAGGTCAAACAAACGGCCTAGTCTAAAGGACATCCTCACCTGCAAGCCCTTGGCCACCCAAGAGTGCCCCACTACGCGCATGCCACCAGCACTGCAGGCCACAATCGTACACCCTGCAGTGCGGCCATGCCTCTTGCCCCCTACCCTGCACACCATCGCTACATACTCGTAGCCCCGCGCACGCGCCCTCGTGTCGTGCGGCGCTCACACCCCACGCTTGTGCACCCCCCATGCCGCCTGCACGCAGTTGCCTTCCCCACGCCTGTGTGGCCCATGTCGCCTGCCGTCCACAACGCCCCCACACGCCCACTCCCTTGCCCACTCAACGCCACGTGCACGACCCCTCATTGCCACGGCCAGCCAACCGCACCCTGTCACTCCTTCATGTGTGCGCATCCTACTCTTACTGCCTGTTGGGATTTTCTCTACCTTTAAAAAGATCAGAGACTCGTGCAAGCGCACACGGTCACAAGTAATACTCGGAAGTAATCCAAGGTCGAATCCTCGGGGACTTGTTGCTTTTCAAAATCAAGTAATGCAGGTTGGGTGTGTTGCCCTAAACTCGTAGTTTGTATTTTGTAAAAACATATATCTATTTAATAAAGTTTTATTCAATAAATTTGTTGTTGAATCATAGCTTTGCATTTTCCAAAATCCAATAAACTAAACATCCAAGGTTATTTATGATGTAATCGGGACAATATATATACTGGGTATATAGTTGATATACATGGTATAGATTTGATATACCCCTGATATATGAATGGATAATGTCCCGTGAATAACCTAAAGGGTCTATAGTATATGGATAAAGCTGGGTACCTTATCCTGGCAACACTATGGATACGGCCCACTCTGTAAAGGTTACAGACGACTCGATCCAGGTCGTTCGTGTGGAGACATGCGAGTGGGGGTATCCTATCCAATGAGTTTGTATCAGACTGGACCGCGAAATAGGCAATCTTGAGGTGTAACACCGTTAACTAATAGATTGCCATTTCTTAGAATGACCAGACAACTCATTCTCAATCTTGAGTGAGTTATGGACTCCTGCCCGTGAGGGCTCATTCTTTGATCTGTATGGGTGAGAGTGACCCGAGTCGCCGACTCAACATTCCTACCATTTTGGGGACGAGACCGAGTGGGGAGCTGGGAACATAACTTCACAAAATGAAATTCACTCCTTCCCGACTTTAGGGAAGTAGATGAGTGTTCCCTTAAATGCTGACTCCGGGACTTGAACAAGGGGCCCCACCCTCTCATTGGTTGAGAGAGACTTCCGGTTATTGGTTGGACCATAACCGGGTTGTTCATTAGAGGAGCAGTGGAGTTTAAGGAGTAAGGTGTAACTCATGGGTAAAACGGTAATTTGACCCAACTTGAGTTACGAACACTCGTGAAGGATTGACTCGTCATTAATGGTCATATATCCATGGACACGAAAACATTCTACAGTGAGAAGAGTGCAACTGCGGGTCTTTAGTGGAATGACCCGTAGTTAATGAATCTAGCTTAACTCGGTCAATGAGTTTGACCGATTAATCTTGCATCGTTGGAGCTTCGGATCTGTAGGTCCATTAGGTCCCCTTACTAGCTCATAACGGGTAAAACGAGGATCAAGTTTTTGGAAGAATTTGAATTGTTCAAATTACTTAAGGGATTATATGTATATTGATACATTATAATATATAGTTAATTATAAATTAAAACTATATATTATGAGAGAAATTATTTGAATGAGATTCAAATAAAATTAGTATGAATAAGATTCATATTAAAACTGTAGGTTAAAAATAATGTGCATAAGATGTACATTAGAACTATAGGTTATACGAGAGAAATGTTTTAGAATATGATTCTAATTTTATAAATAATTAAGTGTTAATTATTTATGTATATATATATTTATTAATTATTAATTGGATTAATAATTAATTATATTAATTAATTTGATTAATGAATTATATATATATATTAATTATTATCTATATTTTAATTATTATTATATATATTAATATTAATATTAATAATATTAATAATATTATTATTAATATTAACTCCCCTGCAAAATTGCAGGGGAGTGAGAGGAGTTGTGACGTGGGGAGTTACCCCACGTCACCCTTCTTTTTCTTCTCCGAGTGTTGGAGAAGCAGAAGAAGAAGTGATATACACAACAAGAAAAAGAACTCCCACAATTCTCTCTCAAAATTCTCTCAAACTCTCCCTGTCTTCTATCAAGGTGCTACCACAAGCACGATCCCGAGACCCAAGAGGATAGCGAGGAAGATCCGGTGGTGGTGTTCGAGGGGAACTTACTGAAGAATCGTTCTTCAAAGGTTTGTATTTCCTCTGTATTTTCCCTCTTTCAATTTCGATTTTGTATCCCTAAAATGAGCAACGAAAGTCCGCTTCCGCTCCGGGATTCACATCCTTTCAGTGAAATGGTTCAAATATGCAATTGTGATTTAGGAAGAAAATAATGGTGAAATGTTCTTGTTTGGGGTTTTAACTATCAAGCAATTTAATGAAACTCAACCTCCTTGTCTCCTACCTTAGTTTTGATGCAAAACATGGAAAACACACTATGTTGGGAAAATACACCAGGCGCAATTCCTGACTTTTCTTGGGATTTGAGTTCTACTCTTTCACTACCGCTTTTGGTTGCTGTAGAGGCTAGGGTAACCTACAATCATAGGTAGGTCGGACTCAATATTAAGTTTGATGTGAGATTCGATACCTGAGTGTGAAATGAGGCCCTCTATTTATAGGTAGTGGGTGCGACAATACTTGCGACCGACGGTTACCTTTGTCTTTCTTTTATGTCGAACCTATCGGGTTTGAGTAGATCGAACTCGTCCAGGTCGAACCACGACCTCTTACATAGCCTTGTTTATGGAGAAATCCATTCTCCTCGGCAGGTTTGAGGTGGACCTGGAATACTCTTTTATTTCTAAGCACCATTGATCGTCCTCCACGTGTCCACGATATTACTATCGTCAAACATTGGCCCCCTCTCTGTCAGGTTCGATTTCGATCTGGTAGAGAAGTTTCTTGGTTCAAATTAGGACACGTGGCGACTTTGTAGGGAAAATATAACCGTTGTGGAGGTGGAAGATGTTTCGACCTGCTAGGCTTTCGAAGCACTCGAGTATTCCGACGTTACGACTTTTGAGATGATCCCAGCCACTCGCTCATTACATGTGTACGGCGTAGAGACTTTTTCGGTTAGCTATAAATAGTCTCGAGACTTCAGGTCTGTAACGCCCCCGAATTTTGGGTAACTCACACGAGGAACGTTACTAAACTTATTTGTTTTACACTTTATCCCGGGGCATATAGGCCACTAATCGAACCTAAATATTTTAGCTTTTTATTTGCTACTTCAGCCTGTTATTTGCTCAATTTAAACATGTGAACTCTACACTTAACAAATGAACGAAACAACTTGTCTTTCATGGGCAAATTACACATAACTCCCCTATTTAAGCCCAAACAAAGCTAAATCGAGTAAACGACGATAGACCAACAACCTACTTGACAAAAGCATAACCCTACAAGATGATAACAAATCAACTAAGCAAATAAATCCACCACGCTACCACTGCGCCACTCTGATAAAAACACCAAAACAAAACAGTTAATCCATTCTTCAACCTTTACAAGGGAACAAATCCCCTAACGTTAAACGTATTCCCTAAGCTTCTCAACAGAACCAAAAGCCCAATCTTTATAAGAGTTGATACTTAAAAGAAAAGTCTTCTACAACATTCTAATAACTCCGTAAACTTTACACAAATCAATGTTCAAACAGATGACATAAACTAAATCGACAAGAACTCGTAACAACCTATTCTAATCAAGTTAAAACTAAACGGAAACTAGTTATGGTCATTCTTCCCGAGTCTCCACCACACCATCACCACGAACTTGATCTTCACCTGAAAACAATAATTGTAGGGGGGGGGGGTGAGTATTAAGAATACTCCGTAAGTAGCCCTCTTTAACCACACACAAGCAACATGCTCAGCACACGATATTCATTACGAAACATTACTCTGGCATTCATGCATCAATGAATCATAACACTCATTAATCCACACATTGCAATCCAAGTAATCCCAACCACATACGCCCGCTAGTATCCCTCATTAACTATACACAAACCAACATGCTCGTATCACATCAATCATCAAAATGCGATAACTAAAAATCATGCATCGCTAGGTCATAACAACTAGTCAATACACACACACAGTATCCAAAATATCAAGACTCTCGAAACTTCGTCCTCAAATCTCACCGGTCTCTAACTCCTTCAAGCTAGTTCTTCCCATCCCACTATGTTAGTCTTCCAAGTCTAACTCTTCGAATCATATCGGCCCTTGACATTTATCCCCAAGGTCCCGACACTCATTTACAGAAGCTTGGCATTCGACCTTGACATTTATCCCCAAGGCTTCGAACTATGCATCGACCCTTGACATTTATCCCCAAGGTCTCGATGACTACATAGCGTATTAGTCCTTGACCGCCACCATGTCAAGACCCAATACTCATCATCAATAGACTCATCATGCCGACCTCCGACCTTTTGTACCCGGAGCCTCGACACTCATCTCTACCAAGACTGGGCTATCGACCCCCGACCTTTTGCACTTGGAGCCTCAACACCCAGTAGTGACGTACCAGCCCCGGCCATTTGCCACCAAGTCTAGGTATGTCTCCATTCGCTTTCCATTTCAGGATAAACCACACATTCAGCTTTCAGCCTCCTGCTAAGATTCTATCCCGTGATGTTCAAGCCACGTACCATAAGGTCTCCGAGTAACGAAACCATTAGTCCTGTCTACCACTCCAGACAACTCACAACAACAAAGCAACCAGTCTGTCCTATCACTTCAGATAAATCACAACTAATCTCTTCAGGGCATTGACAAGTCATTTACACCTCTATTCGCAACACCATTTTTAATATGCTCTTCATTCATACAAGGAGAGAAATAAAATTCACAGTTCTTAAACTAGAAAGTACCTGTCTCCTAACTCAACAATTATCATGTCCCAGTAATCATAAAGCTAGCACATATATCTAGATTCAGAACATGCATTCAATCACCCAACATAACCACTTCCAACCATTTTTAAATAAGAAACCACCAACTACATCCAACGATTATGACTCAACAGATTTACATAATTTATAGGAACACAGCAAGATGCAAAACCAACCGTATCTATCAGAATTTCTCCAACTATGACCCACAACTATAAATATAAATGACACATGATTCATAATAGAATGCAGCAACAAATCATTCCCATAACACAGCACAACGCACACACCCACCCCTGGTACTACTTACACAAAAATAAGTTCATACTTCTTGCATCAATCCCACACCTAAGCATTAAACATCAAATCAGCAAGTTAGTTATATGTTTCAGCATTTGAAATCAACTCGAAGGGCTTCGAAGGGCTCGTTACCGCAACAACTTCGTTTAGGTGTGGGTAACCTGAATCTTGCACGAAAAGGTATGGATAATGTGAATCGGGCCTCGAACGGAAGTGGGTAATCGCCGAACGCCAAGGAACTAAGCTATTTTGCATTTTACAGCACGGGAAACGCTCTAAAACCACCTCTAACGCTGCTGGCTGCTACAAATCGAGCGTTATCTGCACAAGGGCCGGGTTGTTGAGGTTAAGGTCCAGTTAAGGGTTGCGTCGCCACGAACTTCTTCAATCAACGTCGTGGGTCGTCGACCGTCTGGGTGCGCGGGCTGCTGCAGAAGCCGAACTAGGAGTCTCCGTCGTCCACGATGCTCAAAGATCGTCATTCATGGTTGGACTCACCGGAATTGGGCTGCTACTACTCGAGGAAGGTGAGGTGTAGTGATTTGGAGAGTGTCGTCGTTGATCGCCAATTGCCGCCGCGAGCTGCTGTAGGAGGACGCCGGCCAATGCTCATGCTGCTTGCTGCCATAGCCGGAGGACGCCGTCGCTGCTGCTTTGCGGACGGAGAAGAATCAATGGGGGCAGCTAGTGTGTTTGAAAGAAGAAGAAGAAGAGAGAGAGAGGGAGAATGGAACTTACGGTTTCCTTATTTTTATTTCTTTACTTTTTGTGTTTGTTCTCTTTTAGTTTATTGCCCTTTTTTTTCCAAATAAAAATAATCCAAAAAGAAATAATAAGTAAAGTCTTTGGCTCTAAGAAAGGAAAAAAAATAAAAAAATAAAAAAATAAAAAAAAAGAAAACTCATTATAAAAATGTTTGGAAAATTTATTTTAGAGATTAACTTAAACTCTAAAACCTAATAACAAAGTAGAAAGAGGTAAGATTTAATTAAAAATCTCTTTCGAAAATCGAAAACTTAATTTATCTTAATCCATGACTTAAACTTAATCTTAACTTAACGAAAATTAAAAACTCCAAAATTAACAAAAAGAAACAAATTCCAATAATTTAAATTATCAACTTAGTGGTAAACCAAAGGCACAAATTAAATCTTAAAATAAAACTAACTCAACAATGTGGGACGTTACAAGGTCAAACCTTATGCTTCCTGAATTTTTGGAGTTCGATATGAAATCAGCTCGAACCTTCTGTATGTCAGTAATATGGTAGTTTTCATGTCTTCCCCTTCCAATAGTGATAGTCTAAGTAGTGCAGGTCGGACGATAAGTAGTTCGCCCCCTAAGCCAAGTAATTATGGGGAGGACTTAGCTCTTAGGTTAGAGTCCGAACTTGAAGAGATAGAGAATTTTAGGTTTTTGGATGACGGGGAAGATAGTGATACTTCCACCTCGGGCCAGGGTCTGGAATACCCTTAAAAAATGCTTAAGCACTACCTTGGACCCCTCCATAGGGGGTTCAGTATTCCGGATGATATCAACCTTAGGATTCTAGAGGGAGGAGAAAGAGTTAACAACCCTCCAGAGGGGTGGGTCACTCTTTACTTAAAAATGTTTGAGTACAACCTCAGACTTCCCCTTCACCCTCTTGTCAAAGAGTTTCTAAATCGAACTGGTCTGGCCCCTGCTCAAGTGGCCCCCAATGTTTGGGGTGTCATTTTTGCTTTGGCCATCCTTTTCTGGTTACGAGCTCGAGAAGAGGACGGCGCCGAGCTTCTTGACGTTGACCAGCTTATAGCGTGCTTCGAAGCCAAAAAGATAGCTAAGAAGCTAGGTCGGTACTACATGTGCACAAGGAAGGTGCAGGTGGTATTGTTAAAGGACCGACCTCCATCATAGGATAGGTGAAGAAGTGGTGTTTTGCCTCTGGGGGATGGCTGGCAAAGAACGAGTCTGGTCGTCCCTTCTTCGACGTTCCCGTTAGGTTTGGGAATTTAGGTATGAGGTGGTTTTGATTATTTTTACAACTTTAGATTTTACTATTCTAACTTTTCATGTTTAACTTGAATTCTCCTTCATCTTGTGTAGTTTCAATCAAACCAATTCCTGAACTAACTCAAGCATCTTGGGACACTCTCAAGTATTATAAGGATCACTTCCCGAGTGGCAGGAAGGTCACCTTGGTAACTGACTGGCTGTTACTGGAGTCCTGGTTGTTAGACTACAACCCCCTAGTACGCCTAGTCGAAGCTTCAAGGCCAAACTCTGAGCTCGGTAAGTCGAACTCGACCTTGATTTCAATTTTATACTTTTAATTCCAATCTCTGACGTTTTGCTTATTTATTTTGTAGCGATGGTGTGTGGATTCTCGGGCAATGTGAAACGTAAGTCCAAGGGTCGTGCTCATGCCCTTAAGACCGTTCAAAGCACGGAGCCAACAACTCCTGCTGTTGCCAAACCTACAGCTCAAGACCAAGCTGGGCCGTCTTCTGAAGTCCCAACTCCGGTGATCGAGTTGGATTTTGCTGGGGAGCACTCCAGAGATAAACGCTCAAGGAACGAGTCCGAGGCGCTGGACGTGTCACCTCTATGCGAGGTGAGAGAAGACTCTCCTCTGAAGAGGAGAAGGAAGAAGAAGAAAACCACCTCCTCCTCGGAGGTTGGACCTCGTGGGCCTCTGCCCATGAGCCATGTTGAGTTGGTGGATGACCCCGAAGCCAGGATGGGGGGAACGTCCGATGTGAAGATGCGGTTCAGAGTAGAACCGTCGAGCTCCGGGGTAAAGGACAAGGTGTCCCACATCTCGGCTGCATGCTTGGACCGCTGCCTCAGAAGGGCGTCCAAGTTCGTAAGTGACCCTGGGTCCGTGCTGCAACGGACCATTGACCACGCCGCTGAGGTAAGACTTGCTTCTGCACTTGCTTTTCTTTTTGCAACTCGTAGCTCAGTTTAACCCTTGTGTGTTTTCCCCTGTAGGCGTTCATTGCTTCTATTCACTCGGCAGTTATGTTGAAGGCCGAGCTGGACGGAAGAGATCTTGGCTGCAAGGGAGAAGGTGAACTCCTCTGCTACCTTAGAAGCTGCCACCACGATGAAGGGCGAGCTATTGAAAGCTCGTCCGAAGTGGACATTCTGAAGGCTGAGGTGGAAGCCAAGACCCAACTACTGAAGAACGAGGATGAGAAGCACAAGGCCCACTCCGAGCTGCCCATGCCATCACAAAAGGGCTAGAGAAGGAGAAGTTCCAGCTTCTGAAGGAGAAAGACGACATGCTTCAAGTCCTCGAGGAGAAGGATGCGGCGATAAGGCGCCTCACTACCAAGCTCAAGGTGGAGAAGGAACGCCTCAGCAACAGAATTCTCTTGGAAGAAGCATTTAGGCAACACCCAGACTTTGATGGGTTTGCCAAGGACTTCAGCGACGCAGGGTTCAAATTCTTGATGAAGGCATCGCTACCGACATGCCCAAGTATGCTGAAAAATGGGCCTCTGGGCCTAATAGCACTCCGAGCCCCCAGTCGCTGGTAGAGAAGTACGTTCGAGAACTGGACTCTGACTACTCTGATGATGGGGAGGAAGATGCTCCTAGTCGAGAGCATGTCGAGGTCAGCACTACTCAAGAGGAAGTCCCTTTACAGCAGGGCGAGTCCCAGGAGGTCAACCTTTTGGGTTCCTAGGGTGAGCTGTCCTCTCACCTCGGGAGTAGCTGATGCTTATTCTTTCTTTCTTTTGTTTTTTGTAATGCTTACCCACTTTTATTTTTTTGTACAAGTCTTTGGGTAGAGCTACAAGGTACATAAGCCTTGGCTCTGTCCTTTTATTAACGAAATTTCTACTTCTGCACCTCTGTTTGCTGAGCTTTGTCCTTTTCTTGATTTTCCCTTGAGCTTTTAAGCTTACTTTTGTAGATTTAATCATACACTGATATCTCACACTTCCAACTAGTAAGTTTAAAGGAAAGAATACGTTTGTAAGGAACTCTGTCACATCGCACCTCTTATTTGGAACTTCTCCTTTTTAAAGGTTTGAATTTGAGAGTTTTCCTTTATTAATTTCAACATTTCACCTCGAACTCGGAAGTCCAAAGGATAACATTGAACAATTGAACTTTCCACATCGCACCCTCAACTTATACGTTCGAAGGATTGAATTTTATGTTCATTAAACAATTTTGACATCGCACCTCAAACCCGTAGGTTTTAGAGGATTGAATTTTATACTATTTACCTTGGCAGTAATTACCAATAGGAGTCCTTGGCCCCCATTTAATTTCTCGTCGAACTCGGAGTCATGAAATTAAATAACTCTGTTTATTAAAATTCCATTCCTTTGAAATTTTTTTACAAGTCCATCTTAGGACTATTTTGACATTTTAAGGGTAGTAACGCTTTAAGTGTTATGCGTTACATGGATGCGCAAGCACGTTTCTTTCCAGATCGGGCAGTATATACGTTTCTGGTCGGACTATGCCTTTAACTTCGAACGGTCCCTCCCAACTTGGGTCAAGGATATCCACGTGTCTCTGAATCTTCCTTAAAACCAAATGTCCGACTTGAAAACTTCGAGGTCGAACTCGGGCGTTGTAATGTCTTGCCATTCTGTTATGATATTTTGCCAAGCGTAGCTGAGCCATTTCCCTCTTTTCTTCTAACAAGTTAAGGTTGAGGAGCAGTTCTTCCTCGTTTCTTACTGGGTCGTAATGCTCTACCCTATCTGTTGGCATGCCGATCTCAATTGGAACAACAGCTTCGGAGCCAAAAGCCAGTGAAAACGGAGTTTCACCGGTTGATTCTCTTGGGGTTGTCCGATATGACCACAATACTTTGGGTAGCTCCTCGGCCCATCTTCCCTTTTTGGAATCCAATCTCAGCTTGAGTCCACTCTTTATTATCTTGTTTATTGCTTCGACTTGCCCATTAGCCTTTGGATGGGCAGAGGACGAACTGAGATGGCTTATGTTCAGTTTCCTGCAAAAGTCCTTGAACTTTGCGTTCTCAAACTACTTCCGGTTGTCTGTCACGACAGCGTTCGGTATACCAAAACAGCATACGATGTTTGCCCATATGAACAATGTGACCCTAGACTCTGTGCTGTGGGTGAGCGCCTCGTCCTCGGCCCACTTGGTGAAGTAGTCCACAGCGACAACAACGAACTTGGTTTGTCCTTTGTCCAGGGGAAAAAGACCTATGATGTCCACTCCCCATTGTGCGAATGGCCATGGGGAAGAGATGTGAAGGGAAGTGAATCTCGGAGCGGAAGCGGATCTTCGTTGCTAATTTTCGGGAAATAAAACCGGAGTTGAAAGAAGGAAAATACAGAGGAAACTCAATACCTTTGAAGAACGTTTCTTCAACAAATTTCCGACGAACAGCACCACCGAGCCTTCCTCGCGTTCCTCTGGGTACGAGATCGTTCTTGTGGGAGAATTTCTTTGGAACGAGCGGGAGAGATTGAGAGAGCTCTTTGATTGAGAGAAAACGGTTTTGGGTGTTCTTCTTCTGTGTTCTGTAATTTGCAGAACTGCAAAAAACAAAACAGAAGCAGTGACGTGGGGTAACTCCCCACGTCACATTATCCTCCCACTCCCCTGCAATTTTGCAGGGGAGTTTAATATTATTAATATTAATAATATTAATAATATATATATATATATATATATATATATAAATAATTAATATATATATAATAATTAAAATATAAAAATTAATTTATTAATTAATAATATTAATTAATAAATAATTATTAATTATTAATCCAATTAATAATTAATATATATATATATATATATATATATAAATCAAATAAATAATTAACACTTAATTATTTATCACAAAAAATAGAATCATATTCTATAACATTTCTCTCGTATAACCTATAGTTCTAATGTACATCTTATGCACATTACTTTTAACCTATAGTTTTAATATGAATCCTATTCATATTAATTTTATTTGAATCTCATTCAAATAATTTCTCTCATAATATATAGTTTTAATTTATAATTAACTATATATTATAATGTATCAATATACATATAATCCCTTAAGTAATTTGAACAATTCAAATTCTTCCAAAAACTTGATCCTCGTTTTACCCGTTATGAGCTAGCAAGGGGACTTAATGGACCTATAGATCCGAAGCTCCAACGATGCAAGATTAATCGGTCAAACTCATTGACCGAGTTAATCTAGATTCGTTAACTATGGGTCATTCCACTAAAGTCCCGCAGTTGCACTCTTCTCACTGCAGAATGTTTTCGTGTCCATGGATATACGACCATTAATGACGAGTCAATCCTTCACGAGTGCTCGTAACTCAAGTTGGGTCAAATTACCGTTTTACCCCTGAGTTACATCTTACTCCTTAAACACCACTGTTCCTCTAATGAACAACCCGGTTATGGTCTAACCAATTACCGGAAGTCCCTCTCGGCCAATGAGAGGGTGGGGCCCCTTGTTCAAGTCCTGGAGTCAGCATTTAAGGGAACACTCATCTACTCCCCTAAAGTCGGGGAGGAGTGAATTCCATCTTGTGAAGTTATGTTACCAGCTCCCCACTAGGTCTCGTCCCCAAAATGGTAGGAATGTTGAGTCGGCGACTCGGGCCACTCTCACCCATACAGATCAAAGGAAGAGCCATCACGGGCAGGAGTCCATAACTCACTCAGGATTGAGAATGAGTTGCCTGGTCATCCTAAGAAATAGCAACCTATTAGTTAACGGAGTTACAACTAAAGATTGCCTATTTCGTGGTCCGATCTTATACAAACTCATTGTATAGGATACCCCCACTCGCATGTCTCCACACGAACAACCTGGATCGAGTCGTCTGTAACCTTTACAGAGTGGGCCGTATCCATAGTGTTGCCAGGATAAGGTACCCAGCCTTATCCAGATACTATAGACCCTTTAGGTTATTCATGGGACATTATCCATTCATATATCAGGGGTATATCAAATATATACCCCGTATATCAACTATATACCCAGTATATATACTGTCCCGATTACATCAAAATAACCTTGGATGTTTAATTTATTGGATTTAGACAATGCAATGCTATGCTTCAACAACAAATTTATTGAATAAAACTTTATTGAATATACATTTGTTTTTACATAATACAAACTACGAGTTTAGGGCTACACACCCAACAAACTCCCACTTGAACTAAACTCGAGTAGGGTGTACATTATCATAAAGCAAAGGGAAAATACAATAAACTAGGGCATACACTATACCTATTACATTTCTCCCACTTGCCCTAGACTAACTATACAATGCTCGTAAACCTAGACTTTCTAGATGGCCCTCAAACACTTTAGCCATGAGTGCCTTCGTAAAAGGATCAACAATATTGTGCTCTGTAGCGATCTTTGTGACAATCACATCTCCTCGCTGCACTATCTCCCGTATAAGGTGGTACTTCCTTTCGATGTGTTTGCCTCTCTTATGGCTTTGAGGTTCTTTAGAATTTGCCACAGCACCACTGTTATCACAATAAAGTGTGATGGGCAACTTCATGTTTGGAACGACTTCCAAATCTGTCAAGAACTTTCTAAGCCAAACCGCCTCTTTTGCTGCTTCACAAGATGCAACATATTCAGCCTCCATGGTGGAGTCTGCAATACATTCTTGTTTGATGCTTCGCCAAACCACCGCTCCTCCGTTAAGAGTGAATATTGACCCCGACATGGATTTCCTTGAATCCTTGTCTGTTTGGAAGTTAGAGTCAGTGTATCCTGTAAGGATCAAATCCTTAGCGCCATACACGAGCTTGTAATCCCTCGTTCTCCTTAGATACTTGAGGATTCCCTTAACAGCAGTCCAGTGATCATATCCTGGGTTGGATTGGTACCTATTGACTATCCCTACCGCATAGCAAATGTCAGGCTTAGTGCACAGCATAGCGTACATCAGGCTGCCAACTACTGAAGCATAGGGTATGCGTCTCATATTCTCAACTTCTTAAGGTGTCTTAGGACACTGTTCCTTAGACAGATGAATTCCATGCCTGAAGAGTAATAAACCTTTCTTGGAATTCGACATCGAATATCGAGCAAGCATCTTGTCGATATAAGTTGCTTGAGACAGGGCTAACGTTCTGTTCTTGCGATCCCTTAGAATTTGGATGCCAAGAACATACTGAGCTTCTCCCAAATCCTTCATTTGGAACTCAGTCGCTAGCCACTTCTTTATGTTAGTAAGGTATCCTACATCATTCCCAATGAGTAGAATATCATCCACATACAACACTATGAAGGCTACGGTGTTGTTGACGATCTTCTTGTATACACAAGGCTCATCAACGTTTTGGTCAAAACCATTAGATTTGATCGGAGTATCGAACCTTATGTTCCAAGATCGAGATGCTTGTTTTAGTCCATATATGGACCGTTTAAGCTTGCAAACCTTTTGCTCTTGACCTTGTTCTATGAACCCTTCGGGTTGAGAAATATAAATACTTTCTTCAAGATTGTCATTCAGAAAAGCAGTCTTGACATCCATTTGCCATATCTCATAGTCATAATATGTGGCAATGGACAAAAGTATTCTAATAGACTTAAGCATAGCTACAGGGGAGAAGGTTTCTTCATAGTTCACCCCTTCCCTTTGTGTGTAGCCTTTTGCCACAAGTCTAGCCTTATATGTAACGCCCCGAGTCCCTCAGGTTAGTTAGTCTCGAATTAGGAGATTTTTTATTTAATTTCTAAATTAATTGTTAATTAAATTTATATATATTTATCGGGCTCTAAACTCCAATTAAATTTATATTTACCGGACTTCGGGTAGTGGGTCTTGTTTTAAGATGGAATGGATTTCTTTTCTCCTGGGCTTGGACTTGTTGGGCCTTTATTGGGTTAAGTTGGTTTTAAAACAAAGGTAAAGAGGAAAAAGAAAACAAAACTTCATCTTCTTCTTCTCTCCTCCCTTGTTGCCCTAGCCGTCACCCACCCCTCTTCTTCTTCTTGTTCACCGGCGACCACACTTCACGGCGGCGACGCCTCCTCGAAACGGCAGCAGCGGCGGCCGACGACCACACCCGTAGCAGCAACAGCGGCGGCATCTGTAGCAGCAGTAGCGGCGGTGCGACTTCCCCGACGTCCCGGCGATCTACAGCAGCAGCGTCTGCAATGAACCAGCACCGCTCCCTGCAGCGTTCCTCGCGGCGGCAGACGGTAACTGGTTAGATCTGCGGCAGTGCACAGCGAACGGGTCGTTACAGCGGCGAACCGGCGGCGCACGACGAACGGGTCAGATCCACGGCGAACCTCGACGACCTGCTGCTACGATCCGACGAACAGCAACTCCAGCGACGAGATTTGTGCGTTACAGCAGCGTTTAGGACGTTTGGCGGTGACCCACATCCGTTCGAAGCTCGATTTCGGCTACCCACACCTTGGCGAGCTAGATCTAGGTGACCCACACCTATACGAAGTCGGTTTTGGTGTGCTTAGGTGTGAGGTCGATGCAAAACTTAAGGGCGCGGTTGTGAGTAAGTAGACAAGGGGCGTGTGCGTGCGTTAATGTATGTTAAATGGTCTCTAATGTGCTGGTTTTGTGGCGTTTAATATTAATTTTGTTACGTCATTGTGCTAAATAACTCTCGTTGTGTAATCAGTATACTTGGAGTAGTGTTGGATATATGTCGGAGAAAATGGTGAGGTTTCTACTTTGCTAAACTGTCGAGTATTGATGTGGAAATGTTTGTTGTCTGAATATGCAAGAGTTGTTCGGCGTATCTTGTGCGTTATTATACGTAGTAATGCTTGTTGAATATTGATGCTGGATATTAAGTGTTTTGGGTGAACTGTGTCGGACTCCAGTGGTTTAAAATTTGTTTGGTTATGCTTTGTTGCGACGAAACTCATTGTGGAGCCGTTGTTAAGAAAAGTTATATTGTGAAAGCATGATTGGTTTATTATTTCATTATTAGAATGTTGTTTATGTTGTGGAAGCATGCTGAATTGTATTTGTGAGTTGAAAGATGCAGGGGTAATGGCTTAAGAAAGTATATAGTAAGACTCTGGTGAGAGTTGGATTCTTGGAGGAAATGAATGAGTGAGTGTCAGGGCCTCGGGTATAAATGGTCGGGGGCTGATACGTCACTAATTGAGTATCGAGACCTCGGGTAAAAACGGTCGAGGGTCGATACGAGGAGTCCTTTGGAAGGAAGGCTATTGGGGGCTTGGGTAAAAATGGTCAAGGGCCAATAGAGGGTGAAGTCATCGGGGCCTCGGGTAAAAATGGTCGAGGGCCGACGCAGTAGAACCTTCCTTAGACAGAGTTCCCTTATAGACAACATCTTATATTTAGTCTTTTATTATTTCATTTTAAACCTAGTTAAAACAAAATAAAAGACTACCCCCTAATCACATTAGAAGATATAACCTAAGGTCTAATTAATTTTAAACCTCTTTAAAATTAATTAACTTAGACTTTATGTTTGCATGCAACTCTTTATTATAGATTTTAATTTCTATCTACCACATTTTATAACTCTTATAAAATTTATGAAATTAAAACTATAAACATGCATTGAAAGCATACATTAATATAATAATTATATTATCCAAAATAATGTCATGCTCAATGCAACTTTATTTTCATATAATTACTACAACACTTATATTAATTATGAAATAAAACATGCATACATACATTATAACATTTATAACTATATGATGCATGACCATACATACATACTATATATCAAACATACATATTATGCATGTAACCTATAGTGGGATTTTAAAACTATATGGCATACAATATGCTATATGATTTTAATTAAAATATACTTCATAATGCATAAAATAATTAAATAGCAAAGTTGGAACGGTTTTTGGCACCCTAAGAAAACGAAATAATACAAAATAAGAAAACTGACTACATCCGCCCTCGAACCGTGAACCGGAGCCTCAGAACCGCGTCGAAAAACACCCGGGACAGCGCCTCGGCGCCTAAGAGCAGCGCCACGGCACTGCTGCAGCAAAATGTTGCAGCAGCAGCGTCGCGGCGCCCTGGCATGGCGCCATGGCGCTGCACAGAGTATGAACCGAGCTGCTCTTCGCGCCATCTTCTTACATTCTTTTGAGTCTTGCGGTTGGTTTCCTTTAATGAATTCCACAATTGGATCCATCCATGTGCGTGCTGGTACGTCAACATCCATCATGCCTGACTCCAGAATTGACGGGTTATCCAAGATTTCGACCGGGACCGATCTCGCTAGATCGGTCTCGTATGCTGATGCCAATTTGGCCGGGGCATCTGCATTTGAATTCTCTAATCTTGGACCTCGATTCACCTCGTAAGTTTTGAACTGAGCGAGGTGCGATCTGACTTTACTTAAATATTTTTCCATCCGGGAGTCTTTTGCTTGATACTCCTCCTTGATTTGACTTACCATTAACTGGGAGTCACTGAAAACCTTAATGTGGGCGACCCCCAGTCCCTTGGCAACGCGGAGTCCTGCCAGAAGCACTTCAGACTTGGCCTCATTGTTTGAAGTCTGAAAGTTAAATCGCAGGGCATACTCGAACCGCATGCCATCTGGTGCGAGCAAGAGGATTCCTACTCCGCACCCTCTCTGGTTGGAAGATCCATCCACGTAGATTGCCACAGGAGGTCGGACTCGACTGATAGAGATAGTGGAGTGAGCTCCGCGATGAAGTCTGCAACTGCTTGCCCTTTCAACGCAGTTCTGGGCTCGAACTGGATATCATACTCACTCAACTCCATTGCCCATTTTATCAGGCGTCCTGATGTTTCTAGCTTGTGGAAGATGTTCTTCAGCGGCAAGTTGGTAAGCACCACAATGGTGTGTGCTTGGAAATGCGGCTTAAGCCTTCGAGCCGAGGTGACCAAAGCAAGGGCCAGCTTTTCCATTTGCGGATACCCGGTCTCGGCTTCGGTCATGGCCTTACTTGCGTAATAAACTGGACTTTGGCGTACTCCCTCCTGCTTGATTAGGGCCGAGCTGACGGCAGTATCAGATACTGCCAGATACAAGTGGAGCTTGTCTCCCTGCAAAGGCTTGGCGAGCAATGGTGCCGAGCAGAGATAGGTCTTCAATCGATCCAGGGCTTGCTTGCACTCTGTCGTCCATTCGAATGGTCCCTTTTTTCTTAACACTTTGAAGAAGGGAAGACACTTATCAGTTGACCTCGAGACGAATCTATTTAGGGTTGCAATCCTTATATTGAGGCATTGAAGCTGCTTAAGAGTTTTAGGTGCTTCCATCTCGAGCACGGCCTTTATCTTCTCTAGGTTAGCTTCGATTCCATGGTTGTTTACCATGAAGCAGAGGAACTTACCCGAGGAGACTCCGAAGGCACAATTAGCCGGATTAAGCTTCATTTGATACTTCCGTAGAACTTCGAAGGCTTCGTTCAGATCGGAAAGATGCGACTTTGGCTGCTTGCTCTTGACAAGCATGTCGTCCACATTCACTTCCATATTCCGACCGATCTGCTTGGCGAACATCTTATTCACCATTTTTTGGTAGGTCGCACCCGCGTTCTTTAGGCAGAAAGGCATAACCTTATAGTAGTACAGACCTTGGTCTGTTATGAATGCGGTGTGATCTTGATCTGGTACATGCATTTTAATTTAGTTGTATCTAGAGTAGCCATCCATGATGGTGAGCAGCTCGTGCCCGGCCGTTGCGTCTACGAGCTGGTCGATCCTCGGCAGTGGAAAGCAGTCTTTTGGGCATGCTTTGTTTAAATTTGTAAAATCTACGCACATTCTCCACTTCCCATTAGACGTTTTAACTAATACAACATTAGAGAGCCACTCGGGATACATAATTTCTCTTATATATTCAGCTTTCAACAGTTTGTTAACTTTCTCAACAATTACATCACTTCTCTCCTTATTTACAGGTCTTCTCTTATGCTTTACAGGTCGGAATGATGGGTCTATGTTGAGGCGATGCACCATGATCTTCGGGTCTACGCCTGACATGTCCTCGTGGGACCACGCAAAAACGTCCGAGTTGGACCTGAGGAAGTTGATCAACTCTTCCCTATCAGCGGCCCCCAGCTTGGTTCCTATGCTTGCTTTTCAGGACTAAGCAAAGGAACAAGCTCGAGCTCCTCTGTTGGTGCAGAGAACTCCCTTTTCCTTTCTCTTGGCAGGTCGGTTTCAGATCTTTGCAGCTCGTCCCACTTGGTTTGTCTTTCGAGGGCACATACTGATGACCCTTTCAATGCAGAGGCGTAACACTCTCTTGACGTCTTCTGCTCTCCTTGGACTGTGCCCACCCTTTGGGGAGTTGAATACTTCAGAACTTGGTGAAGTGTTGAGGGAACAGCCTGGAATGAATGGATGATGGGTCTCCCGAAAATGGCTTTGTAGGCCGATCTACCGTCGATAACAACGAACTCAGCTATCTGTGTGACTTGTGTGTTGTCTTGCCCAATTGTGTCCGGCAAGTCAATACACCCTTCTGGGAAGACTGATTCTCCAGAAAATCCAACCAAGGGTGTGGCACTTGATTCTTATGAACCCTAGTTCGACTCCCCTTGATTCTTATGCCCACCTGATCTCGACCCTTGATCTGACATTAAATCCACGACAAAATACATGGGTCCAGAAGTCCAGATCTCCTTAAGATACTAGGGCTCAACTTCTGTAAACCCTAGGGAGATTAGGATTCAACTTCTATAAATAGGGAAGTAAGTCAAACCCTAGAGGTATGCTCACAAGACCCTACATTTTATACTCAACTACTCTGTTCAAACTTAAGCATCGGATCTCGTGTGGCAAGAGCCACACCGGTCTTAGTGCTATTCTGTTTTGCAAATCTTGTCGATCCCTTTATTGTAGAAGATTGGTGCAAGTTTGACGAGATCCCAAGAGGCCAAATTTTTACATCAATAGCATCATTTTATCAATGGTTAAATGATAATGGTGATGTGAGAATCTAATAGCAAGTTCAAGTTCCTTTTGCAATAGGTAGGTACAAAGATGGTATTACTTGTGATGTTATGTCTATGCATGCCAGTGATTTCTTGCTAGGATGACTGTGACAATATGATAGAAAAGTAACTTTAATTTTGATGGTTTTCCAAATAAATATTCCTTTGACTATAATGGTAAGAAGACCACTTTGGTACCACTTTCTCCAAAGGGAGTGCATGTTGATTACTTGAAATTGGAGGAAATAAGATTGGAAGACGATTAAAAGGAAGTTACTAGACTTCAAAATGAAGAAACGAGAAAGTCTACCAATAAAGATAAAAAAGTCGTGGAACTTAATTACTTTTTTTATATTTGTATGAAGGCAATAATCTCCTAACACAAAAGCGCCAAGCTACTTTGCCTAGTGTTTGTGTTGAGCTTTTAAAGGAATTCGAAGAGGTGGTACTCGAGGAGATGCCCAAGAAGTTACCAATGTTACAAAGAAGGATTGAAGATGAAGAAAATAATCAACAAGCTAGCTCATCAGAAAAGAAAGATCAAGGACTCCAAGATTCTCAAGAGATCAAACCAACTATTCGAGGACGATCTTGTTTAAGGAGGAGACGACCGATCATATTTGGCTAAAAAATCCAAGAATCAGCTTACTTCAATAAAGAGGAAGATCATAAAGAGAGACCTTTTAAAAAAAAGGAAGCTTCATTAGACTCACGAGCACATCTTAACAATTATAAAAAGCTAAAAGGATCCAACAAGAGCCAAAAGGATTAAGGAGTTTGAAGGAGGACCAAGAAATAGACCATATTTGAAAGACATGCATACTCCATGTGCATGGACTACCTAGCGCGCCCAACCCCTGCTCACAAACCTTGCAAGGACACGACCCTCACGTTTGCACCAGCATGCAGCCCCTCGCGCCTCCTGATGCATACCTGCAACACACACCTTGTCGTGCGTCCATGTTTACTTGCGCACCTCTCTGCCTACGTGCATGCTCATCCACATGCCTCTACCTGAGTGCATGCCCAGCCGCACGTCAACCCTAGCCACAGCCTTTGCTTGCTACCAGAAACTAGCGACCATGCCCGCACACTTGTACCCTTGCTTGCATCCTACCCACACGTGCCTATGCCCCTGGCAACGTGCAACACCAATGCCAACGCCCAGCCACACCACACGTGCCCGCTTGCGCCTACCAACCTCCATGTCTACTAGATCTTACGAACGTGCCCGCCTACCTACACCTTTGCTTGTGCTGCCCATGCTTAACCAATTAAGGAAATTATTTCCTGATTTGATTTGAAGACATTTTTTACATTTGGCTTAGATTTAACTGTTTTATTTTATTAGGCTTTTTCAGCGAGCAAATTTTCGATTTAGAAAAAGAGGTTAGAGAATAGTTTTAATTCATTTAGTTTTTAGGTTTTATATTGTTCTTATTTTTCCTAAAATTGGTGGATAGCTTTGGCCATAAATAGCTGGCTTGTGCTCTTTTGAAGACAAGTTTTTGAAGTTAATTCAGAAGTTGAGAGCTTTTCTCTTCACCCTTATTCCAAGTGCAAACCCTAAGTGTATTTCTTTGTGTGGTTGAACTTAGGGTGCATTGCTGAGGAACATTCAAGCTTGGTCCACCATACCTGTGGATGTTTTTGTCTCGAGTTTAGTGAATAACTTGTCTAGTCAAGGTATTTGACAATAAAAGGTAATCCATCTAATTTTTCCTTTTCAATTGAATCATCTATATGATCGGATTCGAGTGGCTAGAGACTCGTTTCTCTATACGCTTGGATTGTCGCATGTCACTAAAACTCAACACCAAAATTCGTAAACCTAATTAAAAACCAAAATTCCTAAACTTAATTAAAAACATCCAACATCTCAAAAAAAAAAAAAAAAAAGAAACACACACACCCAAACATAGAATCTTTTGGTTCCATTTCTCTCAAAATGAAAATGAAAATAGATTATTTTAAAGATATGGAAGGTGAAGGTAAACTCAATATTGACTCTTTTGTCCATTCCTTTCGTATTAGTTCATAGGATTTTTTTAAAAGTAAAATAAGGTACTTTCATTAAGGGAGAAATGCAACTTGGGCTACATTTGCTCTCAAAGAAGCTTTACTTTTCAACTGAAGCCACATGTAGAAAAATCTGAGTTCAGAAAAGTTTTCGATCCGCCTCCTTGACAAATTTGATTTCAGAAAAGGTTTTTTGGCCCAGTCTTGCATACCTTTTCCATTGATGAAGGCTATCGTTTTCTTTTTTAATTTTCAAAATCGAAAATTGTGGGTCCCTTGGAAACATGTCTTATAACACTGAAAAAATTCTTCCACTGGTTCTTTGTTCACAGCACTTAAGCAATCCTTGAAAGGCAGGATTTCCTTCGAAACAACATTTAATATTAATTCTAACTTTCCGTTACTTTCCTTGAGTGGCACAGTGCTCGAAACAAAAGTTTTCGATCTTTCTCCCTGAATTTTCGTTGTTATATTGTACAGATATCTGCAATTAAGGTATCCTGATCCACCTGAAACTACTCCTTTAGATCATCACCTTTCAGCGATGAGGTTGACTCTTGGTAATCAAAATTTCTTTGCCTCCCCAGAAACTAAAGTCATGGTCCATATTGGCATTCTTTTACATTAGTCTTGTAAAAAACCAACACCCTGTCTTCAAAATTTTGTTTCTTTCATTCTCATGATTAAAAGTAAACATAACAAGATTTTTGTCTAGACTTGCAACAATCAAGTTGTTCCCTGATCGCCAAGCTGGATTGAGCATAATCCGCATCGCAGCACATCCAATGGTCATCTTCAACAAAAGTTTTGCAACGAGACTAGTCTCTCCAGCTTTGTCGATAAAAGAGCTACAAACCCATCAACACTATTTCGACCCAATCAACTAACAAACCATTCATATTCATCCATGAACCCTTACACAACATAATGAAAAATAAAAACCACAAGAAACAGATAAGAGACTCTGAAAAACCAGTCGAAGACTTAATGGAAACACTCATCCCGTTGAAGAAGAGGGGATTAGGCAACTGGCCACCCCCTCCCCACCGAGACTCTGAAAAACCAGTCGAAGACTTAATAGGAGTGAGACATTAGTGCGAACCACACTTCATTATAAATGCAAGGAACTTGAAGTAATAGATCTGATTCACATCTAGGGTTCTAACTATTCTGTAGAATGAATTGGGGACCAATTGTTGCATCGTTGAGGATACTGACTCGGTAGATACGGATATTGACCCCAAAAATGGGAGTGTGACATCACCACTGTAAGTATTGACATTAACCCCAAAAGTAGAAGTACGACACCACTGTAGGCCATTGTAGATACCGACATTGACCTCATAGGAGTGAGACACTAGTGTAAGTATCTGTAGATACTGCCATTGACCCCAGAAATGGAAGTACGACACCAGTACAGATCACTGTAGATACTAACATTGACCCCATAAATAGAAGTGTGGCACGAGCACTGACTACAACTCACCATTAATGGAAGAAATTCAAAGTAATGGATCCAATTCACATTCATTCTTTTCCATCCAACTTTGCACTAAAAAAATGTGCTTTCCAAAGCATGGAAAGGAAGAAAGAAGGCCTTATAATTAATTATGGGATCATTCGAAGAGTCATATGTACTCATTCCATCCTTTGTAACAAAGTTGATTCAGAAGAATCAAGGTACTGTATATACATATGTTACTTTATAATTTTGGTATATATATATTTACCAAATATTATCCTTGAGCGACATATACAGCCTACGAAGTTGACGCCAAAGTCTTTTTCAAATACTTTTTTATGGGAGCTGCTCTTTGTATCACAAAGAGTTATGTTTTGAAATCTAGAGTGCAAAAAGAAGAATGGAAAAAATAGGAAAAAATCCTCCAATAATAGGTTGGGATGCATTAATCATATCTACCCTCTCCTTCCCTAGGAATTTTAAATTTTAATAGGTTAGAAGAAACTATTAAATTTTAGAATCTACATTAACAAAATTGTAATACTTTTTTATTTGTCTACTTTCAAAATTTGATTTCAAAAGACCGAGCATCAATTTTTAAATTACATTTTAGTTGTTTAAATTTCATTTTCATTATTTTTTTTAGCACAACATGTGGGGGACTAACAACCCTATATGTCAATTATCGAGCTGCTCGCTCTGGCCATTAGTTACAATTGATTCCCTACAATTAAGGTATGTTTTTGCTAATCTAATTTTTAAACTATATTTTAGTTCTTTAAAATTCGCACATGTACCTAATTTGTTACAAGGGTATATTTGTCTAAAATATTATCTAGGATTCTAAAAAAAAATCTCCACTTAGTCATTTGTGCCATATGTGATACGTTGGTCATTTTTTAAAATACCTTATTAATTTTGATCATTCATGTCGTTGTCCTTATATTCTACCCAAACAATTAGCCAAAGATGACCCATTAAGTTTGTATAAAAGTTGTTTTGGCGACATTCCTATTTATTATTTTTAATTTTTTACCGGCACAAATATTTGGTAGGTTTATATTTCTTGTACTTCATTATTCAGAAAAGTTTCTAAATTAAATTTTGGAAACAACAAATTTTTTTCTTTTGTTATTTCTAGTTTTTTTCTTTCAAAAACATAAATAAAATTATTATTTTACTTATAAAGTACACCATAAATCTTTATAATTAAATATAGCATAGGAACTTTTAACATTTTATTTTTTAAAATTAATTTTCATGTAAAACATTAATTTTAATTTTGAAAGAAAAAAGTGATTACCAAATACATTCTTATTTCTTATTTTTAATTAAAAAAAAGGAAAAAAAAACAGAACAGGTACGAAACATAATTCTATTTTTTTTCTTTCTTAAAAAAGAAAAAAAAAGTAACAAGAAAAAAGATTACCAAATTAACCCTAAAAAATAAAGTAACAATGCAATTCAAAAAAAAAAGAAAAAAATATTACCAAATCAAACCTAAAAAATAACATTGGAAAATATATATTTAAATAGAAAGAAATAATTGGAATATTTTCATCATAACAAACAATCATATAGGAAAAGGAATCTCTGTAAATAACAATGTAATATTCTTTTTCCAACAAAAGTTGGATTCTTTAAAATAAAGAACACATCATATTATGTCTTTCTTGTCTTATTTCCAATAAATTTCTTTAGATATAATATGATTTGGACCTTTGAAGTTTTATTTATTTTTTATTTTAGTTATTAACTTTCAAAATCTCAATCGTAGTTTTTAAACATAACTTATTTATCCCAAAATCAATTTATCCTTCAACTTTTTTATTGTCCGGATATGTGGTAAACTTGAGGTAGGTAACTACTATAAGGTTTGAATCCATTTCTCCATAACTCTTTTATATTTTTCATTTATCATTGGATCAATCATAATAATTATCATTCCACTCTAATTAACTTTCACATTTAATCTCTCATAAAGTTGATAATCTAGACATAATATGTCGCCATAAATGGTCATATTTTTTATAACTTTAAAAGAGTTTGTAAGGTAAGTGTTCACACGAAATTTTCGGAGAAATTATATTTCGTGGATTAAATACAATTTGTATTGATATTTGGGGTTCATACAATCTCTAATATTTATCCTCGGATTCTTTCCCTTGAATTGTTGACTTGTTGATCTGGATCGGCCTCTTGACGTCTTGTTGATCTATATCGGCCTCTTGGTGGCTTGTTGATTTAGATCGGCCTCTTGCTTGATAATGATCTTGATCGACCTCTTGCTTGATGATGATCTTGATCGGCCTCTGGCAGCTTATTGATCTTGATGGTTGATGATTTGACTTTTCTTTGATCTTCAAAGGGTGGAGGGATTTTAATCCTTTTTTGTAGAGAGGATTTTGATCCATAAATTAGATGGTGAATGAACCCCTCTATTTCTAGAGTCTTTCATGGACCTTAGGTGGGTTTGGACCCATCTAATTTTAGGTCCATTACCACGTGGCATAATTCAATGGGTCAGCTTATGTCATCAAATAGACGTGGTGAATTTTGATTAGATCAATTTATGTCATATGTGCGGCAATCTTATTATACCAAATTATGTCATCATATGGTCATAACATAATTTGATTGATCAAATTTAAATGCCCAAAAATAACATATGACATTACTTAATTGGCCTCAATTTAATGACATATAATTTTATCATTATTATGTGACAATTTGTGATTTGCTGAAATTTATCAGTCAAGTATATGAATCAAATTTAAAACTTAGGAAGTAAAATTAAGTTTGGTTACGTTCCTGTTTGTTTTTGGTTGTTAGACATTTTCTTTTTTTATAGTTTCTTATTTTATGTTTTCTATTTCTTGTTCCTTATATTTGAATACGAAAAATAGGATTGTATTTGTTAACTTTATTTTTTCTTTTTGTTCTTTCTTTCTTATTCAAAAAACAAACAAAATGTGTTTACTGCCGATTTCTTGTTTCTTACTCTCTCAAATATTAAATTAAAATTAAAAATTTTACATGAAAATTAATTTTTAGTTGGAATTAATTTAATTAATTCCATTAAATGGGTAATAATTTATGATAATTAAATCTACTATTCATGAGAAAAATAAGTGGTCTAATTAGGGCGCATAAACTTCCTATATGTGGTGTGGCCTGCTGATACCAGCTCGTTGATCCTAGGGGATTATGGAAAACCCTAGAATCAACTTATAAATACAGGGTTATGGTCCCCAATATACTATGCTCCTCTAGTGTTCTATTCCTCATCTAATACAGAGTATTGCCCATCTTTGGTCTAAAGTTGCATAGTTGAGGAAGACCCAAACCATGCAGATATTGCTACAGGAATTTCGAATCTCTACTCATGGATTCATGTAATTCGAAATAACTTATAGTTCTTTAGCCTACTCTCATGCATAGATACTATATTAAAGTTTTTGTTTTCTAACAAGTGGTACAGAACTTACTTTTGCATGGTTGTTTGCTAAATATTTAATTGTTCATGAATAAATTTGTTGGTTGTTTCCTTAGTTAAATTTATTATGAAACAGCATGAAATCTGAATTATTAGAACTATTTGGATTGATCTGACAATTTCAAATTATTTAATTTGAAAATTGTTTGAATTGATTGTCGATTGATTTGATAAAGGTTAAGATATATGTTCTTCCTAATTTTATCAATGATCATACCATAATCAAATTAGTTACCGTTTAAAAATTAAAAAAAAATAAATTGGCGTGAAGTGATGCATTTGAAGAATCCATTATTTAAAAAAAAAAACAAATAAAGTTTGCGGCACTCAGCCGCATAAGGCTACTGTGCTAGGGTTTTACCCTAGCACATAAAGACAATTGTTGCAGTGGGCAAGCCCACTGCAACTTAAGGTTATTTATTTTTTTTCTGTTTTTTATTAGTATTTTATATATTTATAATCTGTTATAAATATTTTAGGCATAAAAGGTATGGAGGACTGTTTATTTTTTCCCTTTTTAAATTGTGTTAATTAAATGTTGACTATTAGCACAATTTTCTAATTTCTTTGAATGTTTTGATGTGTGAAATATACTACCAAAGTAGTCTCTATTCTACGAATTGGAACATTTAAAGTTCTTAGATGTAGTATATTTGTTGCTTATGCGGATTGTGATTGGCCCAAAGGAAGGTTGCAATTTGGCCAAACAACAAACACACATGCAATAATAAATATGGATAACATAAGGTTGTGTCCTTGAAGTTGTTAGTCGGCCCAAAGGAAGGATATCATCTAAAATGAATGAGTTATTAATGTTTTATTATTGTACTGAGAGTATCACTATTAAATTAACATTTTTTGTCCAAAAACTGAATGTAAATGTTGCATTAAGTATCTCACTTGTCCTCATAAAGTTTATTTAGAATGTCATGAATATTTATATATATCTATGTGACATTACTTACTATATTGAGCTTGTGCTCTTTATACAGTTAAGGTTGCTAATTCTGATAATATGTCCACTCAAGTCAACAACATTCATAAACTGAATGGGCCTAGAACTGGAAAGAAGACATCCAGATAGTACTTGGGTGTATGGATTTAGACCTTGAATTAAGGGTAGACCGTCCTACTTCAACTGAGGAAAATCCTAATAAGGTTGAAATTGAGAAGTGGGATAGGTCTAATGGCATGTGTCTAATGATCATGAAGCGCTCAATTCCAGAAACATTTAGAGGCTCTATTGTTGAAGGAACGAATGCCAAAGGCTTTCTAAAGGAAATGAAGCAGTACTTTACCAAAAACGATAAGGCAGAGGCGAGTACCCTTATGGCAAAACTCGCCTCTTCAAGATACGTTGGTAAAGGAAACATAAGGAAATACATAATGCAAATGTCAAATATTGCAACCAAACTTAAGGCACTGAAGTTGGAAGTTTCTGAAGACTTTTTAGTGCATTTGGTTTTGAACTCTCTTCCAGCAGAGTATAGCCACTTCAGGGTGAGTTACAACACTCAAAAGGATCAATGGTCTCTGAATGAGCTAATCTCTCACTATGTTCAAGAGGAAGAGAGGATGCATCGAGAGAAGACAAAAAGTTTTCACATGGCTTCTACCTCAAAGAGTGTAAAGAGAGAGTGAATAATACTACGGAATCTTCTAAGTAGAAAAAGGAAAAGAAACAAGATTCAGGACCTGCTTGTTTCTTCTGTAAGAAGACTAGGCACATGAAAAAACAGTGTGCCAAATATGTTGTATGGCTATTGAAGAAGGGTATGTTTCTCTCCCTTGTTTGTTCTGAGATTAATCTAGCTTTTGTACCTATGCATACATGGTGGGTAGATTCAGGTGCTACTACTCACATAAGTGTATCTATGCAGGGTTGCATTTGGAGCCAACTGTCAAGTGATGCTGAGGCTTTCATCTACATGGCTGACGACAATAGGGCAAAAGTAGAAGCAATAGGAACATTTAGATTATCTTTAGGAACTGGTTTTCATTTGGATTTGTTTGAAACTTTTGTTGTTCCATCATTTAGATGGAATTTAATTTTTGTTTCTTCATTGGACAAATTTGGTTATTCTTGTTCATTTGGAAATAACAAACTAAGTCTTTTGCATAATTCAAATATTATTGGTACTGGTTCATTGATTGATAATTTATATATGCTTAATAATGTTCCTTTTGATAATGAAACCTTACATGTTTCATCACGCGGTACAAAGCGAAAATTAAATGAAAATTCTGGTACATCATGGCACAAATGATTAGGACATATTTCTAACACTAGAATTAAGAGACTTGTGGATGAAGGAATTCTTGATTCACTTGACCTAACAAATCTTCAGGTTTGTGTTAATTGTATTAAAGGAAAAGAAACAAACAAGAGGAATATAGGTGCTGAAAGAGCTAAAGTCCTAAAACTGATACATACTGACATATGTGGATCATTCCCTACGGCTTCATGGAATGGACAACAGTATTTTATCACGTTCATCGACGATTATTCAAGATACTGCTACCTATATTTAATTCATGAGAAATCTCAAGCTCTGGACATATTCAAATCTTTTAAAGTAGAAGTTGAACTTCAACTTAACAGGAAGATTAAAACCATCAGATCTGACCATAGAGGAGAATATTATGGTCGATACGATGGATCAGGTGAACAACGTCGAGGACCCTTAGCGCTTTTCCTTGAACAATGTGGCATAGTTCCTCAATACACGATGCCTGGGAAACATAGCATGAATAGAGTTGCTGAGAGGCGAAATAGGACTCTTAAAGATATGGTAAGAAGTATGATTACTCATTCTTCTTTGCCAGAGTCTCTTTGGGGAGAAGCATTAAAATCGTAGTGTACATACTTAACACAGTGCCTAGCAAAGCAGTAAACAAAACCCCATATGAGTTGTGGACAGGAAAAAGACCCAGCCTAAGGCATTTACATATTTGGGGATGTCTAACAGAAGCAAGGCCTTATAAGCCAAATGAAAAGAAACTGGTCTCAAGAACCATAAGTTGCTACTTTGTTGGGTATGTTAAGTGTTGTCGGGGCTTTAAGTTCAATAATCCCACTACAAGAACCTTTTTCAAGACGAGAAATGCTCGATTTCTTGAGAATATTGAGTTTGAGGGGAGAAAAAAAAGTAAAGATATTGTCTTTGAAGAAGAAAATGCTACTATCAGGAATGATGTGGTTACTTTAGCTACAATTGTCAGTAAAGTAGTTTTAGATAATGACACTCAAGATGAAGTTCCAACGCTTGATGTCATTACCTCTCAAGACAACATTGAGGACACATCACCCTTTCCTATAGATCAACCTCAACATACTCAAGAAGTGTCATTAAGAAGATCCACTAGAGAAAGAAGAAGTGCAATACCAGATGATTATATTGTATTTCTTCAAGAACATGAGGATAGCATTGGCCTTACAGAAAATGATCCTATCAATTTCCAACAGGCAATGAAAAGTTCTAAGGTAGATAAATGGATTAAGACTATGCAAGATGAGATTAAATCCATGAGTGACAATGGCGTTTGGGATCTAGTTGAGTTGCCTGCAGGAAAGAAACATATTGGCTGTAAATGAATATTTAAAACCAAAAAAGATTCAAAAGGCAACATTGAAAGATATAAAGTACGTCTTGTTGCAAAAGGTTTCACTCAAAAGGAAGACATAGATTATAAAAAGACTTTCTCTCCAGTTTCTTCGAATGACTCTTTTAGAATTATTATGGTACTGGTAGCACATTTTGACTTAGAGTTACATCAGATGGATGTTAAGACGGCTTTTCTCAATGGAGACATTATTGAAACCATTTACATGGAGCAACCAGAGAACTTTGAATTAGGAAATCCAAAGTCAATGGTTTGCAGACTAAAAAAATTCATCTATGGGCTCAAGCAAGCTTCACGTCAATGGTACCACAAATTTCATGATGTCATTACTTCTTTTGGTTTTGAAGCTAATGTAGTTGATGAATGTGTGTACCGCAAGAACAGTGGGAGTAAATATATCTTCCTAGTATTATATGTAGATGACATCTTATTGGCTTGCAGCGATTTAAACCTGCTACAAGAAACCAATGACTTTCTGACAAAACATTTTGAGATGAAAGATCTTGGCAATGCCTCTTTTGTCTTGGGTATACAGATACTGCAAAATCATTCTCAAGGTATCTTAGGGTTATCAAAAAAGAGTTACATTGATAAAGTATTGAGTAGGTATGGCATGAATGAATGTCAGCTAGGAGATACACCCGTAGCTAAAGGAGACAAATTCAGTTTGAATCAAAGCCCAAAAAGTGATCATGAAAGGAGTGAGATGCAAAAGATTCCATACTCATCAGTCGTAGGGAGTCTTATATCTGAGTGATCCAAGTATGCAACATTAGAAAGCAATCAAGAGGGTTATGAGATATTTGCAAAGAACGAAAAATCACATGCTCACATATCGGAGATCAGATAATATAAAGATCTTTGGCTTCTCTACCCTGATTTTGCTGGATGCCAAGATAGCAAGCGGTCCACATATGGGTATATCTACATGATAGCATGAGGAGCCATTTCATGGAAAAGTGTCAAGCAATCACTTGTAGCTCCTTCAACAATGGCACCAGAGTTTGTGGCGTGCTATGAGGCGTCGAATCATGGAATATGGCTTAGGAATTTTGTCACAGCACTTAAGATAATTGACAATATTGAAAGATCATTGAAAATTTACTGTGACAATAATTCAGCAGTGTTATATTACAATCACAACAGGAGCTCGACAGTCAAAACGTATTGACATAAAGTATCTTGTTGTTAAAGAAAGAGTTCAAAATAATTTGATAGCTGTAGAACACATAGGAACACATAACATGCTAGCAGATCCTCTTACCAAAGGCTTAGTACCTAAGGTCTTTCATGATCATGTAGCCCATATGGGTGTCATTTTAGTAGATAATGCCTTGGTTGAGTGGAAGTAATTTTAATTACAGCTATGTTGTTCTATACTTTTTCTGCAGAATAGAGATGATGGTTTATTTGAATATGTATTTATATATATGTTAATTGCGTTGATCAAGTATGACTAGGACCAATTGAGAATAGACATAACAGATCACTATGAATGTAATTCTCATGTTGCTCTTCCACACTTGATCTATGTCATCAAGTATATTTGGTGTGGTGATCATTGAAGGTTGAGTTGCGTACATGTGACAGAAGTCGCCTTGGTCCCACATTGGTCTACAAAGATAGACAAGATTGTAATTAAAGGAAAATTTTTTTGAATAGTATTTGGTTGTGCACTAAAAGTTGAAACTTATATGATTTGTCGTAGAATTCTGTTACACAAGTGAGAGATTGTTGGAATTAATTTAATTAATTCCATTAAACGGGTAACAATTTATGATAAATTAAATGTACTACTATTCATGGGAAAAATAAGTGGTCTAATTAGGGCCCATAAACTTCCTATATGTGGTGTGACTCACTGGGTAGATACCAGCCCGTTGATTCTAAGGTTCCCATCTTATGGGATTATGGGAAACCCTAGAATCAACCTATAAATACAGGGTTACGGTCTCCAATATACTATGCTCCTTTAGTCTCCTATATTGCTACAAGAATTTGGAATCTCTACTCATGGATCTAGGTAATTTGAAATAAGTTATAGTTCTTTAGTCTACTCCCAGTTTTTGTTTTCTAACATTTAAAAATAAAATATTAATTTTTTATATTATATTAAATTTTAATATGAACTATGCATTATTAGTTTAAAAATTATTAAAAAATGTTTTCAGTTATGCATTTTAAAACCTGGAAATGAGAAAAAAAATAAGAATCTTTTTTTTTATCAATATTAAATTTCTTAAAAATTACGTACGAGAAACAAGAAAATTTAATCAAATGCTTTTGTTTTGGAAAAAAAAAACTAGAAACAATAAAGAGAAGATGAAAAATATAAACATTACTAAACGACCCCTCAAGGATCATTTAATAACGCTTTTGTACCTCATTTTCGAGTTCTATGAAACATAAATATTTGATAATTGTTTTATATTTCTCCTTTTTCGTTTTCTTAGTAAGGTTTTCGAAATCATATACAAATTTAAACAAAAGTTCGTTGCTTATTTCTTATTCTCATTTTAAGTTTTTCAAAAATAAAAATAAAAAAATTATTTTATGAATTTGTCCGTATAAAATTCATAATAAATATTAGTAAAATTAAATATAACACAATAATTTTGAACACTTTATTAAAAAAAAGTTTTTCAAGAAAAGTTTTTCAAGTAAAATTATAAATTTTAAAGAACATCATCTCAAAAAAAGAATAATAAAGAACAAAATATTAAAAATGGTTAAACAGATTTATTTTTATATTTATATTGTTTTAGAACAAAAGAACAAATAATAGCGATGTTAAAATATTTCGCAAATTTTGAAGTAGAAAGACTAGACTAAAAAATATGTCAAAAGATCCACCTTAACATATATAGTTCAACAAATTAAGACATCTATATCTGACCATAAAGTTGTGAGTTCGAATTTTCGCCACACATGTTGTACTGAAAAAAGGTCAAAGTTTAAATACAACAAAAACACATATATATATAAATACATGCGTGAAGGAATAGACATCCAATAATTAAGGTTCCATGTGAATGGAATCCAACATGAATTGCATAAGAATTGTATGAAATGAATGGGTGATAGATCAAATCAAGGTCTGAAAACTTTTTTAAGTCCCCTCAACTAACTATTATTATGGGCCTATAGATAATAATAAAAAATTAAAAGAAAAGGACTAAATTAGCATCATAATATAGACAAAAGTCATGTGATAAACTTGATAATAAATGGAAAAATAAAAAAATAGAGAGAGAGAAGACTTTCCAAACAAACAAAAGCTAACAAAAATATGCATGACAACATGTGATGTGGGGAAATAAATAAATACAAAAATTAATGGCTTTTCAATTTGTGATTATAAGAGAGACACATCAATTGCTTTGGTCTAAATCTTCTTTATTTTTTAATTTTTTATTTAGTTTAGACTTATGAATTGATGCAAAGAAAGCCAAACTAAAGTTGTCTATTTCTATTTAATTCTTAAATTGACCATTCTTTTAAAAATGCTTTATAGTTAATTTATTTAAAAATAAAAGATGGAATAGAAATTAACCGAATAATCACTTCTTATTTCTAGTTACGTTTTTTTTCATTAATTTATTATAATCTTTTTTAAAAAAATCTTTAAAGTTTATCTTAAGAATGAATAGTAAAAACTCTTTAAGTAAATTTTGGTTTTATTATATTTAATTATATAGTTAAAATTCAAACAAATATTTTTGTAAATATAGCCTCCTTTGAAAATAAAATAGCGAGATGAGACATAATGTTATAAAAAATACTTACTCTCTACGACCGGGAGAAAAGGGGTATGCATATGTGTATGTATATATATATATATAGAAGATTATCATACCTTAAGTTTTCCAACACGATCATAGCACAAACGTGTTGTACTAAAAAAAAGTTCCTAAAAGATTTTTGTTAAAAAAAAAACACGTCCAAAAGGTGAAAAAATAAGCAGCAATTGGTGGATGAAAAGAACTCAACCTTTTTCTTTTGAATTGTAATTTGAGTAAGGTTTTGAAATTGGAAGAGAATACAAAGTTTTTTTTAAAAAAATGAAAAGTTGTTATAATAAGTATTAAAAAGTCAATAGGAGGACCACAAATTATGTATATATGGGGAATAAAAATGGTGGATTTTAATAATGCTGTGGTCCAAATTGTTTTTTTAGCCATATCTCTGACTTCCCTGCCTTTCTTTTATATTCTTTCAAGATAAATTGCCTTTTGATTTAGCAGACTTCTCAAAATTCCTTTTTTCCCCTTTGCCTTTTTGTTAAAAATGATTTTCTTTAATAGTTCTCATTTTCTAACAATTTATTAGTTGGCTAAATTCCATAAATTATTTTAATCAATAATCTTATATTAAAAAGAAACACAATTAACTTTTTAGCTATTTTCTATATCACGTCAACTCAACCAAAATTTACGTAGCAAACATGCTATGTGAATGTTAAGTTAATAGGTTTCATAACGAGAGCTAAATAAAAGTGTTTGAGATTTTGAATTCAAAACAAATAGATAGAGCGCGAGTGTACGCCCGTCATAAGTAATAAATAGAATGAGTATTTCGACTATTGATCCACATGGACTAATGAAATCTTTTTTAATAAAATGATGATGATCGGTGACTTTGTAGTTGAGTTTGAGGTAACAAATAATACAATTGATGTTGGTTTTCATGTTTAAAAACTTAATGCAATAAACCTAGCCCAATTACTTTAAATTAGCTAAGAAAACACGAAATGAGACCAGCTAGGCGCAGGTGCTTCCCCTCCTTAAAAATTGGTTCTGCTTCACTATCTTCTTAAATCTAAACAGATTTTGAAGGCCTAAATCCATTACTAATATGCCTATTTGAAAAGGAGAATTTAGCTTAATAAAAACCAACAGTAACGTTAGATCTACGTCTTATGTCTAGGCTACCTGAACGAAACATTTATGTCTAAAGTCTTTCTCTCCAAAGTTAAGTCAAATAAGTTGTAAAAATAACTCAACCCTTTAGGTATTTAGGTTTTGTTAAATCATAAATTAATCCTTGACTTTTGTAAAAACAACTTAAGTGATGAAAAGGTAAAAAAGACATCTTTTACATATCTGTCTTTTTAAAAGCTTTAGCTAATTTCTAAGACTAGTAAAAATAAATTTAGTTCATGTTTAAGGAGTAAAAACAGAATATAGAGGTTTTGCCAAAGGAAATCATGATTTGAGATCGAAGTACTAAGAACAAAGTTATATATAAGAATGTTGCAATCCGAATGAACTTTACCCTTTCTCTCTCGAAATTAGGGGAGTAAGAACTCGTTTTATTCCACAATAGTGTGTGATTACAAGATTCTCTTAATCAACAAGAGATGAAGAACAATGCTAAAATTTTATAAATGGAAGTTTAAAATTACAAGAACAAAGTAACAATGCTAGAGTTTTATTTAAAACGTAAAGGGAAGAAAATATAAAAAAACAAACTTAATTGAAAGGCAACGTAAAGCTAATATATGTTGAGAAAGAAGTCTAAGAAAGCTTGTGAGGTGATCAAGAATGGTAGAAAGCTCGTTGACAATGAAGGTGTAGCGAGTTGGAAATATAGGAAACATCAATTTGGTTGAACGATTGAGGAATTCGTTGAGATTCATTTTGATTTTTAACTTGTTTGACTAATATTTTGCAACCAAATATCCAACCTTCCTGGTATGGATGACACACGTGGCTTTGCAACCAAATATTCAACCTTCATGGATGACACGGGCTCCTAGGTGTAGTTTTCTGCACAAAAACGTAAATTTCGTTATAATTTCAACTCTAATTGTTACAAAAAACGTAATATATACGTAAATAACCTATGGTGGAATAGAATACCTCAACTTACAATCAATTGGTCATGAAAGCAAACAACAACATCTCAGTAAAACAAAGTTGAAACTCATAAATTTTACCCTGGTAAACAAAGTTAATTAAAAGGCATAAGTCAAGATTTAGTAATGTTATTGAAGTTAAGTTTGAAAATTAAATAGACGTAATTCTACCAGGTTAAACTTGTAATATATAACTGTTATCGAGTAAAATCAAGGTGCCACACGTCAAAGGGTTGTCCAACCACATGGGCCGTTGGGTGTAGGAAAGAACTACAAATGACTAAGCACACCCAATAAACTCCCGAGCGCACATGAACGCCTCGTATAGAGGATAGCCAGAGCATAGGATGGTGGTGTGCTAACACCCTATATTCAAGTTGTGGTACGCCTCAAAGGGACCACTTAGAACGCCGCCATGCCCTCTTATTTGCGACACTAAGTTAAGCAGAGAATGTCAGTGGTCCCATGGATCTCGAGCGTAGCATACCACTCCCTATGGACGCCTCATACAGGAAAAAATTCATCTCTCCCTCAAAATATAAATTGAAGGGAAACCTTAACAAAGATAAGCCACATTTTCTTTACCCAACTTCTTGTGATGATTCGACACACACTCTCGAGTAGACCATCACCCTCAAGATTACTATCCTCTTACTCTTTCTACTCCTTATTTGTTTAGTCCCAACTTGAATTCTAACTTAAGTATCAGAGTTCATTCGGCAGAGCAACACACTGTACTAGATTTCTATGTGCATGCATCAAGACCCTTGAGACAAAGACGTGTGTGGCACCTATGTGAAGCTGACCCAGAAATCGGCATCAATAATAATCATATTTTTTAACTTATTTTTAGAATATGTAAATCTCATTAGTAAAAATTATAATTAAATTTATTGGAAAATTGTGGGGATAATAAAATTAGTCAAAGAGTGTAAAAAAGAGTAGAAAATATGGGCTTTGAATTTTTGTCCACCGTCCACCATTTTGTCAAAAACATTTACACTCATACCATGGAGGGGCCTCTTTACATTTAATACACAAGACCAGTGAAATTTGGTGGAGAACAAAATGGGCTGCCCGCTTTTATTATGGGTCAAGCCCAAGAGAGGCCCAACTTCTTGGGCTGAAAAGCCCACAAATTTTGGTAAATCAAAGTAATTTTAAATATGACATAATTTAAACAAAATTCAAAATATTCAAAATATAGAACAAACAAAAATTAGAATACAGGTAAGTTAATCAAAATGTAGGGTAACCAAATTATTGAATATATTTTTTTTTCCAGTATATAGAGTGGAGATTCGAACTTAGTGCCTTAACTAGTTGAGCTTTATCTAGATTGGTAAAACTATTTAATATATAAGTCAGTCTCGTTTATTATTATTATTATTATTATTATTATTATTATTATTATTATTATTATTATTTAGAATTGTTTTGGTAATTTAACAATTTCTAGATTAACTATTACCTTACGTTAACCAACGCCTATCCTATAAAAATAAATACATATTTATTTACAATCACTAAAGTTTTTTTTTAGTACTACCATCATTAAATTTAATTTGTGATTAACATGTTTTTTTAAATATTATATATACAATTTCTTTTATAAAAAAATACTATATTTGTAATTACTTTTTATAAAAGTGCATATTTGTAACTAAGAAATTATGCTATGTCTTCAAATTTTTCAACCATAATTTAAGAACACAAAAACATAAAAATTATAATATATGATGTTATTTTATAAGGATTATAAAATAAAATGTTACACAAAAGAAAACTATTTTGTGGTATTCAGAGGCTTATTTGAAAATTCCTAATGTTTAGAATATATGTTATAATTGTATTTTGACTTTGTTACAATATTATCTTTTTAATTATTTTTAATATCAATTTAGTTATTTTATTTTCAAAAATAAAATTATATGTGTAAAAAATTTCATGATTAAAAAATTAAATGAGTCAGTATATAAATCGGACAATGTTCTACTAGATTGTACTAAGGTTTGTCTGTTTTATTTCAATGGTTCAATTTATGTGAAGAAAACTTTTAGATGCAATTTTTTAATGAAATATTTAACTTGAGTTACTTATTTTTCACATTTCTAAAAGTACAAAAAATAAATAATAATAAATAATAAATAAATCATTACATATAAATTTATAAAAACTCTCTCTGTTTTTTTTTCATTAACAAGAAGCATGAAAATTGTTTTAATCTGTTAAATAATCGTACCCATAACCTACTACATTTTTTTTCTAACATAAAAACTTTTAATCCAGGACACATTTTATAATGATCTCTATTTTTTATTTTTAGTTTTATGTGTTTAGAAATAGAAATCATACTTGTCTGATAGCTTTTCTTTTAAACAAAACATGTTTGATAGTTTTATTTTTTTGTTTTTTATTTTTTTTTAAGTAGAAGAGTTAGTTTAGAAGTATAGAGTGAAAATTATATGCAGAAGCATTAAAATTGTAAGTCAAAACGAGAATAGCTTAGCGGATGTGAGTTTGATTCCCCACCTCCACATGTTATACTAAAAAAAGCATGAAAATTGTAAAAGGTTAGAGAGATATAGAGAAACTTTGTGGATAGAAATTTTAGATGGGAAATTTAGAGAGAGAAAAGTTAGAGAATTTATCGTCAAAGAAAGATAAAAAGTTGTTAGAGAAAAAAATTTGAAAAAGAGAAATTTTAGAGGAGAGTACGTATTTCCCTCTTTCTTGGGGATCAAACTCCAGGGAACAAGCTTACCGACTCTAGTAGTCACTAGACTCACTATAGTAGTCCGTCCGGCTGCTCTTGCTGAAATCATTACTCTTAATTCTCCCGTGCTCTAGCAATTGCGGAGAGAAAGAAAGATAAGTTATAAAGAGATTAAAGTGAGAGAATTTAATAAAAGATTTAGATATTGAAAAGTTATAGATATATTTGTATTTCTCATAGAAAAATAAAAAAATTTTAGAGAGAATTTAAAAAAAAATATTAAATTTTTAGAGAGATAAATGATAGATATATGTTAGAGAAATAAAATAGAAGCACATCGAAATGAAAATTTTAAACGGAAAATTATTAAAAGAAGAATTTACAGAGAGGAACAAATTTTAGAGGAAGCAAAGCTACCAGCAATATAATTTATTAGACAGAAAAAATCAGCATCAAAGAAAAAAAAAATTCAAAATTTGAAATCAATTTGTGAAAACTATTCATTTTTAAAAATTGAAATATAAATAAAAGAAACAAGACGGTAATTAAATGAGGATTAGATTTATTAAAATCAGATATTTAAAAAAGTAATGATAATAACTTAAAACAATATTTCATGTCTTTTTTTTTTTAAATAAAAACAATATTTCATGTGAAGTTTCAAATTACAATAAAATATTTAAAAGTTTACAAACTATAATGCTTTTTTTTTAATTTACAAAATAGAATAGAATTTAAACAAGGTATGTTATAACTATTACTTTTAATTCAAAAGATTTATTTGACCAACTTTTTTTCTTTTTGAAGAAAGAGAAAAAAAAAAGAACGAATAATAATTTAATAAGTTGACGAGTTCTAAGATCATCGCCTTCCACCTCTCCAATCACCATCTTTTCATTAACTTCCTTTTGACTTGTGAACTCTTATTAAATCTATTTTGAAAAAACATCTCTTTTACATTAACTTCTACCCAAAAAATAAATAATAAAAATAAAAATAAAAAATAAATCCTTAAATCTTCAAGAAAATATTCTAAGAAAATTTGGTAGGTGTGGGGCTCCATGAAATATGAATAAACAAATTTCTTCAAACGGATTAAGAAAACCTATGTCGGAAAAATATAGAAGTTTAAGTTTTAATTCAAATATTATATATATATATATATATATATATAAGAATATATGAAAAAGAAATTAAAATTCTTTTATTATTTTTTTAATTCAACAAGTTTAGAGTGAGCATGTGAGATGAATCTTAAGAAGGTTTAACCATTGAGTTTTACTAAGAAAAAAATTATTTCAAAATTATTTATAATTAATGTTATCTTATTTTATTTTATTTTATTTGATTAATATCTCTCCACCCGTTAGTTGATAATGAGATGCTAGAAAATTTACTCTCAAAAGTCTAATCTTTGCCGGTGAAAGGAAAAAGAAAGAAAAAAAAGAAAAAGGAACTTTCGGTGTAAGAGAAAGACTAAAGATAAAATTTATTAAAATGTGAAGGACTATAATAAAATTCTTAAATGTTGAAAGGCTAGAACTATATTAAAATAAAAATTGATAAGTAGAGTTCCAAGTATTTTATAAAATGATGAATACTAAATATAGTAATTAATATCAAAGTTTTTTAAATGTCCATGAGAGGAGGAAAATTTCAACCTCTCAAATTTATGAAATTATTAATAAAAATAATAAAAATATTGATAAGAGGTTGATGTGTATAAATATTTATGAAAAAATTATAAAAATAAAAAGTTCATTAAAAGTATTTAACTTAAATTAAAGTGACCGTTCTCCATTTTGAAATAAGATAAAAATTATAATTATAATATTATGTTGGCATGGATGATATTTTCCTTTTTTGTGATACTATGTTGGTGACTGGTAACATCGAATCTATAGACATATAAAAATGTCGATAAAAGTATTGATATGTCGACGAAACGACGGTTGTTTTTATTTATTATTTTCCTGGCAAAGGCAGTTGTATTTATTTATAAATTATTCAACTAGAAGGATAAAACAACATATATTTTGGAACAATTTGAAAACATGTTTATGGTGATTTCTGATTGAGCTTGAGAAGTGAGAAGATCGGTATTGTCGAGCTTTAGAGTAAGCTTGGTGTGAAAAACTTGCACAAATGAAACATAAATACTCTAACACTCAAGTCAGTAGGGATTGATCTTTAGTCTCAAGTCAAGAATAGATTCCGTACTTGGAGTGAATGAAGCTTATATTTACAGGGAGTCAAGTGACAGCGACAGCGTGTTATCGAGAAATTTGTTAAAATTTGTTGCACAGTCAGTTTGTCGAGTCACTAAGTGTGGAGTTTGACAAAGCATATTGATTATCTCTTGGTCAAGTTTCAAGGTCGATTACACTGGTTCTAGATTCTAGAGAAAAATTCACATATATATCGATCTTTCTTAGGCCTCCACATAGTAAGTCCATTTTTATCCTCTAACAAAATGGAAACAACAAACAAGAAACTCCAAAATTTATATACAATTTTGAGAATATTTCTACAAACAAATTAGAAGCAAGAAATCTAAATACTTACATTTCTCAATAAAATTGAAAACGAGAAACAAAAAATGAAAACGTTTTCGAACCGGTTTTTAATATTCCGATTAAGATAAAAACAAAAGGACAGATCTAGAGTGTTCTAGAAACTGAAACGGCAGCTGAAAGAACAAGTCTCCACGCAACCCTCCAAGACGAAGACTAGGCTAAAGATTTAGAACCTTGTCGGTGTTGACTATTTTTATATTCCCAAAGTCAAAACCAAATCCACAATTTCCAGTTGGAAAGATTTTTTCATTCCTTTGCTATAAATTAAAAGAGAAAAAAGAAGAAGAAAAAAATAATTCACTTCACTTCACTCCCTTAGAGCATTAAATATACCATCTCATATCTCTCTCTCTCATATTATTACAAGTGACCACCGTAATCATGAACAGGTATAATCAAAGTTTGAATTAATAAACTCCAGCAATCATCTAGTCTAAAAATAGAATTTGATCGGAACATGTCAAAAATCTCACATTAAAAAGATGAGAGGTCTCACAAAAGTTTATAATATATCAGAATTATTCCTGTCATTGTCCAATTGATTTTAAGATGGAATCTTATAAATATTGATAGAAGTTATCTCTCTGAGGTGAAATTATATATATATTTTCCTAACACGAACATTATATATGTCGTTTTCTTTCCAATTAATTTCACCGAATAATGTCACTGATCAAGCCGATCAATTATTTCACCATGGAGTTAATTCAAACTAGACTGATTTGTTGCACTAAGCCTAGTTGTTTCCCAATTTGATTTATTTCATCGGAGAAAAGGAAAAAGTTTGGTCATTGAATAGCATGTTTAGTTTTGTGAATTAATTAGAAAAAGATTACACATCCATGTGCCGAGATACATTCTATTAGAACCAAGCTTTTTCTAGCTTCATAATGCATCAATCCCCACTTTCATAGGAAAATTGAAAGAATACAAAAATAAATAGCCCTATTTAATTTATTCTCATAAAATGTAATAAAGACCGATCTCCCTTTGGAAGATAATCACAATTTAAAAAAAAAAATACAAATTAAAATGTATCATATCATTCCAATATATTATACATATAACCACAACGATTTATTATTGTAACAAGTGATACAAAATTAAAATAATATCTTATTTTATCTCTTGTTTTCACCACTCAAAACCATAACTAGTTCACATGCCACACTTAATAATGCCTTAAAAAATGTCATCTCTGGGACCCCATATGCTCTTTATAATTAATCATCAATAATTTATTTTGGCTGTTAAATAAGAAGAAATTATAGCATAAGATATATATGTCTCTACAGCTAAGGATGTCAGAAAGATTTTGTTTTTTGTTTTTTTTAATGTGACACATCCCAAATGATTGGAGTTAGGTTTTTAATGATATATTTGGAAAACCATGCAAGTGTTAGGGGGCTTGAATTATTGTACTTCTTGCATATATAATTTGAGAAGTTAATCATAAAAAGTTAAAAAAAGAAGAGTCAATTTGAACAAAGGGCTACAAGATTGAAAGATATTATAGGAAAGACAATCAAAACCAAAAAATTAAGGATGTTATTAGAGAATGATTTTGTTTTTTGTATTCTATTCTTAAGAATTATATTGTTTGCTTCTTTACCATTTTTGGGCATATTTATCACCTTACTTAAAAATGTGTAACTTCCAACTCCTCTTCAAATTTTCTAAAAACATTAATGTTTGGTAATTGTTTTTATTTTTCGATTTTAGTTCATGTGTCCCAATTTTTTACAAAACATAAATAAAAGCATTATTTTATCATTTTTGACTTATAAATAATGTTACAAGTCCTATTTTTTTTTTTTTAGTTTTCAAACTTTAACTTAGATTTCAAAACTGTTTTAACAAAACATACCTGGAATAGTGTTGTTAAGCTTAATTTTAAGAAATAAAAATAAAAATGATTATCAAATAGGACTTGAAGAATGGTACATTATGTCGCTCCAAAACATTTCTCTACACTCTAACCTTTTGTAAAGAGATAGTGCGTTTTGATGGTTACATAATGTTAAGTTACTTATAACATTTTCTCTGCACGTTCTTAAAATAATAATCACATAACGATATGTCAAATTATGATCACAATGTCAATATTTATAGGGTTATATCTCAAAATCAATTGGTAATGAGATGAATAGTTCACTAATATATGCTCGATTGAACTTTTAGGCTCTGATACTATATATTTTCAACGTGAGATCTTAACCTTCTCTTCAATATCGTGACTCTTTTGACTCATTTGAATTTTTTATTATGATAAAATGTCAATATTCATGAGGTTTCAATTAGAAATCAATTAACAACATGTTAGGTCGCTTATTTTTTCAACCGACAATAGTGTCGTAAAGTTTTTCGAAAACTTGCACAAAAAATGAAATAAACATTCTTATTTTCTGAAGCAGAAAACAGTGGAAGCTCATGTTGTTGAGCAGTAGTTCTGAGCTGCTTCAGTTTGAATAATAATGAGAGGCCACATTTTTCTAGGCCTAAGTTATTGCACTGAATGAATCAATTATATCCTAACAAAAGAGGCTAATTTCAAAGTGTGGCAGTTTGCTAAATAGCTTTTTGACTTATCAAAATGTTTTTGGTAACTTTTTCTTTGATTCCAGCCCATCCATGCTTGGAATCCAAAAGCTGATACAAGATTGGGGGACAAGAATTTAATACTAGTTATGCCCCAAAAAAAAAAAAAAAAAGAAAAACTTTTTCATCTATTTTCAACTCTTCATAATTTGACTGAAATCTAAGCAAGTCTCAAATTTAATTAAGAGGCTATTTTCATACAATATTTAAATTTTGTTTTAGGTTATTGTGTTGTTGTGCATGCAATTTATTCATAGATAAAGTGATTTTAGAAAGAAGAACCACTTCAATTATTTTTCAAGAAGCTAAGTCACACCTTTCGAAACAAGCTCAAGAGAAAACAACTTTCGAGAAACTTTTTGTTCTAGAGAATAAAAATGTTAAATTTAGGTGTAAATATTTTTTTACCTTGGTTTCTTTTCGTCTTTATATTTTCAAAACAATACTTAATTTTAACTATTTTTATTTATTTTAGTACATGTGATTTCATAATGTCTATTTTAGTCCATATGTATTTTTATTTTAGTATATGTACTAAAAGTGACAATTTTAGTTATTCATTTTTATTTTTGTCTCATTTTTACAACAAATTAATTAACATGAAACTTCATTCACTAAATTGATTGAAGTGTAGCCATAAAATTATATTAAATAGTTTCTATTGTATATGCAATTTGTCTTAAATTTTTTCAAATAGTGATAAAAATAGTCTAGTTTTTGAAATACATGGATTAAAATAAACATTAGAAGATGGAGAGACTAAAATGAACCACATGAACCAAAATAGAAATTTTGAGATTACATTGACCAAAATAACTAAACTAAAAATACAGAAACCAAAAGAAATATTTTGAAAGTATGGAAACCAAAATAACAAAAATTGAAAGTAAAATAGTATTTAAACAAATTTGAAACAACTCAAACAACTCTCAAAATTGTTCATATAACTTTTTTTTTTTTTTTGAGAATTTGAACTTGCTATCTTATAATCACTTTTAACTCTAAAAAGTACAAATAAGCATGACAAAGATTTAGAATTTGTTTGGGAATTGTCTGAAAAATAATTTTTTTCTTAGTTGAGTGGAAAATGTTTGGATAAGTAGTACTTTTTTCTTTTTCCTTCCAAAATTATAAGTTTGTGAACATGAGCTCTAATATATAATAACATCTTTAATTTCATAAGCCAATTTTTATCATATTTTCTCTAGGAACAATATTAAATATGAAAACAAAACTATCATAGAAAAAAAACAACTCAAACAAACCCTTTGCAATTAATCGAAGTTTGAATCTTTTCAAAGAGTACTTTGATCAGTGATGTGTAAGTGAGATAATTATTCTAACTTGACAAGGAAACCTCTAAATATTATGTACAAAGTCTTTTAAATTAGTCAAAAACTGTGCACATTGATGTTGATATGTTACAAATATGAAAAATTTTATTGGAAAAGTACATTTTCAGTTTTTATAATTTAAAAATTAATTTATTTGATCTCTCAAAAGTCTCTCACAATTTTAAACTCATTTTAAATTATCCATTAAATAAACTTTTCATTAATGGTTTGGAATTAGAAATTATTTATATGACATAACAAATTAGAAGGTGTCATGACAACTCATATGTTGACTAATATACTTGACATTATAGGTAATGTAATATTTAGGTATAAGTTCTGTTTTTAGTCTTTAGAACTTTCATAGTATTTAATTTAGCCTCTAATCTTTGTATTATAATAAATAATTTTAGTTATTTACATTAATTATATATATATATAGAGGTTCATGTTTTTATTTATTTTCGTGATGAGATATCTGCACATAATGAAAATATTTTAAAATTTAGACACCTAAAGTTGTAAAACTAAAACAAAATAATTAGAAAGTTTCAAGGACGAAAATAGGGTATAAATCTAGATTTTATCTTTAACGTTATTTATGCTAAGTCGCAAACATTTTTTATGCTAAGTCACATGATCTACACATTATATGAGTTGTCATACTATCTCTTAGTTTGTCACGTCAAATTTTTATCCAAATCATTAATGTCGACCTAATTGAAAAGACCATTTAAATCTTTTTTTTAATTATTAAAATAAAAGATTTAAAAGGAAATTAAAACAGTATCATCTAATAGTGCACATATTTCACTTGACTTTCTTCCTTGTTGACCTGTGTAGTTAAACTTAAACGCCACTCCAAACCCAATCAGTGGAGAGTTGCTTTGAGCTTCATTGGAAAGCCCTTTGGAGTATCATTTAATAATATTTATGTATTTTGATAATAATCTATAAATTTTTTATCTTTTACACTTGAACCTTAAACTTTTTATTCGAGAATTATAGGTTGATATATAGTTCGACTAAATTAATTATGGGTTTAGATTTCTATAGGAGTCTTTTGACTTTTACATATTGTATTTTTATTTTTATTTTTTAAAACTTTTCAACGATTTCTATTTTAATTTTCTATAATATGCAAATGCCCTATTTTTAGGTTTAAAAGTATTTTAGTCGTGGTAGTTGTAAAGTTTTTGTTAACCATTTTAATTGGGATCTTCCATTTTGAAATAAGATATATCTACACTCTTGTTTTAAACACTTGTTTATGTTAATATTTTTCAACACACTGATATATATCAGTTTATATATTTTATTAATGAATTGGCTAAATTATAATTTTAGTTCTTAAAATCTTAATTACATCTAATAGGTTCTGGAATTTTAAAAAATTTATAATAAGTCTAGAACTCAAAAGCTTATAATGTATCTCTAAACGTTTAATTGTGTGTCTAATATAGGTCCTAGTGTCCAATATGTCCCTAAACCAATTAGAAACTCGTTAAAGTTAAAAATTTATTAGACATAACTCTCAAAATTATCAAAACTTATTCAAATTTTTCAATATATACTGGTAGCACTGATATATTTTCTATATAAATAGAGAGTAAATGAAATGACACCTTAATTATTATATAATTAAGTAGAAGTTATTTTTCTTTTTATAAGAACTAATTTCTATCCATATCATTTTTTTAATTAAGAACAAAAAAAGGTATTCATTTCATTTATATTTGATATGAAGAAAATAACCAAATTTAAAGAAGAAATTAAAAAATATTGTAATATTATATATTTACTATTATTTCATATTTGTAAAAAAAAATTAGTGATATTTTGATTAGTAAATTAATCTTCTTTGTTCATACTTGAATGATATTTTAGGTCCAATACAGGAGTTCTCCTTTCTCATCGACAAAATTACCTTTTGGTAAGGTGTTTCTTTTCTTTTCATTTTTCAAAATAAAGAAACGATGAAGAGAAAAATACAAACTTTTAAATTTTAGAAAAACTTAGATTATCCCTAAAAGGTGCCTTCCTAGTAAAATCATACGAGAGAGAGGGAGTAAAAAAAGCTTAATTTTTTATTCTACTCAATTAATTACCAATTCTTGGAAACTCTAATCTATAAGATATATCTCTTCAAATTTGAAGAGACAAATTGGAACAAAAATGAAACCAAAAATATGAGGCATCATATATAATTCATAAAAGATCATACTTTAATTTTTCATCTACATAAATTTCACTAAAGCAATAATCTTTCCCATCTTCATTGAGCCATTTCTCCAGCACTTCCATCGGCAGCAATTCCACACTACTCTCATCCATCATCTCACTTTCCCCTTGAAAAACGCTCGTCGCCGGCGACTGATCGGAATTCGACGACTCAAAGGAATCAAAACCCAGAAACGATTCAGACAAATCCACCTCATTAGCTCTTCCGCCGCCGCAATTGCCGGAATTCGTGTTCGCCGGCGAGCTGGCCAGGCCCGAATTTGGCGGGGTGGTTTTGTTCCATTCTTTCAGCCACCGTGCGATGTTGTCGGCGCTGGACGCGTACGCCGGAGCTTCATGGGGCGATTTGGGCTCCGCCGGCGGCAGCGGCGGCGGCGGCGGCTTGGAGGATTCCGGCGAGAGGGCGTCGGAGAGGGCTTGTTTGGCCATGTGGATGTCGGTTTGGAGGCGTCTCTCCCACTGGCCTCTGGATGTGAAAAGACCGCCGTCGGCAGCGGCGGAGGCGGCGGCGGAGAGAGCGGCGGCCGGAGAGCGGTGGAGGCTGCTGTTGAGCTTCTTCTTGAGGTGAGTGTTCCAATGGTTTTTAATGTCGTTGTCTGTTCTCTGTGGAAGGTATGAAGCTATCGCCGCCCATCTGCCATTCATCACATTCAATGCCTCATAAATTCACCTCCAAAACCCAAAAGTATAACCTAATTTCAATTTAGTCCCTTATATTCTAACATTTTAGTCCCTCGCACCGTACCTGTTGCCGAGAAGGGCTTGGAGGTGAATAATCATCTTCTCCTCATGGTGAGTGAAATTCCCCCTCTTGATCCCCGGCCTGAGGTAATTGGTCCATCTCAACCTACAACTCTTGCTGCATCTCAATAACCCTAAAACAAGAACAAGAAGTCTGACGTGTCACAACAAATTTAATCATTCATCGACCGTTTAACTTATGAGCTTAAAAATTTGCCTATTCTTAATCGAAAAAATAAAGCTAATGAGTTACGAGAAAGTTGATGGGGAATTACCAGTATTGGGAGGAACAGCTCGCCAATTTCCAGGGCCATGTTCTTGGATGTAAGAGACGAGAACAATATCTTCCTCGGGAGTCCATGGTCCTTTCTTGACACCTTGTTTGTCACAGCATGGAGGCCGCCCCATTTTTCTTCTTCTTTTCTTTCCTTTCTTCTTCTGTTTGTGAAAATGGGGAAGTGGGGATTTGTTTGGGTCTCTATAAATAGAAAAATGGAGGGAGGAGAGAGAGAGGACGCTGACTTAAGAGAGAGGAGAGAGAGAGAGAGGAAGAAGAAGAAGAAGGGAAAGTTAGAGAAAAAAGAGTCAAAGGGGGAGAGAGGGCATTAAAGAGGGAAGTGATAAAGTCAAGGCTAAGGCTGTGGCAAACCGCGTTTAGCATTCAATCTGCTTTTTTTTGCATCCCCACTCCCCACTCCCCACTTCCATATTTTCCCTTTTTTTTTTCTTTTTTTGTACTTGTACTTTCTATTAATATTAATGGGTTTAAACTCGAAATCAATTGGCAATGGTCGGGTTTGTTTGAATTTCTTGGGCTCTGATACCCTATTAATATTAATTGGTTTGAACATAAGACTTTCTACTCTGATACCAAGGAATAATTTAATTCATTATATAAGATATCTAACAAGATGGAACTCCGTAGATCTTGATACTTTCGATTTTAGTTCTTATTTAGTTCGTTTACTTTCAAAGCATTCATTTTGGTTTCTTGTACTTTTCAACTGCTTTTGTTTAGTTTAGTTCTCGTACTTACGAAACATTGATCTTTTTTATTTTTTGGTACTTTTAAATAGTGACTAGTTTGATTTCTATTTGCAAAATTTTTAACACAAATTCTATACAAAATATAATATAGAAATCATTTAATACAAACATTTATGGTTAAATTTTAAGAAAATTAGTGAATGGTGTCTCATGGCAAAATTATTATTGAAAAAAATGAGAGAAATATGAGAATGAAGTGACCAAAATAGACGTTTTGAAACTATATAATTTAAAATAAACCAAATTTGAAGACGATATGTATACCATAACTACAAGCATGGGGAACAAAATAATATTAATTAAAAAAAATCTTTCTTATTATTTATCTATTATTATTTTCTTCCAAGGCTGTGGTTTTTTCTTTTTCCCTCTCTTAAGAGTTTATTAATTTTACTTTTCTGGTTTCTAGTTGCCAACTCATCAAATCTAAATTTTCTTTTTAACTGGTTTGTTATAGGGAGGGAAAATAATACTTACCTACTAATGGGTGAGCATTAATTCCCTATTGACCACAAATATGAGAGAGGAATGGAAGAGAGAAACGGGTATATATATATAATTGTAAAATTTTTAGTTGCGGTTAATATAGCACAGTCAGAAGTGAAGTATTATTTTTTAGGGTATGACATTAGTATGAGTGATAATAAAGTTAAAGTAATAGATCCCTCCCTATTTCCCATAATAGTATGATATATTGTATATTTTAAATCTACATTTGCGTAATTTAACTTTCCATTTCTCGAGTTGAACTCCGTAAAAAAAACAAAAAAACAAACAAAAACAAAAGAACCTGATGTAAATATTCGCATCTCCAACGGATCAAAGTGAGCCAAATATGTGTTAAGTGTTGATAATGATAATGTTTATTATATATGATTATATCTCATTATCATTGGAAATGAAAAGATGTATAAGATGAATAACTTCAATTTATAGTCTATTAGATAGTATAAATCCTCATCTTAATCTTATAAAATTATATTTTATCATTTTATTTTTGTTAAAAAGTTGGATAACAACCATAATAATCTTTTTTGGCTTAAAAGAATCGTTCCTCACTTAATTAATAGATATAAATCTTCGTTATCTCACTGTTTGTCCTTTTAGTTTGAGCAATATATCTATTAAGCTGTAATTGGTATATATCTCGTGAGTTCGATTTCTCACACCCACGTATTTGTACTAAAAAAGAATTTTTTTTTTATTATTATTCTTTTAATTATTTAATTATTTATTTATTTTAAACATCTTTCACATATTTAGACTTTAAATTATAGGTTTTTGATTTGAAAATTCCAACCATGAAAATTGAAAGGACATTGAACAAATTCAACCCCAAAAATTGAAGTTGATGGATAACCCATGAATTGTGTGTACTAAAAAGAAAAATATATATAAATGATTTGGATATTCATGTGTGTGCATGTGGTATTATATCAACTTTTGGCTTTTGTATTTATATAAAGTTGAATATATATGTGGTGTTAGTGAACCAAAAAAAAAAAGGTATATTTTTAATTATTAATTATTTTCTCAAAACTTATTTTGTGTATGTAATTGTTGACTATTTCTAAAAGTATGATTTTTGCCTTTCAAGAGAGGATTTTAGGATACTGTTTTAAGCTGATTTTGGAGGTAATTAGGTTTGATTTTTGCTGGAATTTAATATGAATCCAATCTCTCTACATCTTACCAATATAGTTTTTGTTTTTTTCCTATTAAGCGATAATTGCTCTGAATTATTTATGAGCATTTGAAAGTATATATATGTTTATTTTTATTTCAAGTTCGATGAAAAATTGACTTTTTGAAGAAATGGTTTCCTAGGTGTATTTACGAAATTATATCTTCAAGGGAAAAAAATGTTGGAAAATAATTCATCAAATATATGAAACCAAAATCTAGCGGTTCAGTCCTGTTTATTTAGTAACGTTACTCTTTCAAGTTTAATTTCTTGTCTTGTTTTTTTGTTTTTTAAATAAAAATATTAGTTTATCATTTTTGACTTATAAAATGCATAAATATGATATAAAGAAAAATTGAATGATTAATTTAAAAAAATTCACATAAAAAATAAAAAAATTTAAATTTTAGAAAAGTCAGAACAAGAAAGGGTTATCAAACATGTTTTGGTTTTTTTTTTCAATTAAAAAAATACATAAGAAATAAAAAACAGTTATATACAAAATTCTTTTTATGATTATTGAAAAAGAGAAAACAACAAATAAGAAAAGTCTGAATTGTATATCCGACAAATCAATTTCAAAGCTAAAACTAAAAAAATATTTATGTTTTTTAAAACACCCATAGTAAAAAAAAAAAAAAACGTACAGTTATAGGTGAATAGGTCCTTCCAAATACCTATATAAAAATATTAATAAATGTGAGTTTGAAATGATTTTGAGAGTAGCTATTTAAAAATAACTTTTTTTATAAGTATTTTTTCATTAAAACGTTATTCATTGACTATTTTTTTAATAGTTGGATCATGCAATCAAACAGATATGAAATAAGTTTTTAAATAAATAAATAAAAAAGTTAAAAGTCAAATTATATTCACTTTTTTTTTAATTATTAAATAAACCACTTCACTAAAACAACTAAACTTGCCTTATGGACTTCAGGTGTGAGAAAGTTCTCTTTCCTACAAATATGCAAGAAGGAAATGAAAAGAAAATCATTGATCATCCATCAGATATCTCAGACCAAAATTTGGTTTTTATTTTGACAAATGAAATCTCCATTTATCAGTTTGATAGCCTCCAACCTCAATCTCTTCGTCAATCTCACACCTTCATGAATGGCCAGAATTTTAGATTAAATTTACTCTTAGGTAAGAATCTAAAATGAACTTTCCACCATTGTGAACCGTAGTTTCTTTTTCTCTTTGTAGTTTGAGCTTTCATAAATTTAAGTTAAATTTTTTTCTCTGTCAATTTCTATTTTTCAAAGGTAAAAATACCCGAAATGAAGTTGTAAAATATTTTAATTAATTAATGTAGTGATGTCATGCATGAAACATATATATAGGTAAGGTAATAGGCATTTAGAACTTCAATGAAGCACACATTTTAAGTCAACCAAAATCAAATGTTGAGGTGCTATATTTACTGTAGGAGAGAGTAAATAGGCACATCCCCCATCACCAATAAAAATTTTCCCCTTCTCTTTTCTTTTTATTATTTTATTAATTTTCAATAAATTTGCTCCATATACTTTTAATTTTTAGTTTATTTTGGTTGTTGTACTTTTAAATTATTCATTTTGATCTATATCTTTCCATTTTTGTTTATTTAACCTCTGTAATTTCAAAACATCAGTTTTGGTACTTGTACTTTTGATGAGTGACCATTTAAGTTCCTATTTACAATATTTAACACAAATTCTATACACAATTTGAATCCCTTTAATACAAATCTATGACTATATTTCAAAATTTTCACAACTCATTCAGGTTTGTTATTCGATTCGATGGAATTAATTAAATATTAAGAAATGTTTGGCACACAATTTTATTTTATTTTATCTTTTTAATTAAGGTTGGAAAAGTTTGAAATTTGTGTAATATGACTCGGTTACGGTAAAAGGAATGAGTCATGGAGCTAAGTTTGTGTAACATAGGTTTAATATGAATTTCATAAACCTAGATTTATGTAGTTCATGAGAACGACAAATCTAACTATCTAAGATGAAACAAACTCACGTGTTAAACATAGAATCAATTTTTACGTTTTCTGTTGCTTTGACCTTCCCTACGTACGGATTCCCTACGTACGGATTAATACGCACACCGCTCAGTATCTATCGTTTAAGGCTAGGACTAGATACTTTTTGAAATACTTTTTTTTAAGTAGACCTTTAAATACCCTTTTACCTAAACAAAATCTATACATTTATCAAAAAGTCTTCAATAGTTCCTTGCTAAATTGAAAGCATTTAAGTCTTTTCCCTTCTCCCTTGTTTTTTCTTCTGTCTTTTGTATAAATTTTAATAATAAAAAAAGAAATTTTGTCTATTTGAAAAGGTAAGCTTAATCACGACAAATAGTACTTAGTCACATATTCGTTCAGCTCATTGTCTCTTGCATAGGGAAACTTTTTTCTTCCTAATTTTATTTGATAAATATGATATATTTCTTATAAATGAATTTGTTTGTGTGTCAAATCTAATGAACAGAAGCATATGACTATAATACAAAGCCATGAAGTCAAAATATCAAAATCTTAGTTGTCTTTGCACCACAAAATCCTATTAGGCCCATTCCCCATCTCTCTTACTTTTTTGCTTACACAACTATTGTTTTAGAAAAAAATTGTGATGAGGCATAGCTCCGTAAGATTAAAATTACCGTACACACTTTGAAATCATAAATGTTTTACGAAAACTTTTGTTAAAAAACATAGAAAATTACTCATCCTAGAGCATAGCTGAATAGAAAAGACAACATGCAACTTATTTCCTTTAGATCATAGGTTCAAATTTCCATATCTCCATATATATCTTTTTTTATTTTCCAGGATCGATACCATGTGACCTACGCTAGTGGATCTTTAAGTTAGACAATCAGCACAGTGCTTGCCATTGCACCATCCTCCAGGGAACCCCATATTCCCATATTTGTTATACTTAAAAAAAAAAAGTATCGAATTAAAGACATCACCTCATTTCATGCCAAGTTGAATATAGCTTAACTAGTTAAGACATCAGTAATGACTATCCTAAAATCTAAAAGGTTCGAGACTGACTTCCACCTCTTGTTTGAACTCGGACAAAAAAAAAACCTATTTTTCTCATAGAAAAAGAAACACATTGGGGCCATAGTTATTCCAAAAAGTCCAAATGGGTTGGGCCAGGGGTAGCTATTCCATGTAGTGTTTGAAGTTGGAGGGCCATGTGCCCTTGTTCTATCTTCCATGTGTAGAAAATAAATACCATCACCTACCAATGCTGGGCCATACCTTTCTTTTAATCACAAAAGGCAGCATTTATTTCATCCAACTCTCAGCTGGCATTTCTATATTCACTTTTCCTTTTCCTCTCTCTTTTGCTACATTTTTTTAGTCAATAAATCACTTTATTTTTGTTCTTATGCCTTAAGCTTTACTTTCTATTTACTCGTTTTAATTGTTCATTTTCGTCCCTGTACTAATTTTAAGACGCTTGTTTTTGTCCCTATATATTTTAAAAGTGGTAATTTTGATCCATGTTTGCAAAATGTTAACATAAATTCTATACACAATGCCTTTTAATGAACAAGTAATTGCTACATTCAATAAATATATTGAGTATAATGTTGTGTTGAAATTGTGATAGAAAATATGAGATAAAAAAATAAAATGAATGAACTAAACTCATTACTTTTGAAAAGTATAGGGACCAAAACGAACGTATCAAAAATATATGGGACCAAAATATTATGTAATGTAGGAAATTCTTCATGAATGTTTAAAATGAGTTCTCAATTTGTTTCAATAAGTTAGGTTGCTAGAAAAAACATGTATTGTTTTTGGGTTTAATGACATTATTTAGTTCAACATGAACATAATTTAGTGGCTAAGATATGTAATCTTCTTGAGAACGTGTGACGAAGTTCAAATTATTACCCTCATAATGGTTGTAGAAAGAAAAAAGAAGACATTATTTTAGTTAAAAAAATAGAAAAATAATTAGGACTTATGCTATTTTTCATCACTTTGGAAATACAATAACAGACAACATACCCACTTCATTTTCCTATGATTCAATCTTCAGTCCAACCACAAATAACTTCGCATAATAGATTTATTTTTCCTCTTTTTCTTACTAACAGAGTTTGCTAAACTAGAATTGAAAGAAATGAGATTAGGATAAAATTCATTTTTATGTTTCTATTTTGTAATATTTTAGGAAATTGATAAGTACTTTGACCCGTTGAGTTATGCTCAGGTTCAATCTTATTTGTTTCTTTTTAATTTTTAATTTTTATTATTATTATTTTTTATATAATATCATTGATTTGGTATGTTTGTCGTGAAAGAATTGACATCTTTAGTAGAAGTTCCAAGAAAAATGGGGTGTCATCCATGTGGAATTATATCTCATTTATAATTCAACTTATCCTTTAAAGCTTTTGTCCTCCAAAAATCTAGTTTTATTGCGAAAGACTAATTGAAGTTTAAACTATTTTTTAATATTTAGTATTTAGTATTTATTTTGTTTTATTTCTAATTAACAAATACTTGTTTTTCTTTAATTAATTTTTAGTTTTTCTTTTTGTAATAGCTATTTCCATTATTTTTGGGGAAACATGGATTGAAGCTTCCATATTCAACTTCATGTTGGGATCAATGGGGGCTTCCACTTCCGAACACAATTTTTGCACCCAATCCTTGTCTTTTATCACAACATGGTTTATGGTTTTTTTTTAATTTATTATTTAAGAACATTATTGTTTTAATAATTTTCTTTGAAGTGATATAATTTTTCAAACGGTTGAGATGAACAAATCAATTATTATTATCTCTGGTGTGAACTTAATAGGAAATAACAAGTATAAATAATTTAAACAAGTATAGGACACAGACAATTTTTAATGTGGGAAAGCTTGCTCAAGTCGAGGAGTAAAACACCATGGACCGAAGTAAAAATCTCCACTATAATCAATAATGAGCTACAAAATGCTTTGTCTAGTCACAACTAGAAGCATACATATCTTGAGACAATAAATCTTGACGACAATATTACAAGAGAAGAAATGAGAAATATCTCACTTAAAATGGCACCCAATTACCCACTATAATATGACTGTAGGCAGCTCTAAAAGAAATCTTCAGCATCTATATTGAAGCCCTCATGTTGTGAACACACTATCAACATTTCAACTCGATCAGACCATGGATCGACCTCAAACGTGCTGAAAACGCTTATGTACGAATTCCATTTCTTTTTTACTGTTCTCTCTCTTTTTCTCTCTATCCATCTCTTTCGCACGTTAAGACTAATCGGACCATCTCTCTCACATGTCAAGACTGACCCACGGTTGCATACTTAGTTAAAAAATGAAAACATTAACTTAAGGCCCACATGGGCCTTCCAACATGGGCTTCACTTAGGTGAAAACTAAAAAATCTTCCCTTTTTTACTCTGGGAAGGAAATTGCCTTTCTAGCAACAAAATAACAAAACTCAAGTTTTTCTCTTGGTAGATTTTTTGTCAGCATATCAGATCTATTAAGATCAATATGTATCTTCTCAAGTTTGAAAAGACCATCATTGAGATCATCTCTCATCTAGTGATACTTTACATCTATATGTTTGGTTCTTGAAAGAAATGTTGAATTCTTACCAAGGTGAATAACATACTGATTATGACATAATATAACACATTGTTGTTGGTTGAAGCTGAGCCACGGTATAAGCGGCTTGACCCACATCATCTCCTTGCATATTGATAACTCGGCATAAGAGAGTTATTTTAGCCTTATTTTGGGTTTTTAGTGCTATTTTTTCTAGGGTCCTTGTCCAAATTTTGCTTTTATTTAGGGGTTAATGAGTAAAGTATGAGAGTCAACCCATGTTGATATTATGAATAAAACTTAGAAGAGAATTGGCTTAGCCAAGGAACTGAACTCATCTTGGCCATAGCCAAGGAATACACATAGTCTTGTCTTTGCATTAAGCCTCGATCTCTCATCTTTAGGAACATAAATGAAAGCTTTATACCCAAAGACACGCAAGAGATTATAGGATATTTACTTATTTGACCAAATTCTATTAAGGACTTCAAAACTCAAAGGAACACATGATGTGAGATTCAAAACATGCAGAACTGTGCTCAATGCTTCACTCGAACAATCTCGGTAACTGTGATTGTGAAAGGAAGCATCGCTCATTTAACTAGCGTTCTATTAATTCTCTTAGCTAGCCAATTTAATTGAGGAGTCTTAGGAGGTGTCTTTTGATACCAAATATCTTGGCTTCTACAATACTCATCAAAAGGTCAACAATACTCACCTCCATTATCGATCCTAATGCACTCAAACTTCTCACAAATTTTTCTTCAATGAGGACATGGAAACTGTTTAAATACTTGCAACACCTATTCTGTAGTGACCTTCAAGGTATAAACCCACGTTTTGCTTGAATGATCATCTATAAAGATCACAAAATATGAGGAACCTCCACGTGTTGTTGTCTTCATAATCCACAAACATCAGCATATACCAACTCAAGTATATTTGGCTTTCTTCAGTGTTGAGACACCTTAAAAGAAACTATTTTTTGCTTTCCTGTTCAGCAATTAGCACATCTTTTTAGAGGTGCATTCTTCATACAATAAAGATACTTCTTATTGGCCAAAATTATCAATCCCTTATCACTAATATGACTAAATGCCTTATGCCAAACACTCTTTTCATCATCGATGTATTTATGGTGGAATCAGTTATTAGAGAAACTATTGATGCTAAGCCTCACAAAAATACTCAGCCCAAAACATTAGTCAAAAAGTAACCCAATGGATTTACTTCATCAAGTAAATAGGGCTCTATTTGACAACAAACTTCCAGCATGCATAATCTTCATTTTATGGAAAGAATTGATGATTGGAATATCAATAAATTCCATAGCCCTTGCACCATTCAAGGTCAATTACAACCTGTGATTGACATTCATTTTATGTGTTATTATTACCTTATATTTCCTCTCTGCTCTGTAAACAAATGTATATATAAAGAGACAACAAGGCTGCTCAAAGGTAAGAAATCAATTTCTGATATTCAGTGCAATTCTCACCCAGCCCTAGGAGCTTGTTTTAAACCATAGATTGATTTTTGTAACTTGCAAACATGACGAGGAAAAGAAGGATTGACATAACTTGGGGGTTGCTCCATGTATACATTTTCCTTTAGATGCCTATGAAGGAAGGTATTTTTGACGTCTAATTGGCGCAAAGTCCATCTTGTAGTCACTGCTAAGGTAAGAATTAACCGAATGGTTGTTGGTTTGATAACTAAACTGAATGTTTTGTCATAGTCTATCCCAGCCACTTGTGTGCGTCCTTGAGCAACCAAGCGTGCTTTTACCTCTCGATCAATCCATCTTCTTTGTATTTTATTTTAAAAATCCACTTGGAACCCACTATGTTCATTTTGGTTGGGCGGGGGACTAGTTTCCAAGTATCATTTACCTTTAAAGCTTGCATCTCCTCATCTATAGCTTGTTTCCACTTGGGTAGTTTCAATGCAGACTTGTATTCCTTTAGTTCAATGTTATCATGCATTGCTACTAATGATTCATGTTGTTGGTGATGCTTCATGGTGCCTTTATTACAAGATATAAGTGTGGATTTGCAGCAAGCTGGGCTCTAGTTACTATATTATGTGAAGGCGTAGAAGAGTGTTTAGTTTGCTAGGGTTGTTTGGAGCTTGTTCTTGTTCATCTATATATGGAATAACGAGATCAATGTATAAATCATTAGATATACAAGGTAAGTTAGACAACTGATTATTAGATAGAGGTGTTACAAGCTTATTGATTGTAGTGGGATGGTTAGTAATCACAATCAGATCTTGTTTGTCTGCAGCATGTTGTGTAGGTTGAGAAATTGATCATTTCTCAATGAACTTCTCTGAGTTGGATTTGTAAGGAGTACAAACAAAGTCCCATATTGGCTAGAGAAGATAATGATCCATGGTATGTAAGAGAGGACAAATATCTCCATTGGTTTGAAGCCTTTTGGGTGGAACCAAAAGCAAAGTCGTGAAGGATATGCCCAAAGCGGACAATATCATACTACAGTGGATATACTCAGGGTACGAGGGGTATCGTTGTCCTTAACAAGTGGTATCAGAGCTGTTGATGCTTGGATTTTGGTTGACCGACTTCCTCCAAAATGCGCACCAAACTTGATTATCCAAAGACCAGATACCTGCAAAACCGAACAATCTTAAATGGTGTGACTACAGTCACACGGGCTCCGATGCCTAAGTTAGCTATAGGAGAATCACTAAGCAAGTAGGGTACCTGAAATGTTACTTTTGCTTACCTTCAATGAGTGGTTCTCTCTCTATTTATGGTTGATCTTCCTTCTAGGGTTTCACGAACTCCAGCCCTAGGTCATCTCCATTAGTCGGGCTTACTGGGTCGTGACACTTGTGGGCGCTTTAATCGAGGTTTAGGCCCAAACATTGTTTGATTGGCGCTGGGATCGAGAGAGAAAGAGGTCGAGAACCTTCTCGACCTAGAGCCGAGAAGGGCTTGGTGCCTCGACGCCAAGGTGGGATCGGCACCGAGGTGGGGTTGCCTCTTACGTGGGCTGACCCTTATGCTTTGGGCCGGTCTCAGTCATCGGTGGTCTCGGTTCTTCTTCCTTCTTTTATAGTCCATCTCCATTCTCGTATGAACCATATTGTTTCATATAACAATAGTCCTCACTCTCAAAATTGAAGACGAAGGTTGTGACCATGTTAAGACTTCCGTTTTGAGAGTACTTGTTGCCCGTTGCTATTATGAGACCACTTTAGAGAGTAGTTTATATGTGTAATTGACTCTTCCACAGTGTTAATTATGCCAAGGTTCCTAACGCACTTAGCTTTACCAAAGATTTTTGCATCCAGTTTTGAATTTCAAAACGTTTGGTTTCTGCTACCGGTTGTATACCTTGGACATGTCGATATTGTATTACTTCATGAATCGGAGGTCTTTTCGATTTTCACGTTTTGTCAAGGTGATTGGTCATGATCAAGTCTCTCGGGCCTAGTTTTCCACCCATCTGGTTTTAACCATTCATTTTTGGCCCTGTGATGTAACTTTAATAAAACTGGTGTGATACCCTCGGATTTCCAACTTGTTTGGCATCTGCCAAACAGTTTTATATCCTCGGCTTTTATTTGCCTGCTTTAGTTTTGACCATACTGAGCCTCTACTGACTTGCTTCTAGGTCTATCCCCAATCTGAGTTTCTTGATCAGTTGTTGATGTTTATTCACAATGCTCCCTACTTGAGAAGTTTGTTTCCAAAATAAACATAAGAGCTCAAGTATCATATCAAATGTCGTAAACTTCTATTAAAAAGAAAATTGTTTAGGTAGAGAACTAGGTATAATAGAGGGATAAACACATATCCCAGTCGACTAAGATATGCAGTGTCAGAACATAAAATGCTTATAATAAATGGAATGCATCACCGAGCTACTGGTAGTATCTTTTGAGGTGCTGAGCGTGCCATGGATGGGGTAAGGTCTTCACCCGTGGATCTTCAAAGGCATAGGTGCCCGTCCGAACTATTTTAGTGACTTTGTATGGGCCTTCCCATGTCTGCCAGAAAGCCCTGCTGGTTGAGTCTTTGGTGTTAGGCATGACATTTCTCAATACCAGATCACCTTCTTTGAAGTTACGTTTCTTAACCTTCGAATTGTAATATCGAGCGATCTGATTTTTGTACTCGGCTGTCCGTAGTCGTGTCGTTTCTCGATTCTCGTCTAACAGATCGAGGTTAAGCTGTATGGACTTATCGTTTTCAAGTAGACCGAACTGCTCTACCCTTGGGGAAAGGGAGGCCAATCTCCACCGGCACCACTGCCTCAGAACCAAACGACAATGAGAATGACGTCTCTCCAGTTGACATACAGGGTGTTGTTTTGTAGGCCCACAATGCACTGGGAAGTTCTTCTGCCCATAATCCCTTAAGCTTCTCTAATCTGGTTTTAGAGTTATTTGATGATTTTGTTGATTGCTTCGACTTGTCCATTAGCTTGCGGGTGTGCTGGCGAATAACAAATATGCTTAATGCCCAACTCCGTACAAAAATCTCGAAAAGCTACATTGTCGAATTGTTTTCCATTATCACTGATAGTGATGTATAGCACTTCAAAGTGGCAAACTATGTTTCTTCAAATAAAGTTGGTGATCTTCTTCTTAGTGATTGTATTTAGGGCATTAGCTTCGGCCCATTTGGTGAAATAATCAACTGCTACCACTGCAAATTTGGTCTGGCTCTTTCCTTGTGAGAGGGGCTTTATAAGGTTTATTCCCCATTGGACAAAAGGCCAAGGACTCATTATATTTGTTAACGATTCCGGCGGCTGCCTAGGTACTGTTGCGAACCGTTGATATTTGTCACATATCTTTGTGAATTGTGTTGCACCATTTAGCATGGTCGGCTAGTAATACCCTTGTCGAACGATTTTGTGGCTTAGGGATCGTGGTCCAGAATGGTTACTACAAACGCCTTCGTATATCTCTCTCATGACATAGTCAGCTTCTTCTGGTGCTAAACATTTTAAAACAGCAAAGAGTGCCTTTTTTATACAAGTTTCCATCTCTAAGTACATACCTAGTTGCTCGCCGTTGGAGCTGTTGGGCCTCTATCTTTTCATTGGGTAGGATCCTATCCCTTAAATATTTGATCAGAGGGCTCATTCAGTTCTCCTCTGGTTGCTCTTGCTCGTCGATATCCATTGTCTCCCGAGCCTCTATGGTCGGCTCGGGCAAAATTTCTACCAGCACAGTTCTTCCTAGGTCGGTTTCATAAGCTGCAGCTAACCGGGCTAATACATCTGTGTTGACATTCTGAGCACGAGGAATTTGTCGGATCTCATATTTCGAGAATCGGGTGAGATGGTCTCTTACCCGAGAAAGATACTTCGCCATCCAGGGCTCTTTAGTCTGGAACTCTTCTTTCACTCGACTTATAATCAATTTTGAATCACTGAGTATTAGTATCGTCGTGACCCAATGTATTTGGCCACTTTTAACCTTGCTAACAGAGCCTCATACTCAGCCTCGTTGTTGGATGTGTGAAAACTAAACTGCAGTGGATATTTGAATCTCTCCTTATCTAGGAGACTAGTAGAAGTCCTGCCCCGCATCCTCTAAAGTTTGAGGATCAATCTTCACAAAGGGTCTAGGGCTACTATCCCTCAACTAGCTGTGGATCGATGCTACATATTTGATGCTCTACAGGCGTTAACTCTGCTATGAAGTTTGCTATGGTTTGCCATTTCATCGTAATCCTCGATTTGTAGTGGATATCGTATTCGCTGAGCTCTACGGCTCAGTTTACTAGCCGCTCTGAAGTCTCAGGCCTTTGCAGAATCTGCCATAGAGGGAAGTTGGTGAAGACAGTTATTTTATGGGCTTGGAAATATGGGCGTAACCTCCGAGCCGAGGTGACTAATGCCAATGCTAATTTTTCCACTTCTGGGTATCTAACCTCTGCATCCACCATTGCTTTACTTGTATAGTAGATTGGAGATTGTCGCCCATTCTCTTCCTTTATCAATTCCGAGCTCACTGCGGTGTCAGATACGACTAGGTATAAGTAGGGATGACAAAAATACCCGCATGAACTGATCCCCACGGGTACCCGACTCGATTAGGTCGGGGAATCCCTGGTTTGACCGGGGACAGGGTCAAACCGGGGATCCCAATCGGGTTCCCCGGTGGGGACCGAGCGGGGACGGGGATCGGTCCCCTCGCCCCGTCCCCGTCCCCTATTACTTTTTCTATTTTTTATATAATAATAATAATAATATTAATATATATTAATTTTATAAATACTTTTTATTTAAAAAAAACTCAAGCCAACGCCTCATTTAGCCACTTTTTGTTCACTTTTTATACTGATAATAATAAAAATTATTAAAAAATTTAAAATTAAAAAATAGATTTATAATGGGACGGGTTCCCCCGCCCCCAAAATTTCGGGGATGGGGGAAAAATCCTAAATGGGGCGGGAATGGAGATGGCCCCCCCAACCCCGTTCCGCCTCGTTGCCATCCCTAGGTATAAGTAGAGTTCATCATCAGCGACCGATTTTGAGAGGAGTGGGGTTGTCCTCAGGTATTACTTTAACTCCCTGAAGGCGGTCTCACATTCTTCTGTCCACTCAAATTGTCCTTTTTTCCTTAGGACTTTAAAGAATGGTAGGCACTTGTCGGTTGAGCGACTAACAAACCTGTTGAGTGCTGCTATTCTCCCGTTGAGCCCCTGTAGTTGCTTTAAATTCCTATTTGGACCCATCTTCAGCACAACTTTGATTTTATCTGGGTTGGCTTCGATTTCCCGTTCGTGCACTAAGAACCCAAGGAATTTTCCTGAGGTCACCCCAAACGTGCACTTGCTGGGATTCATCTTCATCTTGTATTTTCTCAAAACTTCAAATGCCTCTGCCAGATCTACCTCGTGTTGACTACCTTTTCAGCTTTTTACCAGCATATCATCCACGTAGACCTCCACATTTTTACCGATCAACGTTGCAAACATTCGATTTACCATTTGTTGATAGGTCGCGCCTACGTCTTTTTACCTGTACGGCATTACCGTGTAGCAATATAGGCCTCGGCTTGTGACAAATGAGGTCTTTTCTTGATCTGGTAAGTGCATCTTAATCTGATTATATTTAGGTAGACATCCTTGAAACTCAATCTTTCATGTCCAGCGGAAGCGTTGATCTATATGAGGTAAGGGAAAACAATCCTCTGAGCAAGCCTTATTTAGGTCTGTAAAGTCGATGCACATTCAACATTTGCTATTTGGCTTCCTTAGCAACACAACATTGGATATCCATTGGGGGTAATGGATATCTCGAATGAAACCCACTTTTAGTAGCTCCTCTACCTGTTCAGCCACAATCTCGTTCCTTTCTTGGTTAAAAGCACGATGCTTTTGTTTCACTAGTTTACAGTTCTCATCAACACTGAGTAAATGTACCATGACTCCCCAATTGATTCCGAGCATATCCTCATGTGACCACGTGAATGACTGGTGGTTTGCCGAACGCACGCACTAATCGTGGTAACAATTATATAGATGCAACCGCACACCTGTCAGAGTAATATAAAATGGATGGAGTATCCAAGTATCGATCCTCAAGGACTTCTAAATAATTTCCAAACTCTAAAGTTTTAAAGAATAGTGAATGTTGAAATGAGTGATTCTTGTAAAATGGGAAGTGGTCACAAATAATGGTTTTGGATTTGGGATTTGGACTTATAATGATAAAACCTAGCCCAATTACTTCAAGTTAGCCAACAAAGAATCAAGGACATGCTAAGGACAATATGCATTTTACTTTAGAAACCAACGACTACGCTTCTCACTTGACTTATGTCTAAGCAAGTTCAAAGTCCTAAGACATTCCCTAATATATCTATTACGAGAGATATCTTAGTTTTAGGATGGAAATAGTCGCAACCTCGGGTTAAGGTCCTATGTCTAGGCTACTTAAGCGGAACCCTTATGTCTAAGGCGCTCCTCTCCTCGGTTTAACCACTCAACAATGCAAATAAGCAACCTTTTCAGTATTGACTTGTTAAGACTTACAGTGGCCTTCTCTAAATCCTAACTTTTTGAGAAAACATGTTGAGCAATGAATGGAAAGCAAAAACACTACTTCTTAGCAACCCTTTTTAGAAATAAAAGGCTAACTATCCATAACCGGGCTAGAGACGGGAATTTAAAAAGACATATTGAAGAAAATACAGCAAGTAAAATGGTTGAATGTGGAATGCATGTGGGAAAAACAAAAGTTAACTAACGGAGAGTTTTTCTCGGGATTGAGAGCTTCGCCCTTCTCTTTCAAGCAAGGGGGAGTGTCACGTGCTCTTTCCTCCAAAAACACAAGTCTCTTAACTAAAAATAAAGTAAAGGCAAATGGAAGATAAGCAAAGTGCTGAATTTTTATATATTTGAATAAGTAGAAAATAACTAAGTACAAATGGAAACAAAACAAAGCTCAATAAAGGAATGTAAAGTACTCGGGATTTAAAAACCAAAAGCAACTAATGAAAGCAACTCAAAAGTACTTAGAAAGCAACAAAGAAACACTAAAAATGATCAAGAGAAGGAAGCAAAGCTTGATGAATTTGGTGGAGAAGCTGCTGGAAGTTATAGCTGTGCAGAATTGGTTAGGTAGGTCCTAAAGCGATGGTGAATCACCCATTTCCAACTCTTTTGACTGACCAAATCGTGCTCAAACTGATAGTGGAACACTTCTTCTACACGTATGCATCGGTTGGAACCACCAAAACGCATGGGAAGACGCGTTTCATTAAGGGCAAAGTTGGAAGAAAAACTGTTTTCTGCAGCCTTCCCAGGCGCCAGGCGCCTCCCATGTAGGTATTTCCGACTTTTTGCTTCTTTTGATTAATTTGCACTCCCAAATGGTCCTAAAATGTCATAAATACAATATAAGCCAACCAAAAACCATAATATATGAATTTTGCATGAATTGGAACTCAAACGACCGAGAAAAATCCGAAACAAAGCTGAAACATAGTAAAAACAGCATCTAAAACCTTCGTTTTACGCATGTAAACAAGCGTAATCAGTGAACACATCAGTGTTGCTTCTGAGGAAACTTATAAGGCTCATTATTTTCTCATTCCCCAACTTGGTTCCAATATTGACCTGTCGATCCTCGGATGTTAAGGGGATAGACTCCACCTCTTCAGCCGGTTCTCCCTTGTCGAAGCTGGTCGGATTTAGTTGATGACCAGGGCTCGGGCATATTTCCCTCGAGCAGCCGACTACCACATTTGGGCTCTTCTTTTCGAAACATTGTTGACTTCCACCAGGGTTTGTATCAACTTGCTTCATTCCATCCCTCCTCAGATCTGGGCTTCGTCTCGGCTAATCTTATCCTCCCCACAGACGGTGCCAATTATTGATGCTTGGATTTTGGTTGATCGGCTTCCTCCAAACTGCTTACCAAACTTGATTATCCAAGGACCGAATACCAGTAAAACTGAACAACCCTAAACCGGTGTGACTACCATCACACGAGCTCTGATGCCTAAGTTAGTCATAGGAGAATCACTGAGCAAGTAGGGTACTTGAAGTGTTATTTTTGCTTACCTTCAATGGGAGGTTCCCTCTATATTTATGGTTGATCTTCCTCATAGGGTTTCACGAACTCCAGCCCTAGGTCATCTCCAGATAGTCGGGCTTACTGGGTCGTGACACTTGCGGGCCCTTTAATCGAGGTTTAGGCTCAAACATCGTTTGATTGGCGCTGCGATTGAGAGAGAAAGAGGTCGAGAACCTTCTCAACCTAGAGCCGAGAAGGGCTCGACACCTCAGTGCCGAGGTGGGGTCGCCTCTTACGTGGGCCGACCCTTATACTTTAGGCCGACCTCAGTCATCGGTGGTCTCAGTTCTTCCTCCTTCTTTTACAGTCCATTTCCATTCTCGTATGAACCGTATTGTTCCATATGACAAGAGCCATGGTAAAAAAAACTAGATGTGTGAGAGGAATCCTCAGGAACCAGACAAGAGGGATTGGTAAGCCTAATAGTCATTACGGAACTCGTGGATGGATCTCAAAATCAAACAAAAAGTGCTCAAAGTGGCGAGCCAAGACATGCTTTGGGCTCAGTTGACGAGCAAGATATGCCCTATAAAGTTGGGGTAGATTGATAGAAAGCCAATCACAATCGGGTAGACTGATAGGATGAGTGATGTATCTTTGTTCGAGGGGAGGAGATTGAAGGTGCGATAGAAAGACACCTGGTGTTCCCACAAGGTGGTTCGTGTAATGAGTGCTTTATCTGGATGTTCTAGAAAGAAGTAGGCTCTCGTTCCTAACTCAACTAGATGAGTACATTGTTGAATAAATTAGCACAAAAGGAAAGAGACAATCGCTTGAAGAATGAAAGTTTTATTAGGGAAGTATGAATATGGACACTATTTGATGGAAGACTATCTCACACTTTTAACTTCCCTCTCTTTTGTTACTCACTTCACTTAATTCACTTGATTCACTTATGGGTACATCTCTTAGGAGGAAAAGTATCCCAATAGATAGATTTTTCTAAGCCCTTCTTGTAACTCACATATTCTAGATACTTCTAATTAATCTATCCTTATCCAAAAGAATTCTCTAGAATTCCTCGGAGCCCAAGGAAAAGCTGAAACATTTCTAGATCATTTTCTTTAGATATTTATTTACAATATTCTAGAGAAAACTTATGCTGTGTAGATACCTCAAGAAGCTTCTAGACATAGTTAGTGTTGTATTTTTTTTTAACACTCCCCCTCAACACTGACTATTCTATCTCTTTCAATCATCTGAGTTGTTGCTGGAACTCTGTATGCTTTGATGGTCCTAGCCCTTTGGCACCAAAACACGTGTTCGATTTCTTCTTGATGCATCCACTTCTTCCTTTATTGGGACTTTCTCTACCTTTTAAAAGATTAGAGACTCGTGCAAGCGCACACGGTCACAAGGAATACTCGGAAGTAATCCAAGGTCGAATCTTCAGGGACTTGTTGCTTTTCAAAACAATTTTTAAGAAGTGAAAGGTTCAAATATGCAATTGTGATTTAAAAAGAAAAATGTGATGAAATGTTGTTGTTTGAGCTTTTAACTAACAAGCAATTTAATAAAACTCAACCTCCTTGTCTCTTACCTTGGTTTGATGCAAAACGTGGAAAACACACTATGTTTGGAAAATGCGCCATGCGCAATTCCTGACTTTTCTTGGGATTTGAGTTCTCTTATTTCACTACCGCTTTTGGTTGCTGCAGAGGCTAACGTAACCTACAATCATATTTCTATGTGTGATTACAGTCCTAGAGAATATCTACCAACTCATTTGCATTATGGGTCAGAGGGCCTATGCTTAGGACCATGTTTTATGCCCTTATTCCTAAGTCACATCCCATATTGGTTTCCTATTATTGTACCTTACTCACCTTTCCCAAGGTTGGGCTTTGGTGTATAAATCAAGTTCCCACTGGCCAAATGGAAAAAAGACGTAAAGAGAAGTTTTTAGAAACCAACCCAAAAAAGTGCTAGGCGCAATCTGGCCAAAATCCAGAGCATGTTGAAAATCAAATAATTTGACTAAGACATTCCACATGGAGGTTGATAACTAATTTAGAACATAATTAAATGAAAGTAAATGCACGAAAACATAAAGAAAGTATTTTTCATTGAATTTAAATAAATAAATAAGCCGTACAAGAAGTTCTAGCTTGACCCTCTTCTCTCTCGAGCGTGAGGGGAGTTGAAACTCGCTAAAGAACTTTAAGATAATAGAATGAACAAAGAACAGAAATAAGAACTCAAATTAAAAGCACTACGAAAGGTAAAAGCGTGAAAAACGAAGAAATGAACAACTAGAACATGAACATAAACCCTAAAAACGTGTTCTACAATTAGAGAGCATCTAAAAGAAGATGAAATGAAGCTTGGAAGGGATGTTTTACTGAGGGATGGATGACTTCCTTTTATAGCACCATAGGTTGGTTGAAACTCCCCTCCATTTTAGGTGGAAAAGGGTTGAGATTCACCTAACCACCTCACTTGGACTTGGACTCACGATTTTGAACATGTGGGAAATGTCCTCCTTGCCATTCATTAATCAAAACGTGCGTTTTGACAAATTGCCGTCCAAAAATGCGCTGGGCGCAATTCTACAAAAACAGAATTCTGTTATTTTCTTCCAACTTTGACCGTATTTATCTCATATTTTTCCTAAAGTACAATAGTTTGACTTTTATGCAGAAATAATCTATGCATGTTCTACTTTAAGAATATGTGGTTCTTTTTGGTAAATAATAATGGGAAATGGGTCAAAAACGTGGTCAAACAGGGCTACCGACACATGTTTCTACAGTAAAAAGTCAACCCTAACATCCTTCACGGCCTTTCTCCATTGGATGCTTTGAGATGTTTCTTCGTATGTCTCGGCGCTTTATATGTTGCTAATGCTGCATTAACATATCTGGGATTTGGTTTTCTTTCTCTCGTTGACCTCAGTAATTGTGGCTCTTGATCATCTATTCCACTTTTCCAAGGATCCGGTGTGCTTAACTGTTCTCTTCTTCCTCTTTGTTGTTTTCTTCTAGAAGATCTTCTTCAACTTTTATTAAAGCTTGTCGTACTTTACTCATCTTTTGTATGATCTTTCTTTGAAAGTGTTTTCATCTCCAACATTAAGAGTGCACTAACTCCAACGTTTGCCTTGCCTTGAATTCATACTCATTAAATGGTAGTTGATGTGCCTTCTCATGCTAGTATCCAACATGCCATATCTTCTCCAACATGAAGTTGAGGCAGCCCCTTAAGAATAGAATTGCTCGTTATCATTTTCAATTTGTTGTAGCTGACATGACTAGTCTTGCATGCAACAAATTTGTTGCCTCACTTTTCCGTGTATGATTCACGTAAGCGGCCTTTACTAACATGTCATAAATGGAGTATATTTTTCTCCATTTCATCAATGGCGTACTATTGACTTTGAGATCTTGATACACCTTAATACCGTCAGGACCAAACAAGACAAAGTTACACAAAATTCGTTCTTTAACTCCACTTGATTGGAATTGGAGCAAGGCAATATTGTCCTGCCAACATCAGTTATAGACAATTTCGAGTTGCTTCCAGTTACAATAACTCGACTCCCTTTGTACTCTATCATATTTATTTACAGCTTCTTTTTACCACCTGTCATATAGTTAGAGCAGCTTGAAACAACAATTCGATTTTTCTCACAATTTACCTGTTTTGCATTGAGAGCCGAGTCTTCTTTCTCCATCGTACTGGATGTTGATTGTGAGTTAGGTTTTGCTGAAGCAAATAATGCCTCTGCATCCCACTCCTCTTCACTAGTACTCTCCATTTGGGAGGTCGCTGCATTACTTTCTACAGGCTTCTTTTGTAGGCGACAATCTCGAGCATAATGGCCTATTTTCCACAATTATAGTATTCGTCTTTTCTTCTATGATCATATTTTTTTATTATTTTTATTAGCACTCCCTTACTTGAAAGCGTTCTTGAGCTCCTCCACTTTTGATACTACTTTTTTTTTATACTTTGGATGGCCTTTCTTTTACCACTAAAGAGCGCTTCTTCATGATTGCTCTTTAGTGTGACCCCTGAAATTTGCTTGGTCAATGCTTCTTAATCGACAAGCATATTTTCTATGTCAATAAGAGAAGGTTGGACTAACCAACCTTGAATAGCAATAATGAAGTTTCTATATTCCGGTTTAAAGCCATGAATAACAATTCTCCTCATTCTTGATTCAGAAATAGTAGTAGTAGCATCTAATTCAGAGATTTCACGATAAAGAGGTTTTTACCTTGTTGAAGTACTTATTTATTAGTACTTATTTATTATCATCTCCCACTGAGCAATCGAAAGAAGCTTGTTCTCCAGAAGCTGCAACTTTGCAACATTTTTCTTTAAAAAGAGTGAAGCAAATGTGTCCCATGCCACTTTTTGGGTCTCTGCATTCCTAATGTGCTCCACCATTTCTTCATCAATAGTACTTTTGATAGTAATCATGGCCTTACCTGCCTTGACCTTCCATTTCTTCAAGGCTATTGCATCTTCCGGTGGCGTGACTTCACTAGCTCCAAAGACTTCCCATAAGTCTTGCTCTTGGAGATACAATTCCATGCAAGTGGACCATATTTTGTAATTTTGCGTGTTGAGCTTCTTGACTCCTCCAACAACTTGAAGGTCTCCTCCCATCATCTTGTAGTGATGGATGCACACCACGGCTATGTCCCAGACAACAAGCTTCACAATCTCAAACTGTTTACCATCTTCAGAAGCTCCACCAAAACAAGTTATGTTAGCTTGGTTTTGATACCACTTGTTGAATAAATTAGCACAAAAAGGAAAGAGACAATTGCTTGAAGAAAGAAACTTTTATTAGGGAAATATGAATATGGACACTTGTTCGCTTCCTCACAACTAGGAGAAAATTGGTGCAAGTATACACCAAAACAATCTGTTGTAGTATAAAAACAAGGTCATCTCCACAGGGATTACAGTTTTACTTAAAATAGTAAATTTGAATACCAAAAAGCAAAATTAAAAATAAAATATTAATGTTGTATGGATGCTGTAAAGGAAATCAACAAAAACAGTTAATGAGCAAGAACATAAATATTTTGCGATTCTGCTCTAGAGCATCTGAAAACGAAAAACAAGCAAAAAATGCCAAAATGAGGGTAAATCGAGGGGGAATCACTCTAATGCTCTCACTCACGTCTAGCTATGCTCTAGTAAACTCAAAATACTGAATGCCCAAACAGACATGGCTCTCTCCCGAGATACCTAAACATGTTTAACCCCAACTCCTGTTGTAGACTAAACAAACAATACATACAGTTTATAGGCATGAAAGGGTGAGTCTCATCGATGAGTACTCATCATTCTACTTCAAAGAGAGAAATCTAACTTAAATAGAGGCAAACACGCAACACCAGAACTTTTCCAAGCCTCAAGTGAGCATAGCAAACTAATAATGTTGGCCAAACAAAATCAGTGTGATGAAAGAATAAAAACACCTCTATTAAATCACCCTAAATATATGTGAGTTACTAAAACATAAATAAACAAGAGCTACAACGAGTTCATCCCCCATGAAAGTGGGGTTTAGTTCATAACACAAAAAAAGAAAAAGAGAAGAATGGGTAGAGAAGAAATGTAGACCATTGAGTAAGGAAGCTTCAGCAACAGTGAAGATTCCCCCAGCTCAGTGAGATGCAATGTTCGACTTCTTCTTCGTTGACTTCTCTTCGAAATGGGTGAGGAATGTTCTCTAATTTCGATGCCCAAATGGATTTTCTGTTCTGGGGCTCTTTGTGGCGGCTGGGCACTGTTCTTCTATTTATATCGCATCCTTAAAAATTAGGGCACCACCAGGAGGCTGTACGGACACGGTAAAACTGGAGCAAATAAATTATTGCGCGGTCACACGCTCTAGAGCATTCTGAATGGCTTTCGGCTCTAGCATAAATGCATCTTCCTGCCATGCTCCAGTAACAATTTCACAGCCTTGGAAGCACTTGGCTTGCCTTCAACAAATTCTCCAATTCCTATACAAAATATCCATAATTAAGCATAATTCATTCGAAATAAGAGAATTGAGAATTCTAATAGCTCAGGGACATAACTAAGTGATTTCTTCTATTTTCCATGCCCTTTTGATAATGACTCTCACATTTACACTACAAAATTGCCCAAATTATGTCATAAAACGCACTCGTATGAAAAATTATCAACACTATTTGATGGAAAACTCTCTCACACTTTCTAACTTTTCTCTCTTTCTTCACTCACTTCACTTGATTAACTCTCTTCACTTGATTCACCTGATTGATTTATGGGTACATCTCTCCTATTTATAGGACGAAAAGGATCGATCTATGCCCTTCTTGTAACTCACATATTCTAGATACTTCTAATCAATATATCCTTATCCAAAGGAATTCACTAGAATCCCTTGGAGCCTAAGGAAAAGCTAAGACATTTATAGATAATTTTCTTTAGATATTTATTTACAACATTCTAGAGAAAAATTATGTTGTGTAGATACCTCGAGAAGCTTCTAGACATAGTTAGTGTTGTATTTTATATTATCATGAATGACTATTCGAGGCAATATACAAGTGACACTTTGTTCGAGGGGAGGATTGTTGGGTTTCTAAGGAGTGCAAACAAAGTCCCACATTGGCTAGGGAATGATCCATGGTATATAAGAGAGGACAATTATCTTCATTGGTCTGAGGTCTTTTGGGAGGAACCAAAAGTAAAGCCGTAAAGGCTATGCCCAAAGCGGACAATATCATACCACTATGGAGATACTCGGGGTATGAGGGGTACTGTTGTCCTTAATAAGTGGTATCGGAGCGTAGGTTGCAGAATCATGGGAGACAAATATCATGCACACTATTAATATGAAGGGATTCTGAAGATCACTGGAGAGAATTTCAGTTTTTGGAAGATGCAAATAAAAGACCTTCTTACGTGCAAGAAGATACACAAAACTTTGGGGAGAGACCAACGGGGATGACTGACAAGGATTGGAATGAGATGGTTGAGCAGGACGTTGCAAACACATAATGTGTTTATCGATAGGGGTATGTAGTCTGGTGATGAAAGAGATGACAACGAAATAACTAATGCATGTCTTACAAGACAGTTACGAGAAACCTTCAGCGAACATTAAAATACTTCTCTGGACGAAGTATTTCAATATCCACATGCAGAAGGTAACCTCGGTAAATTCTACATTAATGAACTTAGTGATATATCGAATAGACTAGAAAGGATGGGCATCAAGATTGATGAGGAGGTGAAGGCTATGAGGCTGCTGACATATTTGCCTAACAGTTGAGAGACGATGAAGACCGCAGTGTCGAATTCGTTGGGAGATAATAGTCTAAAATTTTCAACTATTTGTGATGCTATCTTATATGAGGAAACCCGAAGGAAATTGGGGAAAATGTTTGCATATACTTCAGGGACAGAAAACAAACTTGCACTAGCTTTGGTAGCTTAGAACAAGGGGAAGGCCAAGATGAATTACATAGGGAAGTAGCAACAAAGAAATAACAGGGCTAGTGGGAGTCCTAAGGGAGAAGTGAAGTGTTATTAAATCCACAAGAAGGGACACATTAAACGTTTTTGCAGGAAATTCAAAGAAGATTTTGAGAAGGGGAACAATATTGCAAATGTTATAATAGAAGAATAACGAATTGAAGAGTATCTAGCTTGCGTTAAGGAGAACACATTTGTACACCTTTCATAAGAGTGAATAGTGGACACTGCAGCATCAACGCATGTTACTTCAGACAGACGTTGGTTCTCATCTTTTGCTGCAGGTGATTATGGCTCAGTGAAGATGGAGAATGGGAGTACCCAAGGTGAGAGGAATTGAAGATGTTTGTTTGAAGACAGACAAAGGGGCCGAGCTGGTGTTGCGACACGTTAGTTACATTCCTAGTTTCAAATTGAATTTGTTATCCGCAAGAAAGTTAGACGATGATGGCTATAGCAGTGAGTTTCTTGGGGTTGCTGGAAGCTGAAGAGGGAATCCAGGGTAGTGGCAGCAGCCACAAGAGATCTTCTGTTTATGTGTCAGAGTTTGAGGTTGCCAGTGTTTCTGAGAGACAGAGAATGCACAAGGCTGCAGATGATTAAGGCGAGACTTGAAATAATCAGCAGCAATGTCAGTTAGGACAGATCAGGAGAATCTGCCGTCAGTTCAAGTACAATAGCTAGGAAGTAGAGGAAAGGGAAAGAGGAACAACTTAGTGAGGTGTTCAGTAAACTGTCGAGTTAATACCCCAATTATCAGACAGATTAGCGACCTAATGAAGACGCATAAGCGAGGGAGTGCATCTAGGGAAAAGACTACAGTTGGTACTGAAGTCAAGGGTGATGTCTCTAAAGGGGCGACGAACTTGGGTGGGAGTGCCAAGTCATCAAGGAGATCTTTCTTCAGGAGTCATTGTTGTACGATTTAGAACCCTTTGTGCAAGTGTACAAAACCGTTGTAGTAAGTGATAAAAAGATCTTATCCATAGGGATTGATAACGAAACACTTCAATAATTACTTAAGAAAACAAACAAATTAACAAAATATGTTTTGAACAAGAAAAACTAAAGGAACTCAAACAAAATAGTGCATAGATGATTTGCTGAGTAAAAACAAGTAAGAACCAAGCAGAACCAAACTGATTAAAGGAAAGTGTGCAAATAAGAGATTAAATACTGATGTTTAAAAGGGTAAGGGGGAAGAGTTCATGTGACTTTTTTTGGGCTTACACAAACAATGCTACAGCATCGACGATGTAATATACTTGCCAAACAGACACGGAATCTTCCCAAATTTCCTAGATTGTCTGCTATTCATGCTTTTAGACAAACTTGACAGCATATATACCCAATTTATAATTTTGCTAGGTGAGCCTTATTCCTAAGTACCTATACTCTAACTAAAGTATTATCTAGCACGAGTTGAAGTCAAACACTTCCTATTACAATTTTCCAAGAGCTAATAAGAAGATATTCCAATATGTTGGCCAAACACATTGAAAATAAAACGTTAAAAACAACTTCAACTCAGTATATATATCATCATCAAGTCAAAGCAAAGTTTACAGCTCAAGAACAAGTTCACAACATCCTTCCCCTTACAAATAAACTTAGCAACTCAATACCATACAAGAAAAGAGAAGAACAAAATACAAAAATTGTGCACTTAAGAGTACAAAAGAAGAAGCAAATGAAAAATAGCAGCAACCCTTCTTTCTTTGTTGTCTTCTTCAACAGTTTCTTGGGAGCTTTCTTGAAATGGGAGTGAAGTGATGGGATGGAGAGTGTTGGAGGCACCCTTTAAATGCAAACTTTTATACCCCTCTTGATTCTAGGGCAACAAAAATGATAAAGTGAGCCCCAGCTCAGCATATCAGGTATTTTTTTGTTTTACTGCATTAATTTCTCGGGTAAAAGTTGTCACTGTCAACTTAGTCTTTTTTTGCCATTTTGATTTCGAAGTTGCAACATCAACAATGCTGCAACAAAACATTCAAAATTAGGCCATTCTTCATAACTCTCAACATCATTTGCAAATGTAGGGATGTTAGTGAATTTGAAACATTATTTGCACAAAACAAGTGTAAAGTGGGTGTTAGTGAGAATATCCTTAGCTAATTTATATGAAATACTTGCACAAATAACTCTCTTTTGGTGAGTTATCAGTCATTGGGTGCGAGCGAAGAAGGAATCCTTGGGGACCACTAAGATCGAGTGGGAGTACGTGGCTGTGTCTCTTGCGTATGAGATACAAGACCACGTAGGATTGCTCAGTTTGGGGCAATCACAAACGAAGCTTGGGTATAATCGAGCAGTTAATGAGAGTTAACTACTGTTGGTGTAGTTATTACCGAGCCTTTGCGGGGATCGCGAAGATGATGGGACACTGTTGGTGTAGTGGGAGGCGAAATTGTTATTTTTGAAGGGATCAAATCTGCAGCGAAGCGGTTCATTGCTTGTGATTCAATTCAAATGAGAAACGAAATAATACCGGTTTTAAAAAATAGAAATTCTATTAAAAAGTATAGGTTAAGCCTCTTGGAGAAGAAAAAGACTTACGTTTGAAGACCGTTTGTAACGCCCCGCGTTACTCAGTCAGATTAACCTCAAGCCACGAGATTTTAGTCAAAGATTTATTTAACGTATTTAAATTGTCTTACCTTATTTTATTTGGGCTGTTGTGGTGCTGTTGTGAGTTTTATCTTATAATTAATGAAGTAATTGTTTTTGGCTTTTGTACTGGGTCGTTGGACTTATACGTTTAATTTCTATATGGGAAAACGATTAAACGGGTATCGTCGGAAAATTAAAAATTTCAATTCTTTTACCCATGGGCTTTATTTTCAAAAGTTGGGTAAATGGGAAATTATTTTAAAACATAGAGGTAAAAGAAAAGGAATCCTAGCAACCCTTCCCTTTCTCCAATCATGAGCCACCAGCCCCACCATTTATCCTTCCTTCCGTCGCCCAGCCACACCTTCTCCTACCCGACGACTGGAGCGTCATCTTCTCCAGCGAACAGCAGCAGGCACGTGCGTCGTGGTTTGTGGCAGTAGCGGGCGACCTTTCGCGGCGATTCTGACGGTGATTCAGGGTGTTTTCCAACAGTGGATGGTCTTAGTAGCAGTGTTCGGTGTTCGTGAAGGTCGGCGACCTCGGATGCACTTTCCACACGCCGCACAACCGCATCGATATCAGTAGGTGTGTTCCCCTTGTTCCGAAAACGCTTGCAGCAATTTTCTTTGTAGTATTTAGCACCTATCCATGACCATTTGAATCCAATTGAGGCAATCCACACCCATTCGAACTTAATCCAAGTTACCTACACCTAAACGAAGTCGATTTCGTGGTAATGGATTTATTAATCCCCCTTATAACCAATTTCGATGGCTGGAGTTCATTCTTTATTAATGTTTTTTTTTGTCTTTTGTTGCTTAGGTATTGAGTCGACACGAATTTAGGAGTGTAGCAGTGTGTAAGTAGTACCAGGGGCGGGTCTGTGCGTTGATGTGTGCTCATAAAAATTGTTCTTGCTGTTTTTTTTTTATTATAAATGTGTTTCTCTTGCTATTTTAATTGTTGGACACAGTTGTGAGGTCGATACTGTTATTTAATCTTGCTGTTATTGTTTATTGGATACGTATATGACTTGTATCCATAACTGTTGTTTGTAACCATGGGAATTTGCTGATTTGTATGGTTGGAAGTATTTATGTTGAGTTAAATACAGGTTATCCGAAGCCTTCGATGCATGTACTAGCTTACGCTGATATTTATTGAGTTAGGATATGTGTACTTATTGGTTTGAGAATTGTGAGTTTACTTCTGTTCGTGTATATTGAAAAGCATGTTGGAAGAAAATTTGTGTTGTGAACAAAAGTGAACCACCTATTCGATGAGTTGAAGAGGTTGGTTGTGACTTGTCTGAAGTAGTGGAACATGATAGTTGTTTACTTGTTGTGAATCGCCTAAAGTGATAAAGTGATAGAGCAGGCTAGTTGTTCTATTTGTTGTGCTTTGTCTGAAGTGATAGGCCTGACCAGAGGTTTTGTTAGGGGAAGACAGCATGGTGAGTGACTTAGAAGTCATGGAAAAGAAAAGCAAGAGATTATAGCGGGAGACTATAAGTTAAGCGTGTGGCTTACTCTAACATAGAAGGTAATTGAGAAGTACTTAGCTCCAGTGGCAATGGCCGAGGTTGATACGTCACTACTGGGCGTCGGGTCTCCGAGTGAAAAGAAAAATCGGAGGTCGATAGGTCAGTTTGTTAGAGATGAGTGTCGAGACTCCGGGTACAAAGGGTCGTGGGTCGGCATGATGAGTCTGTTGGATCGGTATGACAACCCTAGAGGGGGGTGAATAGGGTTTAATTAAACTTTATAAATTTTTTACTACGGTGGGCCCAAATTTAAACAAATAAGTAAACTTTTTAGGAACAATTAATTTTATCACAATTTAAACAATAAATTAGAAATACAAACACCCTAATTAATGTCACCACCCACATAATTCAAATATAAACATTGAGCATAAATATGAATAACAAATTCGAACAATTAATTTTATGCAATTTGTAATAAAGAAAATTAATTGTAAAAATAGAATAGAGTAGTATTAGAAAAAATGACACCGGAAATTTTATAGTGGTTCGGCAACAACCGGCCTACTCCACTCCCCAAGCGCCTCTTGGGTATTCGATTAAGAAATTTTGACTCTTTCCACGGTAAGAGTCAAACCGGTATAAAATCTTCTTTTTTCGGGAGCAAGAAGAAACTCGATCCTTTCCACGGTTCAGGATCAAACCGTTACAAATGCTCTTTTTAGGGCTTAAGAGCAACCCTTACAAAGGATATGAAATTTGAGAACAAACTTACAAACTCTCTCAAAGAGTGGGTATTCAAATATTTGCTCACAAATTTGTAAGAAAAATTCTTACAAATAAAAGCCCTCAAATTGGCTAAAAGAAATAAAATTGGAAGCTCAAATATCTCTCAAATAAAGAATCTCCCTCAAGAGATAAAACAAAAATTGAAGCTTTGAAGAGAGATTAACAATGTAGAAATTGTAGGGAAAATTGGGAGAGAATGAGTTGTATAAAATGTTGAAGGAAGTGGGGTTTAAATAGGTGAGGAAAAGTTGAAAATAAATTTGAAATCGAAATTGAATTTGAGCCATTAGATCTTTAATGATTGAAAATTAAAGGTTGAGATTTAATTCAATAAAATAATAATTGATTTTGAAAATATAATATAATAAAATAATAATTTTTTTTTCTCTCTAACGGTTCCAACGCCATTTCTTTTTCTTTCTTTCTTCTTTTTTTTTTCTTTTCTGTCAGCTCCGGCTTTGTTTGTTTTTTTTTTCAAACGGCTCTTTCTCTTTCTCTTTCTTTTTTTTATTTCATTTTATTTCATTTCATTTCTTTTTCCTCGTTTCTTTTTCTTTTCCATTTCTTTTATAAACTAGAACAAAATTGAGTAAATACATCTCGCCACGTGTCGCTATTTCATCGGTCCACTTAATTGATTTAGCCGCCACGTCATCCTCCCGATATTTTTCCTTTCAATTTGTTTTTGTCATAATTTCTTCGTTTGAGCTCTGATTTGGGCGATTCAAAATTCGTTGGAATCGTCGTATCAAACGCTACGCTGTAGACACTTTAAAACACTAAAATTATCAATAAACAAAATATGTATTATCAGTATATCATATAATATTATTGAAGCTCATAATAAATATATGTTTTATGACAATAATTCTTACACACCAAAAAATAATTAATACTAAGTGTGTTTGTTATCATCAAAATACTTAATTAATTAAATTAATTAATCGAGATTAAGGGCCAAAAAGCCAACAGAGTCTTTATGATAAGTAGTATTGGGTCCTGATATGGTGGCGGTCAAGGACCAATATGCCTAGTAGACGTCGAGACCTTGGTTATAAAAGGTCAAGGATCGACGCACAGTTCGAGACCTCATAATTAAAGGTCAAAGTCGAATGCCAAGCTTCTATGGAGGAGTGTCGGGCCCTTGGGTACAAAAGGGTAAGGGCCAATACGATTCGAAAAGTTAGACTTGGAGGACTAACCTTGTAGAACGAGTTAAAAGTATTTTAGAGGAGTTAAAGTTCAGAGGGCTCCGTGGTGGAAGTTCCGTGTGTTTTCCTACTTGAGATGCATGTGTGTCTTGTTACACGTTATTTCCTATTGATGTTGATTGCTAACTGTCTTCTTGTGATGTTGTTGTGATTTCGAGCATGCTGTTTGTGTATAGTTAGTTAGGGCTACTTACAAAGTATTTTATATACTCACCCCCCTCTACCATTATTTTTTTTCAAGTACAGCCCGAGTCCTTAGCCATGGTGATGACGTAGGGAAGCTTGATTGAGGAAGGACCATCTAGGTTGTGTCATTCTAGTTTAGGACAGTTTCGAATGTCAGGTTGCAAAGCGGATTTATTGTTAGTCGTAGAGTAGTCATCATTGTCTTTTGATCGTTTTTTTGTTTCTGTTTTTTTTTTTTTTTTTTTTTGCATATCGGATTCTTTTGTTTCCATTCCAGATGAACCATTATTGTTATTTATTGGGATTGTTTATTGTTTTGGTTGTTGGACAAACAACAGGTTTTCTTAACTTGTGGGTCCGTTAGCCTTCTAAGGGCAGACCTTTTTGTTTGGAAATTGGTTGGAAGTACGAGTCGTTCCGTTTGTTTCTTTTATTTGCTGCTTTACGCTTCTTTACTAGGAAGAGGGTTGAACTGGGAGTTTAACAACGTTACCCTATGAGTGTTGTGAAATTTGGGGGCGTTACACCGTTAGCAAACATTTTTCCCGGAGCACGGACCTTATGATAGCACGAACAAATGAACACGAATGTGTTATTGAACACCACCACTTAGCAACTTTGCTATGTCTGAAGGATTAAGAACATGGATGGTGAGATCTTTACTCTTGGAGAAGGGGAAACCGAGCAATGAAATTGTGAGACAGAGGCATGTGTTCTACAAGGAAGGTTTTCCCTGTGTTTTAAAACAAATGAGGGAGGAAAGAGAGGGGAGTAACCTCCCACTCTCCATCTCACTACTTCCCAACAAAAATGTTGGGAAGTGGTGAATTGTTAAGTTAATTATTTTAATTAACATAATTAATATAATTAATCATTTATTTAATTATAATTAATTAAATTAAAAATATTTTAATTTAATGAATTATATTTAATTAATTAATTAGAGAAACATAATTTAATTAAATCTCATTTAATAAAATTAATATTTGAGCCATATTCAAATATACATATCCCTCCTAACCTGTAGTATTTAATATGAATCTGATTCATATTAAATTCTTAACCTATAGTTTTAATATGAATCCAATTCATATTAATATGTTATAATATATAGTTTATAATGTATCATCATACATTGTATAAAATTGTGTCATACACAATTAACTCAAATTCCCTTTAATTAAATTTGAACAATTCAAATTTCTTCCAAGACTTAATGCTCTTAATTACACTTTAGAGCTAGCGATGGAACCTGATGGGCATATAGATCAGAAGCTCCAACGTTACGAGATTAATTGATTAAACTCATTAACCACCTTAATCAACATACATTAACTACAATTTACTCCACTAAAAACCCGCAGCTTAGCTCTTCTCACTATAGAATATTTCTGTGTCTACCGATAACGACCATTAATGGTAAAGCATTCCTTCATGAGTGTTTGTAACCACAGATAGGTCAAATTACTGTTTTACCCATGTGTTACATCTTGTACCTTAAGTACCGTTGATCCTCTACTGAACAACTCGATTATGGTCCGACCAATAACCGGAAGTCCCTCTCGGGCTAGTGAGAGGGTGAGGCCCCTTGTTCAAGTCCTGGAGTCAGCACTAAAGGGAACACTCATCTACTCCCCTAAAGTCGAAGAGGAGTGAATTCCATCTTGTGTATTTATGTTCCCAGCTCCCCACTCGGTCTCGTCCCCAAAATGGTGGAAATGTTAAGTCGGCGACTCGGGCCACTCTCACCCATACAGATCGAAAAACGATCCCTTAAGGACAGGAGTTCATACCTCACTCAAGATTGAGAATGAGTTGTCTGATCATCCTATGAAATAGCAATCTGTTAGTTGACGACGTTACATCTAAAGATTGACTATTTCGTGGTCCGATCTTATACAAACTCATTATATAGGATACTCCCACTCGCATGTCTCCACACGAACAACCTGGTTCGGGTCATCTGTAACATTTACAAAGTGGACCGTATCCATAGTGTTGCCAAGATAAGGTACCTAGCCTTATCCATATACCATAGATCCTTTAAGTTATTACCGGGACATTATCCACTTGTATATAAAGGATATATCAAATATATACTCAGTATATATACTGTCCGGTTACATGACAATAACCTTCGATGTTTAGTTTATTGGATTAGACAATGCAATGTTATGAATTCAACAACAAATTGATTGAATATAACTTTATTGAATATAAATTTGTTTTCACATAAATACAAACTACAAATTTAGGACAACACACCCAACAATTTTGTCTAAAAAAATAATCCTGACGACTCTTCCACTATTTTGTGTTCTAGGACCACACCATTGAAACCCATTAGTAAAGTAATATATATATATATATATATATATATATATATATATATATATATAAAAGGAAGTGTGTGAAACCTAAAAATAAAGGTTTTGGGCTTTTGGTTCATTTGTTATTCACTCATTTTTTAATTTGATTTTATTTTGTTTCCAATTTTCAATAATCTGTTGGTATTGGATACAAGTTGTTGGGAAGGGGATACGTCTCTTTTTTGAAGTTGATCTGCAACAATCTGAGATATAGACTCATGTCCATTTTGGATTTCATGATTCCTATTTGATGTAGGCTACTGACATGGAGACATATCTCCTTTCTCAGTCTGATACGAAGTAGGCTTATGCAAAGAGCTATCATGCTCAAGATTGTATGCATTGGTTCCTCCCTATTGTTGAGTAGATTGATAAGGAGTTGGTTTAATTGTAGTACAGATGTCTAGATTGCAGATTCGTTTTGTACAATTTTCCTTAGCAATGGTATGTGTTAATATCACCTCTTCTTCCAATTCTTTTCCTACAAAATCAGTAATAGATAGCCTTTGGTTCCTTTAAGCTGAGTTAGGTACAATTTTGTCAGAAGGAAAAGAATCCTCATCAAATATTACATGCCTAGATATATATACTTTATTTTATGTAGGATCCAAGCACTTATATCCCTTGTGGGATGGGCTGTAACCTATAAACACACATGAATAGGTTCTTTTTGAGAATTTATCTTTTGTAGTGTTTCTAAGGTATGGATAGCACTTGCAACCAAGAACTTTTATATTATTGTAACTAGGATGTTTGCCATAAATTTCATGAAAGGAGACATCATAGGTATATAGAGGAAGATGACATTCTATTAATCAATTACATGGCTGTCAAAAAGCTATCAAACCAATACTTTGTAGGAACCTGAGGTTGATAAAGAATAGCCAAACCTGTCTCCACCAAGTGACGATGTTTTCTCTCTACTGATAAGCCTTGATTAAAGGCTAAAAAAATAGATCTGCATGTTTAGTCGAGAGTTATTTAGGATGAAAACTGTATGATCATGGATCTATCTTAGCAAAAATATGCATGTTGTGTGATTAAGGACTTGTGCATTTAGTTAGAGGCAAATTAAGGCTAATTGGTGTAAATAAGTTTATTTTGTAAGGAAAATCGAAGATTGGTGATCAAAATGTGTTAGGCACATCACATTCCCAAAATGTTCAGCTTACCATAGGAATGTGTCATCTATATTACTTTGAAAGATCTAGCTTCACAATGCTTCAGCCATATTTGTTGCCCAGATTGTCAAATCGTGATTAACAACTTTTGACCAAGTATTGGTCCAAGATTTAGTCTCACACCCTAAGATCTCTACAACAACAATTGGTTCCAACTTCTCATGAATTCCTCAACTTGTTATTTCCCCCAACCCTATAAATTGAAGGTTCCAAGGATCATCTCAACGCAATTCATTTTCCATGCTTTTATTATTCATTTCTACTTTGTTATCAAACTTTAGCTTTTGAGTTTTTGTTCTAGCATTTAAGTTTTGTTCTTCAATTAATTTTTCTACAATTATTCTTCATTTATTTTATTGCAATTCTATTTGTTCTAATTTTGTACTTTCTTTCCAACTTCAATGAAAATGCATTTTTTTGTTATCTTCACTTGTTATTTCATTTCTTTTACTTCAATGAGTAGCTAAATTAGTTCTTCAACCCTCATACGAATGATTTAGTTCGTCTTATTAATAATTACATCTATCAGTGAGTACGGCGTATTACCCTCCTTTTGCTTATCTTGATTGATTTAATTATTCCAAATGATTTTCTTGTTGACCACTTGTTAAATAACATTAGTTTGAATTTAATTCTGAAAAGGTTAGAGACAAATGGATTTCATCAAGGTAAAACGGGAAGTTACTTAGAAATAAGAACTAAAACAACATCCTAGACATAGACTCTCTTATCCGTTAAACATAAGTTGGAGTTTGATTTATTAACGATTGTAGGGTTTCATAGACATATGTAAGCGTTAGGCTAATCTTCTAAACAAACTAAAAGTGGTATGAAGTAAGAGTTGAACCAGTTTTCATGAATTGAGCATAATTACGGGCACATTTGATAGGTGTAATTCGTTTTTTAGAACTAAACCGTAGTAGGGTTGACTTTTGAAATTATATTATTTTCATTTGTGTTTCATGTTCAAACAGATTCACCAATTTTTATTCCAAATTTGATTGCTCATTCAAGCGATTTTCAAAATCAATTGTAAAAAAAAAACTAGTCCATGTGGAGACGAACTTGCACTCTACCCTCTAAGCTTTTAAGCAAAGGCACAACATCTATCGCACCATTTTGTTGTGGTGTGTTGGGCAAGACATTTGATCATGTATCCCACTTTGCTCAAGAAGGAGTTTGAGATCTTTAGATTAGAATTCTCCTTCTCCGTCACTTTTGGAACACCTTGATTTTCCTATCAAGCTGATTTTATACAAGTTTTTGGAATTTTATAAAGCAAGCATAAAAATCTGACTTTTTCATTCAAAGGGTATAGCCATGTATATCTTGAATGGTCATCTATGAAGCTAGCATAATACTTAAATTTTTGACCACAGAAAATTGGGGCTGGACCCCATAGATCACTGTGAATTTTGTCAAGGAGATTGAAACTAATGTTCACAATTGACAAAAAATAGTAGCTTACAACTTTTGCTCATTTGACAATTATCACATACACTTTGTTCTTTCTTCCAACTAGACAATTCGATTATGTGTTTGCTAGCTAAAAGTTTCAAGAACTTATCATTCATATGACCCACCCTCTTATGCCAAATGGAGTAAGAGGCCTTATTAGAGAGGACTGAAGCAGTAAATACTTGGAAGTCGTGTTCAAGTTGTTGATCTTCCAAAGCATAAAGTCCCTTTCTTATGTCCCTTAGCCAAGATTTTCTCCTGTTTGGTCTTAACTAGAAAGTCATTCGTATAAAAAACTATAACACAATCATTATGTTTTGTTAACTTGCTAACTGAGAGTAGATTTTTTTTATATCTAGAAGAACTAAGATGTTTTTCAATTTTAGATTTCTAGTGTTTGTGTGTATTGTGGATTGACACGTGTGAGTTATTTTCAAACCATTTCCATCTCCAACATACAATTTTTCATATCCAACACATGCTTTGAGAGTTGAAATTTTACTTGGATGACTTACTATGTGAGATGTGGCTCCTGAATCTGCATAAAGATTGATGTCACCCTCCCCATAAAGATTTATGTCACCCTCTCCAACTAAATGACAAAGCATTTGGGATCTCTTAGCATTGAAGAGTATGGTCAAATCTCTTTCGACACTCTAATGCTTTGTGATTGAATTTGCCGTATATTTGGCAACTAATTCTTTGATATGTACTGAGAGGAGCCTTGTTAGAGTTGTTCTTTTGAGCAAAAACATTATTACCTTGAGATTTTTTGTGATTATTGTAAGAGAATTGAGATTTGTTGCGTTGAAAGCTTCTTCCTCTAGGAGAGAAATTTCTTCCTTTTCCTCTATCCCTTCCATGTTTAGAAAAGAAGGCTGAGTTATGATTTAACTCACTACCTTTCTAATCCTCTTCATCTGTGATAAGTTGCTGGTCATGTGTTTTTAAGGCTAATACAAATTGATTGTATGACGGGTATGGAGGTTTTGAAAGCATAGCAGTTCTAAAATCTTTGTATTGCTGCCCAATCCTCTTGGCATGTGTAGAACTTTGGTGAGAACATCAAGTGGGTTCTTCATTGCTGTTAATTTGTCATACACAGCTTTGAATTTTCTAATATATTCTTCGAGAGGTTGGCTTCCTTTATTAAGGTTGAATAGAATTTCCTTAAGATGCAGCTCATTTTCCTTGGTCATTGTCAATAATAATTCTTCCAGAGAAGTCCAAACTTGTTTAGCATTATCAATAGAGTCAAGCATAGCTAATATATCTTCAGAAATGATGCCTAATATCCAAGAAGTTAAAAGACCATCATTATCAGACCATATTTGCTTGATGCTTTGTGATTGTTGCACCTTTTCCATTGTCCTCAAGACTTTGCTCCTCCTCTACAACAGGGCTATCGTCATACAAGTGTCGTTCAATTCTAGATTTTTTATTAGAGGTAGTACTTGTGACTTTCACAACAGATAGTTGGTGGAATTTAACTTAATTGAAATGAGGCTTGCACACTGATGAAAGATTTGAATGGTGAGTTGTGTTTCAGACTTTCCCATTGTTGCAGAGCTGGAACCTTGGTAGTCTTCAATCTTTCCTTATGCTGTAAGCTCTGATGCCATGTTTAAAAACTACACACTGTATCATTTGAAACGTGAGAATTTCACTAAATAATCAGAAATTGATTTCTTACCTTTGAGCAGCCTTGCTGCTTCTTTATATATACATGTGTTTACACAACATAGAGGAAATATAAGGTAATAATAACACATAAAAGGAATTCCAATCACAGGTTGTAATTGATCCTTGAATGGTGCAACAGCTATGGAATTGATTGATATTCCAATCATATTCAATTCTTTCCATAAAATGAAGATTATGGGTGTTGGATGTTTATTGTCAAACAGAGCTCGATGAAGTAAATCCATCGGGTTGCTTTTTGACTAATGTTTTGGGCTGAGTATTTTTGTAAGGCTCAACATCAATAGTTTCTCTAATATCAGTAACCTTTGCTTAGATTAGATACAGTGAGGAACACTTCTCCCCCTTAGCTACAACCATTGATCCTTTAGTAAGCTTCCCTTTGCCATTATAGAAGGTATTGCAAAAACCTTCACAATGAAGCTTACTTGTGAAGATTAAATTAATGCGAATATCAGGGACATATTTCACATTATTTTTCAAAATTTTAGCATAGTACTATTCTTATTCACCAAGTGTACATCATCACTGCCAACGACTTCTGCTGATTCATCGTTGCCCATCCTAACAATACTGAAATCACCAAATCAGTTGGATGCAAAGAAATTCATCTTAGGACATATCATGCATTGACACACCATTATCGATCTCCAACTGCTTTATTGTGTAGATAGATTGATAACATCACCATCAAATAAGATAAGAAACTTTTCATTAGCTGCATCAACTCTATTTGCGTCATTATTATCGTTATTCCTCTTTTTCTTACCTTTATCATTTTTATTTGCAATCTTAGTTATCGACAAAACTTCTTCATATGGCATTTCATGCCACAATGAAAATACTCAACATTGGCAAACTGGTTGTTCCTACTTTTTGTTTCTATGTCTATCATTGAAACCTTTGATCTTACTCCTCTTCCTCGTTTTAGTAACAAGAACTTCTGACTGTGAAGAAGAGTCATGTTACTTTCTTTTCATCTCTTTATTTAAGACGCTACGTTTGAATAAGTTCATACTTATTACTCCATTTAGGGCTAAGTTCGATAACATAGTTCTAAATGTCTCCCGTGAGTTCGAGAATGTACCAAGAAGCCGTAACCCTTTTTTCTCATCCTCAAAGTTGATATTCATTCCAGCAAACTAATTAATTAATGATACCTTGGAATGTATTTAAATGATCTGATATAGGTGTTTCATCTTGATACTTTGAAGTCATCATTTGCTTGATCAGAAACATTTTATTATTACCAGTTCCACATAGTCCATGCATGTGTTTCTTCATTAATATGATTTAGAATATTTTCTTCTACCCGATATCTAATAAAGCCACATAATTTTCGGTGACATATTTTACATGCAAAATTAGTTTTATCTTCAAGTTTCTCAAGTGAAAAAATAAGAACTAGAAGTTTTTCATATATAAAACATCTTCTAGCTTACTTTTCCAAATTTGATAATTAGAGCCATTCAGAGTGGTCATTCTACTTATACTAGTTTCTATTGGTTAACAAAAAGCACTACTTAATAACAAATTGTCTCTGATACCACTTCATTGGGATAAATATTTATTACTAAGAACCAATTATCTCCGCTTTTGTGAACCTGATATGAAATAGCAAATAGCTTGAGGAGGTTAAAACCACGTCACGTGGGGATTCAAACTCACAACCTTCTGGTAAGAGATAAGTGCCTTAGCCAGTTGAACTACGCTTAGATTTGCCTTATTTAGTAAGTAATAATAAACATTATGAAAAGAAATACCATTTTTCCTTCTAGGTTAAATGTACTACACGACAAATATTGAGGTATAAAATTTCAGTGGAAGATTTATTTTGCACATTTCCTTGTAAATTTTTATATATTTTTTAATTTTTCTTTGTAAATAATATTCTGAATAGTCTACTAGATAAGAAACTGTAACATATGTGAGATGAGTTGGCATGTCCAAATAAAATTAAGGTTAAATTAAACAAAGTTACCCCTAAACTTTAGGTAGATTTCGACAATACCCCAAATTTTTAAAAGTTGCATTATACCTTTAAACATTAAAGTTATTACAAAATTACCCTTTCGTCAACTCTTTTGTTAGAATGGAGACCAAAAACTGAAATGGAGGCGACTTGTAAATAGTGGAACATGTGGCTATTGGGGATAAGTTTCAATTGTGCTCATAAACTTTAGGGTAGGTCTCAGTTATGCCTTTATCATTTTAAAAGTTCCATTTTAATTAACACATAATTTTTGAAATTGTTTCCAAACAACCTCATGAGCCTCTCCATTAAAATGTAGACAAAAGTATAATGTAACTAATAGTTGAAAAATAAAAGTTACACATTGGCGTACATCATTGATGAGCTGCATAGGAGTTGAAGAGCTGCATAGGAGTTGAAGGATTTTAATCGCATTCAAAATTGTCTCAGAGAAATAGATTTAGGAGATATAGTGTAAGGGTGTTTTTGTAATTTTGAGCTAAAAAGGAAAAAAAGAAGAGAATTTTAGTTTTTGTGTTAAAAAAAAAGAATAGGAAATTGAAAAAAAAAAGGTGCATGTGTGCGTCGTGTGAATGGACACGCGGTGGTAGGGAAAAAAAGGGAAGAAAAAGAAAGAAAAGGAAGAAAACAAAAAGGAAAGAAAAAAAAAAAGAAAACAAAAGGGGATCCTTAGCCGATTGGAACCGAAACAGAGGAAAGAGGAAGAAATTGATGGTGATTTTGAGCCGGATTGAAGAACCAACAGTAGTAGTTAATGAAAATGGGTAATTAAAGTTGTTCATTTGAAGATTTGGAAAGAAATAGAGGTTGAAAAGAAATAGTTTATGGGTTCTTTGTTTTGCCTAAGACATCTTTTGAATAGATGGAGAACTTGGATTTTTGATTTCCATGAATATATGTATTGATGAGTTAGCTTCAGTTTATGTGTTTCTGGTCACAGATATGGGTCGGTGGAATTTGCAGAAAAAAGAAGAAGAAAAAATGAAAGGGGAAGAAACGAGGGTTTGGTAGATTGAAGTTAGAGAAAAAGATGATGAATAGTGGAGGAGAGAGAATGAGTGGGTATAAATTAAATAAAAAAGAAAAGAAAATGTTGGGAATTTGGGCTAATCACGTGAGAAATGGGTGTTGAAAGCTTATGAATGTGGGATGTGGGTCCCACTTGTAAGGGAGATGAGAGATGAATGAGTATAATTGGATTGTAGAGAGAGAATGGGGTTGTTGATTGAATTTTGTGGTTTAATTTAAAGAATTGTAGATTTTTGAAATGAAGTATGTATTAAAATTTGGTTGGTTATTATTTCAGGACGAATAGAAATTGGAGCAGCGTACCAACCAAATTCATCTCGTTCATAGGATTTGAGTGGTTACTTTATTAAACGTTTTTAGATATTTTTTATAGAATTACTGAGAAATTATATATATTACGTATATTTGATCATTTCTGCTGAGAAATTGAGTTTGCTGAGAATTTATAAATGTTTTTGAGAATTTGTGAATGTTTCTGAGAACTTAGAAATGCTTTATGATTTTATGAGAAACTGTTGTATTTAATGAATTTGGTTAGAAAGAATTATATGTACGAGTAATTTGAGAAAGAAGAAAAGAAGAATTTTAGAACTATTTATCAGATTGAAAATTTTATGCTGGCAGAATAGTTTTCAAACCACCATGTTATTGTATCCAGGTGATTACCCATATGCTATGTGAATGTGTTTCTATTGTATACCCAGAAATATAAGGTCTTTGAGACCATTTGACTCCACGCGTTGAGAGAATTATTTTACCGTGTATATTGAGATTACTTTATGCCAGTAAACCATAAATAAAATTATTCTGCTGTGCGTATTGAGATTGCTCTGCGCCAGTAGACCATAATAGAATGTGGATACATATGTGGTGTTAAGTTTTCTTAACCTGATTTTGGTTTGAAAGAAGGCTTTTGATATGTTTTTAGAAAGTACATGGTGTTACAAGTTATGTTAAGAAAATTTATTGAGTTTTAGTTTCTCAAGTTTTATGAAATGTAAATGAGAATGTTTGTTATTTCAGTTTTATGAAATTTGTTTAAAGAGTTGAAATTTCGATTGTTATGAAAGAAGTTTTACGAAACTATTTTCTTATTAAATTGCAATACACTGAGCTTCCTAGCTCACTATTTATCATTGTTTCTTTCTACCAGGCTGCACCTAAGTTTCAAAGAGATAGCTGACCAGTTTCTGCCACTCATTGTCTCAGAACTTGATATCATTTTGTATGTACATTTAGAATGAACTCTAATAGATTAGTTGCACCTTTTGTAGTTGTACAACATGTTTAGAAGTCGTGGGAGAATAGTTATTTCTGAATTGAACTATGTTGCGTTGTATGTTATTTATATTAGAGAATAATCTTAATTAGTTTTAGAAATTCAGAAAAAAGTTGACTATAGACTCTGTAGTTGGTTGAGGTCTATGGTCAGCGCGACTTGTTCTAGAATTAGTAGGTGTTGGGGCGGGTCGTGTCAATTTGGTATCAGAGCATATAAAAATCCTGTATAACATGAATAGAAGATGCATTAATAGTTTATGTTATAATTGTGTGATATGCATATCATTTTATTTTATTACGTGAGGGCAGAATGTGTAGGCTTAAAGAATTTGAAACTCAATAGGTCCTTGGTAGGCAGAATACAATGCCAAAAGACGTAATTGGTGAGTATAACCATCGGCCAGTAGATTCACAAGAGGATATACTTGATCAAGATGAACGTGTAACGACAAGAATTGCTGTATTGGAAATAAGAATGTTGAGGAGGGATCCCGAAAAAGACTTTAAGATCGTACGACTCAAAGCTTTAGGGGCGACTGATTTTTCTGGGACGACAGATCCAGCTGATGCATAGTCGTGGATGAAAAATCTAGAAAAGTGTTTTAATGTGATGGGTTGTCAAGAAGATAGGAAAGTGAGACTGGCTACATTTTGCTAGAAGGGGGAGCTGGTGAGTCGTGGGAATCGGTTATAGCGAGACAACCAGGATCTGAAAAATTAAGTTGGGGAGAATTCAAAAACTTGTTTAATGAAACATACTACCCGCGATCCTATAGAGATGCAAAAAGAAGTGAGTTCTTAAAGCTAGTACAGGGGTCGACGACAGTAGTAGAATACCAGAAAAATTATGTATAACTTTCAAAGTATGCCACCATTATCATTTAAGATGAGACTGACTGATGCACACGGTTTGAGGATGGGTTGCGTGAGGAGATTCGAAGCTATACTACTGCATCTGGGTGACAGGAATTTGGGCCCTTGGTGGAAGCTGCAGCGAGGGTGGAGAAGAGTTTGTTAGACAAGAAAAATCAAAGGGAAGTGTTAAATAATTTACCTGGCACTTCTTCTGGCTCTACCGGTTCTTCGAGTGGTAGATATTTTTGAGATAGTAGCAGGGGATTTACGCTTGGGGTGTCGAGTCGAGGGAGTTTTAAACCGACATTTTGGGGATCACAAAACTTTAGAGCGAATGTAAATTTTCCACAACAGACTATGAGTGGCTCGAGTCAGTGTAGAAGACCTTCTGGTAGTTAGCAGTCCGGGTAGTAAGTGGAGTTTGTTTCCAGTTATACTAGATATCCTGTATGTAAGAATTGTGGTAAGTCGCGTAGGGGTGAATGCCTTTGGAGGGCGATCATTGTTTGTTATAACTGCGGGCAAGCACGTCATATGAAAAGAGAATAGCTTCAGTTGTGGCAGGAAGGTAGTGCGTCCCAAGGAGCTTCCTCGAGACCAACTGTGCAGGGACATTTAGATTCACAAGAAAAACCTATGAGTGAGGGGCAACCAAATACAGGAAATTCTAGTGGTGTAAAGTCGAAGGGTCAAGTAGGCAGACCAACGTGGTTAGGGAAAAATATTTGCAATGACGCAGCATGGGGCTGAAGAATTTCCAGATGTAGTTTTAGGTACGTTGAATATCTTTGCTAAAAATGCTCACGTTTTAATTGATCCGGGTGCTACACATTCATTTATTTCTATCATATTCTCTGGTGGATTAGATATAAAGTTAGAACTCTTACCTAGTGAGTTCGTAGTAGCTACGCCGGCTGGTATATCTTTGATAGCAGACAATATGTATCGTGATTGCATGATTGATTTGGGTGATAGACAGTTTAATGTAGATTTGGTCCCATTGAATATTCGTGAGTTTAATGTTATTTTGGAATGGATTTCCTATTCACACATCATGCATCGATTGACTGTTATCAGAAGGAAGTTATATTTAAATGGCTAGGGGAGGCCGAGATTATTTTTAGAGGTGAAAGAAAAATTTGTCCTGCGTGTGTAATATCTCCAATGAAGGCTAGTAAATTGTTGAATAAGGCATGTACAACATATTTAACATATGTTGTTGATCAGCGAATTGAAAAAGAAAAGCTTGAAGATATACCAGTTGTGCAATAGTTTCCAAACGTATTTCCAGATGATTTATCTGGCTTGCCACCTGATCGAGAGGTTGAGTTTGTGATTGATTTAATACCAGGCACTGCTTTGATATCCCAAACACCATATAGAATGGCTCCTACAGAATTAAAAGAATTCAAGACACAATTGCAGGAATTAGTTGATAAAGGTTACATTCGACCTAGTTTGTCACCGTGGGGTGTGCCACTGTTATTTATGAAAAAGAAAGACGATACTCTGAGGTTGTGTATTGATATAGACAATTGAACAACGCAACGATATGGAACAGATATCCATTGCCCGAATAGATGCTTTGTTTGATCAGCTTAAAGGTGCTGTAGTGTTCACAAAAATAGATTTGCGATTTGGATATCATCAGTTAAAGGTAAGAGAAGCAGATGTGCCGAAAACTGCATTTAGAACACGTTCTGGGCATTATGAGTTTCTGGTTATGCTTTTTTCGGTTGACAAATGCATTAGCAACGTTTATGGATCTTATGAATAGAGTATTTAATCCGTACCTAGACCGATTGGTAATTGTGTTCATTGATGATATATTAGTATTTCCTAGCAGCCAAAGCGAGCACGTAGAGCATCTTAGAACTGTGCTACAGACGCTACATGATAGGAAGCTATATGCCAAACTTAGCAAATGTGAATTTTGGTTGATCATGTGATGTTTTCGGGCCATGTGGTCTGTACATAAGGTATTTATGTTGATCCACAGAAAATTGAAGCAGTTGTGAAATGGGAATAGCCCACTACTGTTACAGAGGTTCGTAGTTTCCTCGGTTTGGCAGGGTATTATCGCCGATTTGTTAAAGGATTTTCAAAGATAGTGCTTCCTCTAACTAATTTGACTAGAAAGAATTCAAAATTTGTGTGGATAGAAAGATGTGAGCAGAACTTCTAGGAGTTAAAGAAGATATTAGTTTCTGCGCCTATATTAGCACTTCCGACACCTGGATTTGAATTTGATGTTTTCAGTGATGCTTCTCATCAGGGTCTGGGGTGTGTTTTGATGCAGAATGGGAAAGTGATAGCTTACGTGTCGAGACAGTTGAGAAAGCATGAATGTAATTACCCGACTCACGATCTAGGACTAGCTGCTATAGTTGGCATTAAAAGTTTGGCGACATTACCTGTTTGGTGAAAAATGTCATATTTATACAGATCACAAGAGTCTTAAATATATTTTTGATCAGAAAGAGTTGAATTTATGACAGAGGGGGTGGCTTGAATTGATAAAAGATTACGATTGTACTATTGAGTATTGTCCAAGGAAGGCTAATGTTGTAGCTGATGCATTAAGCAGGAAGCTGCCTCGTGGTTCAAAAGATTCGCCAAATGCAGTTAGTTTTTCCTTATAGGGTGAGTTAAAATGTTTGAATGCAAAAGTAGAAGTTAATGACAAGGGTGCCTTATTGCCTCATTTCCAAGTAGGCCTACTTTGATTGATAAAATTATAACAACTCAGCTTGATGATCCAACACTGAGTAAGATAAAAGAAGTAAAAAGTAGTCAACAAGTAGGTTATACAGTGAGAGATGATGGAGCTCTAGTTAGATATGATCGATTGTGTGTTCCTGATAATTTGAACTTGAAAAATGAAATGCTAGAAGAAGCTCATAGTTTGATTTATGCTATGCATCTAGGAAGTACAAGAATGTATGGAGTGTTGAAAGAACACTACTAGTGGCTGGGTATGAAGAGAGAAATAGCATAATATATATCTAGATGTTTGATTTGCCAGCAAGTAAAACCGATACGTCAGAAAGTCTTAGGATCCTTGATTTCACTTTTTATTCCATAATGGAAATGGGAACACATTACGATGGATTTTTTGTTTGGACTTCCTCGTACCTTGAGTGATTATGATGGTATCTGGGTGATAGTAGATATATTGACTAAAACTGCTCGTTTTTTGCCGATTAAAATCACTTATTCGCTTGATAAGCTAGCTATATGTATCTGAGATAGTTAGCGTGTATGGGACTCCTGTATCTATTATATGAGATAGAGAAATCAGATTTACTTCTAAGTTCTGGCCTAGTTTGCAGCAAGCTTTAGGTACTAAATTATATTTTAGGACAACTCTTCATCCTCAGGCAGATGGACAGTCAGAGAGAACGATTCAAACTCTGGAAGATATGTTACGAGCTTGTGTTTTACAGTTCAAGGGTAGTTGGGATACTCATTTGCCTTTCATGGAATTTGCTTATAATAACAATTATCATTCGAGTATAGAGATGGCACTGTTTGAAAGATTGTATGGCAGAAAATGTTGAACTCCAGTCTATTGGGATGAAGTTGGAGAAAGAAAGTTAATGGGACCTGAGGTTGTTCAGATTACTACTCATAAGGTGAGAATAATTAGAGAGAATTTGAAAGTAGCACAAGACATATAGAAGAGTTATGCTGATAAACGTCGAAAAGATATTTAATTTTCAATAGGTGATGAAGTTTTTCTTTGCTTATCACCGTGGAAGGGTGTTCTGAGATTTGGCAGGAGAGGAAAGTTGAGTCCTAGATTTTTCGGCCCGTTTGAGATTCTTGAACGTGTGGGGCCAATAGTGTATCGTCTAGTACTGCCTATGGAGCTTTCCAAGATTCATGATGTGTTTCATGTTTCTATGTTATGTAAGTATGTACCTGATCCATCGCATATTCTTGATGGGATGTGAATCCCGGAGCGGAAGTGGATCTTCGTTCATGATTTTTTGAGGAAACAAAATCATACATCTAATAACAAAAATACAGGGCAAACTTGTTTCTTTACCTTTGAAGAACTCTTATTCAATGAATCCTCCGAACACTACCAAACGATTTTCCTTGCTATCCTCTTGGGTCTCGAGATCGTGCTTGTGGGAGCACCGATTTGGAATGTAAGGGAGAATTGACAGAGAGAGGTTGATCAAGAGAGAGTTTGATCTTGCAGGGGAAAAAGAACTGTACAGTTTAACCAAATGTGACGTGGGATAACTCCTCACATCACAACTTCCCACTCCCCTACAATTTTGTAGGAGAGTGTTTAATTAATAATTAATATAATAATTAATAATTAATTAATTAATTATTAATAAATTTAATTTAATTATTAATTATTAATCAAATTAATAATTAATTAATTAAATCTAATATTAATTAAATAAATAATGAACAATTAATTATTTAATTAAACCCATTTGAATCTAATTAATAATGAACAATTTTGTAGGGGAGTGTTTAATTAATAATTAATATAATAATTAATAATTAATTAATTAATTATTAATAAATTTAATTTAATTATTAATTATTAATCTAATTAATAATTAATTAATTAATTATTAATAAATTTAATTTAATTATTAATTATTAATCTAATTAATAATTAATTAATTAAATCTAATATTAATTAAATAAATAATGAACAATTAATTATTTAATTAAACCCATTTGAATCTTATTCAAATGCATCTCTCTCGCATAACCTATAGTCATAATGTACATCTTATGCACATTATTTTTAACCTAGTTTTAATATGAATCTTATTCATATTAATTTTATTTGAATCTCATTCGAATAATTTCTCTCATAATATATAGTTTTAATTTAGAATTAGCTATATATTATAATGTATCAATATACATATATTCCCTTGAGCAATTTGAACAATTCAAATTCTTCCAAAATCTTCATCCTCGTTTTACCCGTTATGAGCTAGCAAGGGAACCTAATAGACCTACAGATCAGAAGCTCCAACGATACGAGATTAATCGGTCAAACTCATTGACCGAGTTAATCAACATTCGTTAACTACGGGTCACTCTACTAAAGACCCACAGTTGCACTCTTCTCACTGCAGAATGTTTTCGTGTCCACGAATATACGACCATTAATGACAAGTCAATCCTTCACGAGTGCTCGTATCTCAAGTTGGGTCAAATTATCGTTTTACCCCTGACTTACATCTTACTCCTTAAATACCACTACTCATCTAATGAACAACCCAGTTATGGTCCAACCAATAACCGGAAGTCCCTTTAGGGCCAATGAGAGGGTGGGGCCCCTTGTTCAAGTCCCAGAGTCAGCATTTAAGAGAACACTCATCTACTCCCCTAAAGTCGGGGAGGAGTGAATTCCATCTTGTGAAGTTATGTTCCCAGCTCCCCACTCGGTCTAGTCCCCAAAATGGTAGGAATATTGAGTCAGCAACTCTAGCCACTCTCACCCATACAGATCAAAGGACGAGCCCTCAGGGGCAGGAGTCCATAACTCACTCATGATTGAGAATGAGTTGTTTGGTCATCCTATGAAATAGCAATCTGTTAGTCAACGACGTTACATCTAATGATTGTCTATTTTGCAGTCGGTCTTATACAAACTCATTCTATAGGATACCCCCACTCGCATGTCTCCACACGAACGACGTGGATCTAGTCGTCTGTAACATTTACAAAGTGGGTCGTATCCACAGTGTTGTCAGGATAAGGTACCCAGCCTTATCCATATACTATAGACCCTTTAAGTTATTTACAGGACATTATCCACTCGTACATCAGGGGTATATCAAATATATACCTCACATATCAGGGGTATATCAAATATATACCTAGTATATCAAATATATACCCAGTATATACACTGTCCCAGTTACATTGAAATAACCTTGGATGTTTAGTTTATTGGATTTTGGACAATGCAATGCTATGAATTCAACAAAAAATTTATTAAATAAAATTTTATTGAATATACATTTGTTTCTACATAAATACAAACTACAAGTTTAGGGCACCACGCCCAACAAACTACCACTTGAACTAAACTCGAGTGGGGTGTACATTATCATAAAGCAAAGGGAAAATACAATAAACTAGGGCATACACTAATCGTACAAAGCTCGTAGACCTAAACATTCTAGATGGCCCTCAAACACTTTATCCGTGAGTGCCTTCGTAAAAGGATCAGCAATATTGTGCTCCAAAGCGATCTTTGTGACGATCACATCTCCTCGTTGCACTATCTCCCGTATAAGATGGTACTTCCTTTCGATGTGTTTGCCTCTCTTGTGGCTTCGAGGTCCTTTAGAATTTGCCACAGCACCACTGTTATCACAATAAAGTGTGATGGGCAAGTTCATGTTTGGAACGACTTCCAAATTTGTCAAGAACTTTCTAAGCCAAACTGCCTCTTTTGCTACTTCACAAGCTGCAACGTACTCAGCCTCCATGATGGAGTCAGCGATGCATCCTTGTTTGATGCTTCGCCAAACTACCGCTCCTCCGTTAAGAGTGAATACTGACCCCGACGTGGATTTCCTTGAATCCTTATCTGTTTGGAAGTCAGAGTCAGTGTATCCTGTCAGGATCAAATCCTTAGAGCCATACACGCGAGCTTGTAGTCCCTCGTTCTCCTAAGATACTTGAGGATTCCATTAATAGTAGTCCAGTGATCATATCCTGGGTTGGATTGGTACCTACTGACCATTCCAACTGCATAGCAAATGTCAAGCCTAGTGCACAGCATAGCGTACATCAGGCTGCCCACTGCTGAAGCATAGGGTATACGTCTCATATCCTAAACCTCTTGAGGTGTCTCAGAACATTGTTTCTTAGACAGAAGAATTTCAGGCCTGAAGGGTAATAAGCCTTTCTTGGAATTCTGCATCGAATAATGAACAAGCATATTGTCGATATAAGTTGCTTGAGACAGGGCTAACTTTTGTTCTTGCGATCCATTTGAATTTGGATGCAAAGAACATATTGAGCTTCTCCTAAATCCTTCATTTGGAACTCAGTCGATAGCCACTTCTTTATGTCAGTGAGGTATCCAACATCATTCCCAATGAGTAAGATATCATCCACATACAACACTAAGAAGGCTACAGTGTTGTTGACGATCTTCTTGTATACACAAGGCTCATCAACGTTTGGTCAAAACCATAAGATTTGATCGTAGTATCAAACCTTATGTTCCAAGATCGAGATGCTTGTTTCAGTCCATATATGGACCGTTTAAGCTTGCAAACCTTTTGCTCTTGACCTTGTGCTATGAACCCTTCGGGTTGAGATATATAAATACTTTCATCAAGATTGTCATTCAGAAAAGAAGTCTTGACGTCCATTTGCCATATCTCATAGTCATAATATGTGGCAACAGACAAAAATATTCTAATGGACTTAAGCATAGCTATAGGGGAGAAGGTTTCTTCATAGTCCACCCCTTCCCTTTGTGTGTAGCCTTTTGCCACAAGTCTCGCCTTATAGGTCAATACCTTTCCTTCGGTGTCTCTTTTTTGCTTATAGATCCATTTGCACCCTATGGGTTTTACCCCGTCAGGTTGATCTACAAGTTCCCAAATGGAATTGAAGTACATCGACTCCAGTTCTAGGTCCATTGCTTTGACCGATTTGTCCTTATCAGTATCTTCCATTGCCTTTTTGTATGTCATGGATCCTCGACGCCATCATCAGGTATGACAACTTGAGTTTCAGTTAAAACCACGGAGCGGTCAGGTTGTGACACAATTCTCCCACTACGTCGAGGTACTCTCAATACATGAGGTGGATGTGATTGATGTGATGTACTAGCTTCATCAACAACTCTTGTTGTAGTGCCAGTTTGATCAACAACTCTTGTTGACGTATTTCTAGCCTCTTCGGAAATCTCATTAATCACTACCTTACTTCGTGGTTTATGATCTCGAACGTGGTCTTCTTCCAAGAAAGTGGAATTTGTCAATACAAACACTCTGTTTTCTTGAGGATCGAAGAATAGACCTTCTCTCGTCTCTTTATGGTAACCTACGAATAGACATACTTTTGAACGAGGTTTCAGTTTCTTTTGGTTAGTCATGAGCATGTGTGCCGGGCATCCTCAAATGCGGAAATGACTTAAACTAGCTTTATGACCCTTCCATAGCTCAAAGGGTGTTTCAGAAACACTAGTTGATGGAACTACATTCAAAATGTAAACCGCAGTCTCAACTGAGTAACCCCAAAACGAGTTAAGTAACTGAGCATAGCTCATCATTGATCGAATCATGTCCAACAGGGTTCTATTTCTCTTTTTTGATACACCGTTTTGTTGAGGTGTACCAAGGTCTGAGAGTTAGGACGTGATTCCATGATCTATCATATAGTCCTGGAATCTCAAGTACATATACACTTCACCCCGATCAGATCGAAGTGTTTTAATGGTTTTACCTAATTGATTTTCAACTTTAGTCTTGTAGTCTTTGAACTTTTCAAGGGCTTCAGACTTATGTTGCATTAGGTATAAATAATCATACCTTGAATAATCATCTATAAAAGAGATGAAGTACTCATACCCTCTTCGAGCTTTAACATTTATTGGACGATAAAAGTCTGAATGTATAAGTTCTAAGGGTTCTTTGGCTCTATAACCTTTTCCAGTAAAAGGTCTTTTAGTCATATTGCCTTCAAGACAAGACTCACATGGTGGTAAAGAATCGTCTTCTAACTCACTTAGAATGCCATTGTTAACCAACCTCCCAATCCTATTGAGATTAATGTGACCTAATCTTAAGTGCTTAAAATAGGTATTTTCTTTGTGAGAAACTTTTGCCTTTTATTTTGAGTTCTAGCATTTTTAAACAACTCAGTATTTAAAATTGCTTTAGTTATGGTTAGTCTTCGCACCTACAAGTTGTTTTCAAGCAAAGCAGAACAAATGTTAACACCATTTCTTGGAATCAACACTTCATTTAAATTAAAAGAAATGGAATACAAATGTTCTAACAAACAAGAAACTGAAATTAAGTTCCTTTTAATTTTAGGAACTACGTACACATTATCTAATAATATATACATATTCTTGTTTGTAAACAACTTGAGCTCCTCTACCGCCACGACTGAGACGACCTCTCCCGTTCCGACCTTGAGGGTCATTTCTCCGGTGTCAAGCTGCCTCAAGGAACTAATTCCCTGAAATGAAGAACAAACGTGATTAGTCGCTCCTGAATCCAGTATTCAGGCGGAGTCATCGTTCTCCACTAAACATGTTTCCAAAACAAGTAAATGATATTTACCTTCGTTGCCTTTCTTCTTTTCGGCCAGGTACTTCAGGCAATTGCGCTTCCAATGCCCATCCAAGTTGCAGTGGAAACATTTTCCTTTGTCTGCAGCCTTGGCCTTGCCTTTCTTAGCAGCGGCAGCAGCGAAGTCAGGTTTAGACCTTTTACCAGCAGCCTTCTTCTTCTTGAAAGTCTTACTTCTAGAAGAAGAGGGTGCAGACTTGGTTCCAGAGGACGAACCTCGGTTGAACCTCTTGGAGGTGGCAACATTTGCCTCCCCTTCTTGTCCCTTACTTTTTATAAGAGATTGGTAGGTCTGCAGCTCGTTTAAGAGCGTGGTAAGAGTGTACTCCAACTTATTCATTACCACATTGCTGCGGAATGGTAGGAAACTCTTCGGAAGAGATTCCAGAATGAAGCTAACCTTACTCTGCTAGTCTATGACAGCCTTGTTCGACTCTGCCACGTTGAAGTGGACCATCAGGTTGAGAACGTGTTCTCGTATTGAGGAGCCCTCATTCATGCGGGAGTTGTAAATGAACTTAAAGGCTTCGTGTCGAGCCTGTGAAGACAGTGGTCCAAACATGCTCTGCAGTGAGTCCATGATCTCCTTAGCGGTGATTGTGTCCTCGTGCTTCTTAGTCAGCACATCAGATATGCTCGCAAAGATGTAGACCTTCGCCTGGTCATTGGCCTTGATCCATCTATCATAGACGTTGCGCACTGCCACAGTGGCGTTAGGCGCAGGAGCTTGAGGACAATCCTCTTGCAAGACGAACCTAAGATCATCTATCACAAGAATAATGTTTAGATTCGATTTCCATTGTTTGTAATTCTCGCTGTTAAGTTTTTGGGCGGCTAGGAGTGCAATAATAGAAGTAGACATGCTGGAAGTAAAAACAAACCTATATTAGTTTCATGCATTAGCCTTTAAACCCAATCATATTTTAGCAAAAGTAATTAAGCATCCTAACAAAATAGTTTTGCAACGACGCTTCAGTGATTTAGAGCAACAGCCACCGTAGGGCAGACAGGTACTCCTTCACTGAATTGAGATGTTCTCAACCAAATTTTACAACAGAATAACTCTTATTCCTATAATCTTTAGTCATCGTTCATTGAGTCAAGGCATTGCTAACTAGCTCAACAACTCCCCGTAAGTGCGACCCACCATTTTCAAACCTCAGAGGTTCGCCCCAATAATCCCGCCGTAGGGAAGGAAATTATTGGAGCAAAATCTAAGAGACCCTTATCCATTTATGGAGTTTGCCTTGGTTTTGATTCCATACAATGAACCCTCCGTAGGGATGTTCGCTCCAGAACGACACGCAGGTCATGTATGAAACCTCACAGTGTAAACCAATGGCGGAGACCGCAGGATGTGTTGTCACATGTCCTACTCCCACTTACTATGAATACTATCTCCATTCACCTCGATATTGAACCATGCAAACACCTTCCGTAGGGAGGCCGCGCCCAGGACGACACGAGGCCGAGCATGGAACTCACAGTGTGAATATAAAGGTGAACGTGATAGAGAGAGAAAAGTATGTTATATATATTTTGTATATCAAATATATACGCAATATATTACATATTCTCTTTTGCTCCCACTCAGTATTCTATGACTAAGGTATATTACTTAGATAAACTCCGGCTAAGTGAAATTAACTAAGTGAATTTTTAGTCGGCTCAATATAACTATTATATTGGTAGTTGTACATTAGTGTTTTAGTTCATTAAATATTTTAATAAACCAACGACATTATTGCATGTATATAAAATATTGACTAATTCAACCCCCAGGTCGGTTCTCAGGTAAAGGTGTTCCCTTACGGTCAGCTTAAATCTCTCAACCTAGACAGAACCTTCCTTAGACAGGGTTCCCTTATAGGCAATATTTTATATTTAGTCTTTTATCATTTCATTTTAAACCTAGTTAAAACAAAATAAAAGACTACCCCTAATCATATTAGAAGATATAACCTAAGGCTCAATTAATTTTAAACCCCTTTAAAATTAATTAACTTAAACCCTATGTTTGCATTCAATTATTTATTATAGATTCTAATTTCTATCTACCACATTTTATAACTCTTATAAAATTTAAGAAATTAAAACTATAATCATGCATTGTAAGCATACATATAACAATTATATTAACCAAAGTAATGTCATGCTCAATGCAACTTTATTTTCATCTAATTAATACAACACTTATATTAATCCTGAAAATAAAACATGCATTCATACATTATAACATTTATAACAATATGATGCATGATCATACGTACATACTATATATCAACATACATATTATGCATGTAATCTATGGTGGGATTTTAAAACTATATGACATACAATATACAATATGCTTTTAATTAAAACATACATTCATAATGCATAACATAATTAAATAGCAAAGTTGGACCGGTTTTTGGCACCATAAGAAAGCAAAATAATACAAAAATAAGAAAACGACCGCAACTGGCTTTGAACCGCGAATCGGAGCCACGAAAACACGTCGATAAGAGAATAGTTATTTCTGAATTGAACTATGTTACGCTGTATGTTATTTTGATGGGATGTGAATCCCGGAGCAGAAGCGGATCATCGTTCATGAATTTTTGAGAAACAAAATCAAACAAGCAAAACGGAAATACAGGGAAAAACTTACGTTTGAAGAACTGTTCTTCAATGATTTCCCAAACACCACCAATAGATCTTTTGAGCTATCATCTGGGTACCGACATCGTGCTTGTGGGTGCGATCGATTTGGAACTATAGGAAATGGAGAAGAAAAAACTTGAGAGAAAATCTGGGAGTTCTTTTCTTGTTCTATTGTTCTTTTCAACAGAACTCTTCTACAGAAGAAAACCAACCACATGATGTGGGGAGTTACCCCACGTCATTAAACTGCCCACTCCTTTGCTAAAATGCACGGGAGTTAAATATTAATTATAATATATTAATAAATAATAATAAATAATATATATAATAATTAATATATATATATATATATATATTTAATTAATTAATCATATTAATTAATAAATAATAATTTATTAATAATCTAATTAACAATTAATTAATATATATATAAATATATATATATATAAATCCAATAAATAATAAACACTTAATTATTTATTACAAAAATAGAATGAAATTCTATAACATTTCTCTCATATAACCTATAGTCATAACGTACATCTTATGTACGTTATTTTTAACCTGTAGTTTTAATATGAATCTTATTCATATTAATTTTTAATTGAATGTTAATTAAATAATATCTCTCATAATATATAGTTTTGATTAGAATGAACTTTATATTGTAATGTCTCACTATACATATAATCCCTTGAGCAATTTGAACATTTCAAATCTTTCAAAAAACTTGATCCTCGTTTTAACCGTTATGAGCTAGTAAGGAGACCTAATGGACATACAGATCAGAAGCTCCAACGATGCGAGATTAATCGGTCAAACTCATTGACCGAGTTAATCAACATTCGTTAACTACGGGTCACTCCACTAAAGATCTGCAGTTGCACTCTTCTCACTGCAGAATATTTTCGTGTCCATGTATATATGACCATTTATGACAAGTCAATCCTTCACAAGTGCTCGTAACTCAAGCTGGGTCAAATTACCGTTTTATCGCTGAGTTACATCTTACTCCATAAATATCACTGCTCCTCTAATAAACAACCCAGTTATGGTCCGACCAATAACCAGAAGTCCCTCTCAGGTCAGTGAGAGGGTGGGGCCCCTTGTTCATGTCCTAGAGTCAGCATTTAAGAGAACACTCATCTACTCCCTAAAGTCGGGGAGGAGTGAATTCCATCTTGTGAAGTTATGTTCCTAGCTCCTCACTCGGTCTCGCCCCCAAAATGGTAGGAATATTGAGTAGGTGAGACCACTCTCACCCATATAGATCAAAGGACGAGCCCTCACGAGCAGGAGTTCATAACTCACTCAAGATTGTGAATGGTTGCCTGGTCATCCAAAGAAATAGCAATCTTTTAGTGAATGGTGTTACATCTAAAGATTGGCTATTTCGCGGTTCGGTCTTATACAAACTCATTGTATAGGATACCCCCACTCGCATGTCTCCATACGAACGACCTGGATCAAGTCGTCTGTAACATTTACAAAGTGGGCCGTATCCACAGTGTTGCCAGGATAAGGTACCCAGCCTTATCTATATACTATAGACCCTTTAGGTTATTCCCATAACATTATCCACTTGTATATTAGGGGTATATCAAATATATACCCAGTATATCAAATATACACCCAATAGATATATTGTCCCAGTTACACGATAATAACCTTGGATGTTTAGTTTATTGGATTTTCGACAATGCAATGCTATGAATTCAACAGAAAATTGATTGAATAAAACTTTATTGAATATACATTTGTTTTTACATAAATACAAACTACGAGTTTAGAGCAACACACGCAACATATCTATATTAGAGAATAATCTTAATTAGTTTTAGAAATTCAGAAAGAAGTTGACTATAGACTCTATAGTTGGTTGATGTTTATGGTCGGCGCGACTTGTTCTAGAATTAGTAGGTGTTGGGGCGGGTCGTGTCATATAGTTTTATTTGAAATGACGGGGAAGCCACATATTGTGAGAAAAATCATGAATTTGGTAAAAATCACAACCTTTTTTCCACTTAAACATTGTAAAAGTTAGAGGAGACAGGAGTCAAGAGAGAAAGCCTGATAGTTCATGAGAGGAATATGTTTATGAGAAAAAATTGTGAAAGAGTGGGTTTAAATATTAAAAGCATGGGTATATGAAAGTTATGATAACAACAAAGAACAATACAGATGGATATATGAAAGAAGATAAATTTTCATTTTCAAATGCAAGATTGTTTATTTGTCTCTTCTTTCCCTCAATTCATGCATTAACATTAATTTTGATTAATTGATCGTGAGATAGATGCCCTAAATTTTGCTTGCCTTTTGTGGTTTACTTACTCCCTCAAAATTTTTTTGTTTCCACCAATCGCTTGATCACGAAAGGAAGAAACAATATCCCCAAAATTCAGTCCCATACCCCAAATTATATAACATTATATATGACTAAGACTCTTTGATTTTGTTTCTACAGCTCACCACAACGTCATATTTCTATATGCAGTTTAACTGGGGAAGCTAACAAAATAATTGTTTGAAAAAAAAGTAAACAATTTAGGATTAAAATAAAACTTTATAAATGATAAGGGTATATATGGAACATATGATTTTCAAATTCAGGGGCATATAAATGAGATTTGGAACCTTTGCCACATGTACTACTATTTTACAAGTCACGGCTACGTCAGTTTTCTGTATTCATTTAAATGGAAAAATTGATCGAATTGTAGTTTTGAAACAAGTTAATAGTTTAACGGTAAAAATGAAACTTTTGAAACTTTAGGGGTATTATTGAAACCTAGCCTGAGTTCAGGGGCATTTTGTACAATTTAACTTTAAATTAATAAGGTATGTGTGTATAAATATGATATGATTTGTTTAAAAAACAAACTAACAATTATACAAGATGAATAGCCAATTGGTTAAGGTGTGTATCATTGACCATAAGATTTGAGGTTTGAATCCACGCCCCACATATTATTGAATTAAAAAAAGAAAAACAATTATATAATATGACATGATTTTGCTAAAGCGAGCATAGCTCAGCGGTAATTGGCATATACTTCCAACCATGAGATTGATCAAGAATACCAACCAAGAGAGATTAAGGAACAAGCAAAGAGAGATACAATCTCATGAAGAACACTATTCAATGCGCAATCTGTTGGGTATTTTCACTCGTTGTGAAGCCCAACTAGAACAAGGCTCACTTGGCCTTTTAGGGTTTTTTTTAATATTTTTTGTTTGTTTGTTTGTTTTCTTTATAAAACAAACATGTGCAGCCACCTACCATAATAAGGAGAGAGAAGGGAAAAAGTGAGTGCATGCAGATTGACGAGAGAAAATGAGAAAAGAAAAACCTTTCGTACAGTAGCGTTTTTTGTATGATTGGAGGTTGATTCGTGGTTCGATCGAGATAAAACTTTGACAGCGTGTTCCCAACATGAGGATCTTAAATCTGGACGGTGGAGATTTCTTTTGGAGGTGCATACAGTCAGATACAGTGGATAGTTGGTATCACTTTCCAAACTGAGATCATCCTAATTTTCTTCTCCAGTTTATTCTCTTGTTTGCCGAGATTTATTGTCTCGAAATTTTATTATTGCATGCCTCTAGTTGTTGCTAGGGAGAACTTGGTGTAGCCCATTATTGATTATGGTAGAGATTTTAACTTCGGTTAGTGGTTTTTTACTCCTCACATTGAAAGGGTTTTTCCACGTTAAAATTGCTTGTGTCCCGTGTTTGTTTGAATTATTAGTTTTACTTGCTATTTCCTATTAGGTTCACACAAGAGGGGATGATTGGTCCATAAAATTAAGTATTTATCCCGACAAAGTTGTATCAGAGCAAGGTTAAAGATTAATTATGCTTTATGTTGAACAATGGAAACTAGTACAAGTAGAATGATGACCTTGAACGGCTCAAATTATCAAGTTTGGAAAAGAAATATGGAAGATGTTTTGTATGTTTATCTTCTTATTTTTTCATTTGAAAAGCCTAAAGATTAAACTGATTTAGAGTGGGAAATATGTCATCGAAAAGTATGTGGCTTTATTAGACATTGGGTAGAAGAAAATATTCTAAATCATATTGGAGAAGAAACACATGCACGGACTATGTGGAACATGCTTGAGTTGTTATATGCCCCGAAAACTGGTAATAATAAAATGTTTATGACAAAGCAAATGATGACTTTTAAGTATAAATATGGAACACGTATGTCAAATCACTTTAATTCATTCCAAGGTATCATTAATCAGCTTGCTGGAATGAAAATCAAGTTTGAGGATGAGATACAAGGGTTATGGCTTCTTGGTACATTGCCGGACTCGTGGGAAACTTTTAGAACTTCATTATCAAACTCAGCCCCAAATGGAGTAATAAGTATGGACATGGTGAAAAGCAGTGTTCTAAATGAAGATATGAGAAGAAAATCACAGGGCTCTCCATCACAGTTAGAGGTTCTTGTTATTGAAAGAAAAGGGAGGAGTAAGAGTAAAGGTCTGAAGGGTAGAGATAGAAGCAAAAGTAAGAGCAGCCAATTTTCCAATGTTGAGTGTTATCATTGTGGCATGAAATGGCATATAAAGAAATATTGTCGACAACTGAAGAGGGAAAATAAAAATGATAAAGGTAAGGAAAAGAAGAATAATGATGGTAATGACGTAGATAGAGTTGCTACAGCTATCGAGGATTTCCTTATCTTATTTGATAGTGATGTTATCAATCTAGCTACACAATAGAGTAATTGGGTGATTGATAGTGGCGCATCAATTCATGCTACATCTAGGAGGGATTTCTTTGCATCCTACACATCTGATGACTTTGGTAATATTAGGATGAGTAATGATGGATCTGCAAAAGCCATTGGTATTGGTGATGTGCACTTGGAGACCAAGAATGGTACTACACTGGTTTTGAAGAATGTGAAACATATCCCTCATATTCACATGTATTTAATTTCCACAGGTAAGCTTGGTGACAAAGGTTTTTGCAATACCTTGTACAATGGCAAATGGAAGGTATTTGATGCTCTTCATTGTATTTGATGACTCAATGATTGTAGCTAATGGGTAGAAGTGTTCCTCATTGTATTTGATGCAAGCAATGATTATTGATTCTGCAATAAATATAGTGGCTGATGAAAATAGTGTTGAATTATGGCATAAGAGACTCGGTCATATTAGTGAGAAGGGATTGAGGATTTTTTCCAAGAGGAATCATCTTTCTGGTATAAAGAATGCACCTTTGAAAAGGTGTGATCATTGCTTAGTTGGGAAACAAACTAGAGTTTCCTTTAAAGCATCTCAATACTCAAGGAAGCCAAATATACTTGACTTGATATATTTTGATGTATATGGTCTTATGAAGACAAAAACACTTGGAAGTTCCCATATTTTGTGACATTTATAGACGATCCTTCGAGAAAAACCTGGGTCTATATGTTGAAGACTAAAGATCAAGTGTTGCAAGCGTTTAAACAGTTTCATGCGCTTGCTGAAAGAGAAACTGATGAGAAGCGGAAGTGCATCAAGACCGACAATGGATGTTGGACCTTTTGATGAGTATTGTATAAGCCACGGTATTCGACATCAAAAGACACCTCCGAAGATTTCTCAGTTGAATGGGTTAGCTGACATAATGAACATAATACTAGTTGTGCGGGTGAGATGTTTGTTTTCACTGTCACAGTTACCGAGATCGTTTTGGGGTGACGCTTTCAATTTTACATGTTTCGAAACTCACCCCATGTGCTCCTTTAAATTTTGAAGTCCCGAATAGAATTTTGTCAAATAAGGAGATATCCTATAATCACCTCCGTGTCTTTAGGTGTAAAGCTTTCATACATATTCCTAAAGATGAGAGATCGAAGCTTGAGGTAAAGACAAGACCATGTGTGTTCCTTGGCTATGGCCAAGATAAGTTCGGTTATAAATTGTATGATCCAGTATAGAAGAAGCTCATAAGAAGTCGATATGTGGTATTTGTTGAAGACCAGACTATAGAAGATATTAAGAAGATAGATAAAATAGAGTTTCAGTAAAGTGATGATTAGATTGACTTGGATTCAGTTCCTTTGACACAACCTTCTACACCAACTGAGAATGAGGTACAAAAATGACCAATTTAATAGTACATATGAGGTAGAGGGTCCAGAAGAAGTTGAGGTAAATGATGATGTTCATGAACAGCCGTCGGAAACATAAGTTCCTACAGAGGTTCCTATACAGGTTTCACTTAGAAGATCTAACAGAAATCAGCGTTCTTCCTCGTGGTATCCTATTGATGAGTATGTGTTACTGACTGATGGGGGAGAGCCTGAGAGTTACAAGGAGGCCATTGAAGATGAGCACAAAAGAGAGTGGATTGATTCAATGAAAGATGAAATGAAATCATTGCATGACAACCACACTTTTGATCTTGTCAAGTTGCCTAAAGGGAAAACCGCACTGAAAAATAAGTGGATTTATCGAGTGAAACAAGAAGAACACACCTAAGGACCGCGTTACTAAGCGAGACTCGTTGTCAAAAAGTTCAGTGAGAAGAAAGGTGTTGACTTTGATGAAATTTTTGCTCTTGTTGTGAAGATGTCTTCTATATGAGTAGTTATGGGTTTGGCAGCGAGCCTTGACTTGGAGGTTGAGAAAATAGATGTCAAGACTACATTTTTGCATGGTGATTTAGATAAAGAAATTTATATGGAACAGCCAGAGGCAAGGAGAATCTTGTGTGCACATTGTATAAAAGTCTTTATGGGTTTAAACAGGTACTGAGGTAGTGGTACAAGAAGTTTCAGTCGGTTATGGAGGAGCACGACTTTAAAAAGACTACTTCCGATCATTGTGTATTTGTGCAGAAGTTTTCTGATAATGACTTTATTATATTGTTGTTTTATGTTGATGATATCTTGATTGATAGTAGGCATATTTCAAGAATTGACATGTTGAAGAAACAGTTGAGCAAATTCTTTGCCATAAAGAATTTGGGGCCAGCGAAGAAGATTCTTGAAATTTGTATAGCACCAGACAGAGCATCCAAGAAACTCTATACGTATCATGAGCATTACATAGAGAAAATGCTTGAAAGATTCAACATGAGCAAGACTAAAGCAGTAAGTTCTCTTCTATCCAATCACTTTAAACTGAGTAAGCAGAGTCATTTTACAGATAAAAAGAAGGAAGAGATGAACAGAGTTTCATATGTTTTAGTAGTTGGAAGTTTGTACACCATGATATGTACTAGACAAGATATTGCCTATGTTGTTGGTGTTGTTAGTCGGTTTATGTCCAATCAGGGAAAACAACATTGGGAGGCAGTAAAGTGGGATCATGAGATATTTGCAGGGTACTTCCAATTTGAAGATCACTTTTGGAAGTGGAAAGCCAATGCTTGCCGGTTATTCTGATTTAGATATGGCAGAAGATTTAGATAACCGAAAGTCTACTTCCAGCTATTTGATGACATTTGCAGGTGGTGTAGTGTCATGTCAGTCAAGATTATAGAAATGTGTTGCACTTTCTACGACCGATGCTGAATATATTGCAGCAGTAGAGGCGTGCAAGGAGATGTTATGGATTAAGCGATTTCTACAGGAGCTCGACTTCAAGCAACAATAGTATCTGATATTCTGCGATAATCAAAGTGCTATTCATCTTGGTAAGAATTCAACATTTCATTTGAGAACAAAACATATTGATGTGAGGTATCATTGGATGAGAAATGCTCTCAATGATGGACTGTGTGAACTTGAGAAGATACATACTGATCATAATGGATCCGATATGTTTACAAAGAATCTACCAAGAGAAAAGCTTGAGTTTTGTCATTCCGTTGCTAGAATGACAATTTCCTTCACACAATGAAAAGGGGGAGATTTGTTGGGTATTTTCACTTGTGAAGCCCAACTAGAAGAAGACCCATTTGGCCTTTTAGGGTTTCTTAATATTTTTTGTTTGTTTGTTTTCTTTATAAAACAAACATGTGCAGTCGCCTACCATAATAACGAGAGAGAAGGGAAAAAGTGAGTGATGCAGATCGATGAGAGAAAATCAGAAAAGAAAAAGAGAAAAGAAAAACCTTCCGTACAATAGCATTTTTTGCACGATAAAGGTCGATTCATGGTCCGATCAAGGTGAAATTTTGACAGGATGTTCACAACTCGAGGGTTTTCAATCTGTATAATGGAGATTTCTTTTGGAGGTGTCTACAGTCAAATACAGTGGGTAGTTGGTACCAGTTTCTAATTTCTTTCTCCGGTTTGTTCCATTGTTTGCCAAGATTTATTGTCTCGAGATATTATTACTGTATGCCTTTAGTTGTTGTTAGGGAGAATTTGGTGTAGCCTATTATTGATTATAGTGGACATTTTGACTTCGATCCGTGGTTGTTTACTACTCACATTGAAGGGATTTTTCCACGTTAAAATTGTTTGTGTCTCGTGCTTGTTTGAATTATTATTTTTACTCACTATTTCCTAGTAGGTTCACACAAGAGGGGATAATTGGTTCATAAAATTAAGTATTTATCCCAACACAATCGACTCTCAATACTCAAGCCTATCGACAATGGAGATTGTTAGTCAACATATCACAGTTGCTAAGCGTCTTCTCAAGTGGCAGTGTCCTCTCCATTGTAGTGATGCGACAATCCTAGTGACACGACAAACGTTCTTTTCTTGTTTCAGAGCTTGAAAATTAGGAGGTTGATCCATCTAAATAGTCTCATCAAGCTCACTATGCAAGAAAACCGTTTTAACATACATTTATTCTAATTTAATGGACAACAAAAGCAAGTAAAATATAAATAATGGTGTGTCTTACAATGGGAGAGAATATTTCATCATAGTCTCAGCTCTCTCTTTGAGTAAATTCATTAGCCACTAACTTAAGCTTAAACCTATGTTTCATGGCTCTCTATATAAAGCCACTTACAACCTACTGTTTTAGCTTCTGATGGTTTCTTAACAAGTATCCAAGTTTTATTCCTTATTAAAGAATAAGAATCAAACACTTCTTTCATTGAAATTCACAATTTCTCACTATTGGTATCATTTATGGCCTTATTGAAAGTGGTTTCTCAGTAATGAATCATTTGCTACTATTAGAGCATAGATATAAGATCTATATACCCATATCTGGTGGGAGCTCCAACTGTCTTTCTTATCCTATCTTAAGATAGTTGGTAATCGGCTAAATTCTCATCATATACCTCCTTCTTCTACTTCCCCTCTCTCTTTATGTATATATATAGATATACATGTATGTATCTATATATATATATATTCTATAATAGGTGGTAGAGTCTCATGTTCTATATTTGTCTATATTTGTCTGATTTACTTGATCATTTTGGTAAGTAGGTTAAGGAGGTGCTAAAACAGTTTGGTTGAAGGGGCATCTTCAGGGCTATTGAGAGTAAGATGTAGTCACAATTTGGAACATTCATGAAGCGACCGATTTTTTTACGTATTATTTCTATTCTTAACATATGTGGTCATTTTACTTTGATTAAAGAGTACATCTTTAATTATTAGGGTTTTTTGGATAATTTAATTCTAAGCATCATTGTTTTTATCCCTAACACCCTTGAGATATTGTTTTGCCTCTACCGTGTTAGAGAGGTATTAGTGCAAGCACACATTATCACAGCTATTACCAGGAAGAATTCCATTTCGACTCTATAGGGATTAGTTTCTTAAATTGATTTGTGATTCATTTGAGTGAAGGAAGGAGGTTTTATGTGACAAACAAATGTTGTTGGTGGAATTTTAAATATAATAGAGAATTAATTCTAAAAGACCAGCTCTTCTACTGCATAGTCTTAAAGAGTATACAGTTGGAAAAAATCTAAGGAGTTTTACTTAGAATGTGCAGCAAATGCCTACGATTTACTAAGTTATGAATATTAATATTCATGGGCATGTTAAAAATCCCACATTGAAAAGAGAGAGGACTTGGCATAGGTTTATGATCGACATGGAAATCATAATAAATAGGGAGGAAACAATAATGAAGGGGTTCGAACACAGGACCTCCCACTCTGATATAAATAAAGAATATACAAAAAATATTGAAGGAAATTTTTGAATTATAAGAGAGAATTGATTTACGGAGAAATAATCTGTGAGTAGAGTCAAGCTTTCATGCCAATTGCCAATTCTTTAGGGTTAACTTTTAAAGTGATGATAAACATAATGAAATGACAAAACGCAATTTGGCTTCATTCTTAACAATCTTCAACTTGGAGACAAAACGCAAATCTTACCTCCCACGTCAATCATAGTCTCTGATCATCTTGGAAACTCGAAAGCTTCTTCTACAACAATTTCTTATATTCTTCGAAACTTCGAAGACTTCTCCTGCAAATTCTTCCAATTTGCAAAACAACAAAAGAATATTATAAATAATTGTTCTAATTTGTACTTGCCCTAAACGCAAATATTATAAATTCTTCCAGGACTTGTCTCCCAAATGAAAAAGACATAGCCACGTAGTCCTATTCAAACTAAAAGGCAACACTTTGAAGCTTTCTTCTTCAATCTAGGCCATTGATTCTTAAACAATGAAGTTTCTAATGTTGACCTGACAATTCCATTCAAGTTTGCTGCCAAAATTGAGACTCCACTCTTTACTTCAACACCTACTGGGGTCTTTTGTCTAACACAAATTTTATATTGTGCGACTTCATCAATTCGTCAATCTGTTTGACAATTGGAGCTAATTCCGAACAACCTAACAAACTCTTTTTTGTTCTTTGACTTCCCCATTTTTGTACCTGAATTGATGGTAGATACACTTTATATATTGTGGTTGTCTTTTCTGCTGCTCTATTCTACCTTTATAGACACCATCTACAACTTGCACCCACCGTCTCAATGATCTTCTTACAACACTCAACCTCGATGTGTAGACTATAGATCTCATTTGACTGCACCTAACTTTGATCCTATAGTGAGCTTCCACTAGTTTCACCAAATTCACTACGATAACTATCATCGTCTAACTTACCTATAGAGATAACATTCATTCATATACTGGGTACATACGTGACGTCTCGTAGTAATAACTCAGTCTCATTATCTGTCTGCAAACGAATATTTCCGATCCCTCTTGCCTTGGAAAGTCTTCTATTCGTTATCCTCACTTGGCCATGATTGGCTCAGTTGTAAGATATGAACAACTTTCATTTTTAAGATACGTATACTGAAGCTACATAATCGATTACCCACTCTGATGACTTGTTTTCTTGTTTTGTGATTCTCTTAACACAAATGAGGGTATCAACTATGACTACATTTGCCTCTTGATAAGTGAATTTTATATTCATTTATTGTGTCTAGTTTTTGTTATTTTTCTTAAGTTTATTGATGTTAATCCTTCTTTTTTATTTATTTTTGTAGGTAAAGACTTATTAGCCTTTGGAAACCATTTTACACGTTTTCCAAGCAAAAAGAAGATTAGGAGATTGCAACTTGAAAAATAAATAATTGTAGCACCCAGGCATCAAAAAACGACGCTTAAGCATTTCGAACTTGAAGCTGTGATTTTGAAAACACGGGATTTGGGACCTAGGTGCCCAAAATCGATGCCTAGGCATTGTGACGTCTATCAAACTTATAAATTCATATTTTAGGTGAGATTGAGTGGAAGAGAAGGAGATCAGGGAGTTGCGGCTGAAGACACCATTTTTTAGGGAGAATCCTCCTCTTTTCTTCTTTCCTTTCACTTTCATTATGTTTTGATTTGTGCTATTTACCTTCTAAGTTAGTCGTGTCTTAGATTTAATTTCTAGGGCTCAATGTAGCCAAAACTGTGAACCATTGTACTTGATGTATTTCTTATTAATGAAGTTATTTTCATTGTTGAATAAACCCTCTAAACTTAATGCTTGTAGTTACTTGATCACCGATTGCATGATTTTAGATTCAATTTGAGATCGAGAGATGTGAGTTGAATCGAACCTTTAATGTTTAACCACGGGTATATCGTAAGACAGAGATGATTACAAACTCTTGTGTAGCATTTATGAATCTCCCGCGCTTAATGCTTTTTGCGAAATTTCATGGAGATGTAGGAATTTGCTTATCAAACTATTTGCTAATGTTTGAGAAATATTAGTAATAAATAAGAAGCAATTCGCTATTCCCATAGGAAAATAACAAAGTTAGTTAAAGTAAAGGACTCAACACGGATTAGTAAGGTAAAGTCGGAGCCATAGGCTTTTCTTTATTTGTTTTACATTAGTTTTTTTAGTTTACTCACATATTTATTTGTCAATCAATCAAATAGATTAAGGTTGAATTTATTTGGTAATTATCGGGTAATGAACAATAATCCTTATGGAGGCGATACTTTACTTATTACTTTATTACTTGTGACGATTCGTACACTTGCAGAATCAAACAACAAGTTGTGATTGTTCTAATTTGATATTTTTCTTAGTTTTAGTTGTTTAATTTCATTTCTATTTTAGTTAGGCCATATATGGACATTAAATGGATTGCTTATTGGGAGGTAACCCAAGCAGTTCGAAGTCAGAGTCAACACTTTAGGGAAGTCTTCTCTAACCTTCCTCTTCATACCGTTTAACCTTAAAACAATATTAAGTCTAAGGTTGGGGTGAGAGTGGTCCATATTCTTCTATGTTTTGCCATTTTAGTTTTTCAATTCCTTGTTGAATTCTGATAGACAATGACGGTTGATGATAGTGATTATATTTTTCGATCTTGTGAAATAAATAGTAAATCCATTTCAAGCATGATGAAATTGTTGACTGCGCAGTTGATCTAACTTTATTTTTGGCCATTTTACAATCTTATTGAACACGCAATCCTAAGTACCTTGTTGTTTAGATTCTTAAGGTTGTGCTTAGCTAGTTTTATCATTCATGAAAAGCATGCTAGATCTTTTTTAATTTTTCATTCGGGTGTGGCTTGTTAGTACCTCATATCTATGATGATAATTAAGGAATTGAAGAACTTTAGTTTTTGTTGTTTGCAGAAGTTGTGAGTCATTTGCCACTATGTTTGTATAATAAGTTTTTTTCTGCTAGTCTGGTCTAAACTTAAACTTTCAAAACACTATATCAAAAGTCCTTGTCCTAGTTGTTCAATATTTTTGTATTTCCAAAAATCTTTTTGGAGCGAGGACATCGTTTCCCCCTTAAGTTTGGGGAGACATGTGTATTTTGATATTTATTTTTTATAAAGAACGTGTTTATTTTAATTTTCAGAAATAAAATGTATGGAAAAAAAATCTTAGAAAATGATGGGAAAAGATTAGTAATATAAAGTGAGGAGCAAGAAAAGAGCAAACAGAAAATGGAGAGTGAATAAAATGCAATTATATTTCCGAGTCTCACTTATAGACACTTTGCTAGCAGTAGTGTTATGAATGAGAAAATCGTAATTTTCTACAATTCAGATTCCCTTTATTTAAGGAACTCAAATGGAAGATATCTTGATGGCCTTATGATTCAAATATCCTATATACTGATTGCCTCAAGATTCTCCCCAGATTCAGATAACCAGATTTCCTAAATGTATCAGGATTCGAATTCCACAATCTCTAGAGGGATCAAGATTCAACTACTATAAATAGGGAAGTAAGCCAAACCCTAAAGGTATGCTCACAACACTTTACACTTTATGCTCAACTACTCCGATTCTGACTTAAGCATCGGAGCCTGTGTGGCAAGAGCCACACCGGTCTTTAGTGCTATTCTATTTTGCAGATCTTGTTGATCCCTTTTATTCTTGAAGATTGGTGCGAACTTGGCCGAATCCCAGGAGGCCAAATTTATGCATCAACAAGTAGGCTATATATGTGTGGCTTTTTAGCGACCTCGATAGTAATAACCACAAAATTTCATGTAACTTTATGCAAACCATTATCGATTTTTTATTGTTGGCCAATTACTTAGAGATCTTTATAAAGTGACTGTAGTGGAGGACTAAGAAAGTGTGTCTTAAGCTACCGGGCTAGTTAGCCAGTCCACAAGTCTCCTAAGTGTAAAAACTATTGAAACAAAAAGAAAGTGTGATTCTTTAATGTTTGAAAAGTTATTTAGTTTAGAAAAAAAAATTGGATTTAGAAAATTCTCTATCATTTAAACATTCTTGGCTCATGGTGACTTGACTTGGGAAGAATGAGAGATTTTGAAATATTCTGATTTCTTTTCTAAGATGACACCTGAGTGAATTCTTGTCTATCATAGAATTGTGATGTTATCCAATATTTTCCATATAGCTTACGAATATAAAATAGTTAAGTTTGCTTGTGCGTAAAAAATTTTCTTTGGGATGAGTTGATGACAATTTATGGAGAACTGTGCATGTTTAGCTTTTGCTATAAACAATTATTACTTACTTCTTCTAGAATACTTTTGGATTTTTGCAATATACATTACACTTAATTAATATCTCCATCTTTTCAATTCTTTTGTACTACAGTCTCATACATTCTATTATTTTGTATACTCTTACCTTTATTCTTTATTATCATACACCTCAATGTTAAATTTGACCTTGGCTCAAACATATTCGGTGTATATATACTTATCTAAGAAAAAAAATTATATATACCGTTTATATTTGTTTGCAATATTGGTAGGAATTATCCTGTAAATTTTATAAACTGTCGTACTATTATATACTTTGCACTAAAAAAAAGATAAGGACTAGTAATCCTTTTAAGAAATCAAATGGATTCGGTCTTATACATACGCGAGGAGGTAATTAGAAAAAGGAAAGAATATGTGCTCTTCTTTTCTTTTATCACTTGGATTAGGAATCGTGTGAGATGAAAGTCTCATGCACAGTTTTGAATAGTTTAACACACTTTTTGTTGTTACTATAGGGTCCTAAAGCACAATGAGATTTGACTTGTTGGTTTCAATTATGTGGGACTTTGTTTGCAAACTTTGCAACCCATATAATCGTCTCCTCGAACAAAGTGTCACATATATCTTGCCTCTAATAGTGATGCACTCATTTACTTCCGACTGACAATGAGACTTGGCTTCTATTCAGCATGTCCAGATAAAGCACTTACTACATATACCACATTGTGGGAACATCTGGTGTCGTTCTATCACACCTTCAATCTCCTCCCCTCCAACAAACTACACAATTCTTCCTATTAGTCTACTCGACTGTGATAAGCTTCCTATTAGTCTACCTGACTGTGATAAGCTTCCTATCAATCTACTCTGACTTGAACACTTTTGTTCGATCTCGACATTCATCCACAATTTTTGTAATGACAATAGGGCTCACTAATCACTCTTGTTTGACATCCGATGATTTCCCGCCACACAACTAAGTTGTTTACCATAGACGGTGGTACCCTCGTACCTCCAAAATATCTCCACAATTGTATGATATTGTCCACTTTGGGCATAACCTTCACGACTTTACTTTTGGTTTCACTCAAAAAGTCTCATACCAATGGAGATAATTGTCATCATCTATATACCATGGATCATTAAATATGTGACTTTGTTTGTACACTTTGCAACCTCAGCATTAAGGATCCTGCATTGAAAAGTTAAGAGACCTAACAAAGGTTTATAATATACATTGATTACTCCTTTCATTCCCAATTGGTTTTAAGATGGAACCCTGAGAATATTGATATGGTATTAGAGCCCAACAAGTTCAAACGGGCATACACTAGTACAAATTTAGTCTTTCGTGACGCTTATAAAACGTCACAAAACCATCATTTTTTACATCATATATTCGCCCATTATGAAAGGAATTTGTGACATTTATTATAAACGTTACGACATATAAAAAACGTTACACAAAAGGGATTTCATGAGGATAGAAAAACATCACGGAAAAGGGATTTCATTAAAATGGTTTTCATAACATTTAAAAATCGTCACGAAAATAGATTTAATGACATTTTTAAAATGTCACAATAACATTTTAATGATAGTTAATAAACGTCACGAAAGAAGAAGAAGAAGCAAGATTTTACTATTCATCAATGTCACGAAAACAGAAAATTATATAACAAGGTTTTATATATGTTGATCGCGAATTTCGGTAGAAGGCCACATGGTACACGGACGAGCAATCCGACTTGAAACCCAGCGAACTTAAAACTAGAATACTCGACGTCGGTGTGATGTCCCACTTAAAACACTCCAACGATCAAGTCAGAAATCGGAATGGGAATAGGAATAAGGCAATAGAGCTATTAGTGACAGGTTTTTCACTTACCTAGTGAAGAAAAAGATCCTTCCTTTTATAGCTCCTAGGGCCGATGGGGAAGGACGACAGTTAGAGGTGGCAGGGACATCATGCGCTGTACAGTTGGTCATAGGGGAACGCATTTCCAGCAGCAGTAGGGTGGCACTGCCACCTGCGACTCTGGCATGTCATCCGCAACTACGGAATGTGCCCGTCATACCGATAGTGTGCGTTCCCAACTGCAATTACATAGGGGGCGTAACCGCCTATGGTCCTCTGTTCTTTTTAGGGTAGACATGTGTTTTACTTGGCAATGCCCACCTTAGAAAGATAACCGTCAGTGATCCATAACAGTTAGCCCTATTTTGGGGCCAGGCAACGTTTTAGGCTAGTGGGCTGGACCCAAAAGCATTTGTAGTCGGGTATGGTGCGTAGGCATTTCGCTCATATCTTTACGGATCGGATGGCGAGGCCTACGGGCTTTCGTGGTTGGATCAATCGGTCATCAACATGTACGACTGCTTTGAGGGAAGGACACGTGCCCATAGCCGTTTCGCAAGCACTCACATCCCGAGCGTGGCGCTCGAAGCGACCGAGTTGGTGATCGTGATTCCCTATGCCGTTAGGATTCGAAATGGCGCTTAGAGATTGTTTAAATCCGCCAGCAGGCAGGATGATGATCACTCTTTCTTCGTGTCTTCGTTCCCTCAACATCTCCCTCGATTGTCGCTCCTTTAACTCCGATGGCTCACCGTCCGTTCGTTAATCATGTTCCGTCGTTGGCCGCCGAATAAGACCTTTCAGAAATCCATGCCCAATACCATATTATTGACTATGTTTTCATGCGTTTTCTGATTGAGGACGAAAGGATAGATACTCCTCCGCCTCGGTGGGTGAGCTTCTACCTACAGATGTTCTTGAACGGGGTCGGGCTCCCTCTCCCTCTCTTCGCTCAATCTGTCTCGGCTTTCGCCAATGTGGCTTCGGAACAACAGGCTCCTAACGGGTGGGAAATTCTGATGACACTGGCCATCCTTTGCCCGAAGTTAGGGGGAGGTGAAAAGATGTCTCTCACGCTGTTGTCCATCCTAACCCTGATGAAGTCCATCAGGGGTTTCTTTGAGTTCTACAGCTTGAGTTCCTGTTGCGGGATGCTCTTCAACACCCCGTTTTTTATCAAGAACTGGAAGGATCACTGGTTCCTCGTCGAAGGTCAATGGCCCCATGGTGGGGCCCATGGCCAGTTGCTTCGAGGATAATGGTATGTATTTAACACTTCCCATTTTCCCTTTTTTAATGGCGACCTTCAAACTTTGATTTCTCTTGGCAGTATTCCCAGAAGGGGCCTTTCTTGTTGCATCTCGGTCGGAGAGCGTTTTGAAGAAGATCCTAGCCATCCCTTAGGCCAAGAGGGTCCCTACTCTTATCATTACATGTGATAGGTTGGCCAATCATTGCCTGGTCGGGGATCCCAATAGTCCGACCAGAGGTAATGACAAACCTCATTCCCCTCTTGGGGCCCGAGTATGTAAAGATGTTGACCCTTTCTTCTTTGTTCAGTTGTGATTTCTTGATATTCATCGACACATCTGTGTAGGTTCAGCAAACCCACCATCTGTTTCGCCTACAAGGCGGGAGCTAGTTATCCGGCCCCTCTTGATTGGGAGGATTTCTCCCGGCAACTTGGACAGTAGTGGGAGTGTTGCATCAAGCAGTGCTGCGATCCTCGCCTCTCCAAGTCCTTCCGCCAGGGTCGGCAGGGGAAGCCCTTTAGTTGAGATACTTTCTTGCTCGAAGGACTCAGTTCCTTCGCTTAAACGTCACTGTTTGGTGAGGGTCGATGGCACTTCGTCTTTGTCTGACCTCCCCGTCGAGGAATCGATCTTTCGGGTTATGGAGGTCATTGATCCCAGTTCGAGTAACGCAGCCTCGTAGGGCCCCTCTCTTGCTAATCAGGGGTTAGCGCTAGCGATGAGAGACGCTTATGGTCGAAGTGGAGGATGAGAGGAAGTCGGGGACACTACGCTACCAATTCTACGCACAAAATTATCCTAGAAGAAGGAGCCACCAATTTTATCGAGAGCCAAAGGAGGCTCAACCCCAAAATGAAAGAGGTGGTCAAGAAGGAAATCATAAAATGGTTAGACGTTGGTGTGATCTACCCCATTTCAGATAGCAGTTGGGTTAGCCCAGTTCAATGTGTTCCAAGAAGGGTGGTATGAAGGTGGTAACCAACAAGGACAACGAGTTGATCCCGATAAGGACGGTGATTGGTTGGAGAGTGTGTATGAACTACCGTTGCGTAAACAAGGTAACTCAAAAAGACCATTTCCCACTTCCCTTTATTGACCAAATGTTTGATCGTTTTGGAGGGAAGGAGTGCTATTGCTTTCTAGACGGGTATTTTGGTTTCAACCAGATAACAATAGCTTCGGAGGACCAAGAAAAGACCACTTTCACGTGTCCCTATGGGACATTTGCATTCTGGAGGATGCCGTTCGGTCTTTGTAAAACTCCCGCCACCTTCTAGAGATGCATGACCGCTATATTTTGTAAATGGTAGAAAGCATGGTAGAATTATTTATGGATGATTTTTCTGTATTTGGTGAGTCGTTTGAGGCTTGTTTAGAGAATTTAGAGAATGTTTTAAAAATGTGTGAAGAGACTAACCTTGTGCTTAATTGGGAGAAGTGCCATTTTATGGTACGTGAAGGTATAGTCCTAGGTCACATAATTTCAGAAAAAGAAATTGAGGTCGATAGGGACAAGATAGATGTGATTGTCAAATTACCCATTCCTACTACTGTAAAAGGTGTTAAAAGTTGTTCAGACACGTGGGTTTATACCGTCGTTTTATAAAAGATTTTGCGAAAATTTCTAAACCTTTATGTCAATTGTTGGAAGTTGATCGTCCATTTGTTTTTTTATAAAGATTATTTGAAAGATTTTAAGACACTTAAAGATGCACTTAGCTCAACAACTATCATAATTGAACCAGATTGGAACTTACCATTTGAACTAATATGTGATGCAAGTGATTTTGTTGTAGGTACGATGTTGGGTCAGCGGAAAGGTAAAGTTCTTCATCCTATTTATTATTCAAGTAAGACCTTGAATCGTAGTCAGTTAAACTACATTGTGACTGAGAATGAACTTTTAGTTGTTGTTTTCGCATTTGACAAATTTCATTCATACTGGATGAGGACTAACGTGATAGTTTTTAATGGATGACTCTGCATTAAAATAATTGTTTGCTACAAAAGAAACTAAGCCTAGTTTAATTAGATGGATATTATTGCTACAAGAATTTGATCTAGAGATAAAAGATAAAAAAGGAACAGAAAACCAAGCAGCAAATCATTTGTCTAGGCTAGAGTCTTCTTTGCAGCATGATAGTTGTTAGATTAAAGATCATTTTTTGGATGAGCATCTGTTAGCTATTTATGAAGTCCCTTGGTATGCTGATTACGCGAACTATCTGGTTATCTATATAATTCCTAATGATTTGAGTAAGCACCAGATAAAGAAGTTCTTTCATGATGTTCAGTTTTATAGATGGGATGAACCTTTCTTGTTTAAACTAGGACCTAACAATATTCTTCATAGGTGTGTTGTTGGGCATGAACAGAAGGAGATTCTAGAGGTGTGCCACAAATCACCATATGGTGGACATTTCGCTGGACATAAAACTACAGCGAAGATCCTCCAAAATGGGTTCTTTTGGCCGTCCCTATTTTGAGATGCTCACATATTCGCTCAAAGTTGTGACCGCTGTCAAAGATCAAGTAACTTGACACGGAAACATAAGATGCCCTTAAACCCAATATTGGTACTTGAACTTTTTGATGTTTGGGGCATCGACTTCATGGGACCGTTCCAACCTTCATTCGGTAAGAATTACATTCTCTTGGCTGTTGACTATGTTTCAAAATGGGTTGAGGCTTTGACCACCTTAACTAACGGTGCCAAGGTTGTTTCTCTCTTCTTGCAAAAGTTTACAAAGTTTTTGGTAAAGCATGTCATCTTCTGCTAGAATTAGAGCGTAGAGCATTTTGGGCTACGCGGAAACTAAATTTTGATTATGTTGCTGTAGGTGAAGCAAGGTTGCTACAGTTGCATGAGTTGGATGAGTTTCGTTAGTTTTCTTATGAGGATGCTAAGATGTATAAAGAACAAACCAAAAAGTGGCACAATAAGAAAATAACGGATAAGAACTTGAAACTTGGAGACTCAGTTTTGTTGTTCAATTCTAGATAGGTTGTTCCAGGTAAACTTAACTCTAGATGGTCGAGCCCGATTGTAGTTGAATGTGTGTATCCATATGGAGCTGTGGATTTAAGTGATTCGAAATGTAATATTTTTAAGGTAAATGGGCATTGAGTTAAGAAATACTTTGGTGAGCATATTGACAGAGGCAAAACCTCTGTACTATTGAAAGATCCATGAAAAAACAGCGAAAACTGGCCCTCAGTCATTGTTGAGGGCGTTTTTATGTAAAATATTTTTTGTCTTCTTTTTACAAAATGTTTACATTTTCTTTAAAGCTTTTTTGTGTAGATTTTAAATCTAATTTTTGTTTTAGTATTTGAATTTTGTAGGATCAAAATCTGACCCACGTTAAAATTGCGCCAGGCGCTTTAAGAGAAAAAATTTCGATTTTCGAATTGTGGGCACGATTTCCATGGGTTTTATTTGGGTTATGTTTTAAATGGACTTTGGGTTATTTTTAAATCAAAAGAGGCCCATTACTAACCCTATTTTGTTTTTAAAATGTTTTAAAACATAAAACAAAAAGCCCTAAGTTTTCAAAAAACCCGCATTTGTGATTTTTACAACATCTCCCTCACTTTGTTTTCAAATCTTCTCTCAAGAAATCTTCAAGAATCCCAAATTTTCTCACCTCCCTCTGTTTTTCGGCACACTTAGGGTTTGTTGGAGGAGATTTTGTGTTGATCGTGGAGCGAAAGATCAAGAACCATGTAAGGCTCTTCCTCCTCCAAGCCTTGCGACAAAGAGAAGGGGAAGAAGGTGTTGTTGCCGCCGCCAACTAAACTGGGTATGATTTCCCTAGAACCATCCGAAACAAAGGTATTTTTCAATCCTAATGACCCTTGGGTGGTGGAAATTTTAAAAAAGTTTGAGAGATTACACCCTAGCTTAGTAAAGGATCTACCCATAAGTGGTGCAAATTCTGTAAAAATTATTGTAGAATCGTATGATGCTAGGATTAATAAAGAAGATCACAGTGAGAAGAAATTTGAAGAATTTAGTAAGGTCTATCTTTAAAAAAATCAAACCTTAGATGAGAGAGGTGCTGCTTTAGATGAAAAAATTACTAGACTTAATGAGAGAGCAGAGATGATAAATAAAAAAGAAAGAAATTAGGGATAAAAAGAATGAGAGAGTGTGTGCTAAGATTGAAGAACTAAACGTAAAATGTCAAGAATTCATGGAAAACTCGAGGAGCATGAGTAAGGAAATTCAACTTGAATTAAATAGTATGAGTATGCGTCGTAGGTTGAATTCTTCTCAAGATAACCCAGTTTACGAATCTTTAGAATTATCTATCCCTCCCCCTCTTTCTTCTACTGTTGCTATAAATGTTGAAGGTCAAGAACAGGTTAGTTCAGACTCTGGACACGACACGGAGCCCTTGGAGCATTCAGATTCGACCATGGTCGAAATTCACTGCCAATTGCGCCTGGCGCAATTTTGGATGACACTCCACTGGCCACTCTACGAGGTATTTTGTCTCCATCTTTTTCAGATCCTATCTTGACTAAAAAGCCCCTACTTTTTTATGATTTGAAGCAGGAAAGGACAACGTCAAATGTTGTCGAAATTTTGGTGGCTTTGAATGAAGCGAGGGAAGAAGATTCATTGAAGGATGATGGAACCAGTGAGGCCTCACAAGAAAGATTGGATGTTGCAGGAGAAAATGAAGATATTGGAGACTTACCCCAAGAAGTGCATGGAGTTGAGTTCGAGGACGAAGAAGAAAATAACGACATATCTCAAATATGAAGTCAAAATACGAACTCCGATACACAAATCAAAGCAAGATGATTAGGAGTCCCTTGCACAAGAGCAATAAAGAGCATCTGGTCTTGTGGATGTACCTAATGAGGCCATGGAGGAATCATCTTCCTCTTCCTCAAAAGGTATGTCCCCTTTCTTTATCAAGTTTGAATGTTTCTGACTCTTAACTTTGTTGCTACTGTAGAGACCTCAGAGGAGCAAGTGTGCTTGACCCAAGTGGTGAAGAAAACACGAAAGAAGAAAAATATTGCAGAAATTGTGCCTGACGCAATTCCCAGGCCAAGAACCCGAGCTGCTGTAGCACACTTGTTTGTCCAAAAAGTTGTCGAGGTTGGTCCATCTAAAAAAGCCAAGCGGGCTAGGGTGCCAAGAAGGGCAGAAGAGCCACTTGAGGAGGCCAATGACGAGGAGCCCGATTTTACTGAGCAAACACCTTGTAGAGTAAAAAGGGTGAGGTTAAAGTGAAAATGCCTGACTTCAATACGTGTGAACTCCTAGTTGAGAAGGGCTTTAATGAAGCTCATGAGCCTGTGCCGGAATATGTCAAGAGAAGTCTTGTGGAGAATGGTGGGGAGACGTTGTTTACCCCAACTCCGCGTGTATCTGAGGCCTTGGTAAAAGAGTTTTATGCTGCCATCAATCCGAATTGATGAGACGTAGTGAGAGTACGGGGTAAAATGGTAAAATTTTTGGCTTCCATTATTAACACTCACTATGGTTTGTTGGATGTGTTCAATGCCATAGGAAATGAAGTTTTGGTGCATCCATCAGATGAGCAAGTGGAGGAGGCGTGTAGACTTATTTGTAAACCACGCAAGACATGAACCGTTTCAACAGTGGGGAAGCCTTCCTTAAAGCCCCTCAACATCAATGAACAAGCAACGGTTTGGACGTATGTGGTGAAAAACAAGTTGATCCCCACTTTTCATGATTCCTCAATCAAGCGCAATAGGGTGATGATGGTGTACATCTTGATGAAAGGCATTGAGTTCAATTTTGGAGAACTCATAAGAAATAAGATTCGGAGTTGTTCGGAGAAAATGGTAGGTCCCCTTGTTTTTCTTGGACTAATAACTGAGTTATGCTTGCAGGCAGGAGTGGAGGCTGATGATGCGGATGTAGTGACGCCAAAGAAGCCGATCACATCCCTAAGGTGAGTTCGGGGATATTCGATTGTTCAAGAGGAAGACTCCCCCATTACCGCTGCGGATCCCGAGACCCGAGGAGTGGTAACTAGGGAGCAATATGACGAGATAAGGCACAAGTACGAGCTTTTTTTTGCTACTTAACATGCCACATGTGCGTTCCTTAAGAAAATATGCGATGATGATGCACCTTCTATCCCCGATGAGCTTGCAGCCGACTTACCATCTTCTTCTAGTCTTCCTACCGATTCCACCGACGATGAATCTTTAGATGATGATTAGGGGAGTATCTCCCTCTCTTTGCTTTGATATGTGGATCTTGATTTGGTATGTTAGGTTGTTTCGTATAGGTTGTTTAGATTAGTTTGCATGTTAGGTTGTGTAGGTTGTTTTTGTTCTTCTAGTTTGCATGATAGATTTTTTAGCTTAGTTTTTGTTCTAGGTTAGTTGTTGGGATGTTGTGCCCTTAGGAATGTATATAAGTTGTGTTTTTGCATATGCTTAAAGTTCAAGCTTGCGTGCTTCCTTGTTCTAGCTTTTAGCTTGTCCTTAGCTTCTTCAATGCATCTTTTCTAAGCTATCAGCATGTTCAGCTTTTTAATGAAATGCTTTCTTTAGTTCTTTGTTTTTGTATCATGTCGATTAGGATACTAAGGGCATGAATATGTTAGATTTTCTAGTTTTATGATCAAGCCGTAAGTCATTTTCCACTTTTTTTTTGTTATAAAACTGTGTTATGCTTTTTTTTTTTATTTTGAAACCTAAACTTTTTCAATGCTTTAGAAGTCCTTCTCCTTTTTATGCCAAAATTTTGCATCTCTCAAAATTTCTTTCCCCAATGAAGACACGTTTCCCTTAAGTTTTGGGGGGGGGGGGGACAGTGTGTGTCTTTTTGTTTTTTTTTTAAAGAAAATGCTTTTTATATTTCGAAAAATAGTCAGAAAGAAAATGCAAGCAATAAAAAAAGAGTCATATGCAAGAAAATTTGTTCAAAAAAAGAGTATGAGAAAAGAGTTCAAAGAAGAAAAAACAAGCCAAAAAAGAGTCTTGAGGGAAAATAAAAGTGGGGGAAAGAAAAAACAAATAAAAGTGAGAGAAAGATAAGAGTGGTAAAATACATGAAAGGCAAGAAAACGCACTTACTTTTCGCCTGTCCCCACTATAGACATTCATTTTCTTTAAATGGGTGGCGTTAGCATCTTGGAGGGTAGTAGCCTAGGTAACTTCGTTAAAACCATTGTCGACATCATTTTATGCTGGGTTGCTACGTAACAAGTTTCTATGAGTGGCTGTGGTTTGAAACCGATGTTAGTGTGTTGAAAACCTCAGGGGGCTAGTAGTCGGTCCACATGTCTTTTTGATATAAAACTTTTTGAATCAAAACGGAAGTGTGCATATTCCTTGGTTTTGCAAAAAGCTATAGTTTTAGAAAAGAAGTTTAGAATCATTTTTATCTTCAACAAAATGATGGTTTATGGTTTGTTGGCTTGAGATTAAAGTTAGGACGTTTAGCTTGTGGAGCCTTTCCTGAGACGTATATGATTCATTTACTTAGAATCTTTGGATTGTTGCTCATTCATCTTTCTAACATGTTGATTGTTTTAGATTTGTTATTGTTGTTGTTTTTGCTTGAGGAAAACCAAATGGCTAAATTTCGGGGTGTGTTAGAGTTGACTTTTTACTGCATACACATGTGTCAGTAGCCCTGTTTGATATTGCGTCCACACAACTGTGTTGACAACACGTGCAAGTATACACGAATCTTCGGTTGTAGTACGTAACAAGGTCGTATCCACAAGGATTTTGGGTTATATTATAACGGTAAAGGCAGATACCAACAATTAAAAATATACAAAGATTGGTTATGGATATTATCTAGAAAAATAATTAAAATAAAGTAATAATAAGATGACAGAAACTTGCAAGATACAATAGTTTCGAAGCTATCAACACAAGAAAGCAATAGCAAAGGAAGTGATAACAGGGGAATAACAGATACGGAAAAGGCAGGGGAGATTCAACATATTGTCACAAATTATCAACCTACTCTCTAGCGTAGCAAACATTTATTAGTACCCAACTCGACTCGATTTCCTTCCAAGACACTCCAAACATGAGTAAGTACAACTCCCGTTGCTAAATACCCGAGCAATAAACCCAAGCTCTAGGCATGATTAGGGGACCCCGTTCCTGAGTATCCCTATAGCTATAGAAAAGTGCTAATCACAAGCAATACAAATCAGCACCCATAATGATATGCGACAACCCAAGTGTATTGAGCTACTTGAGCCAGAAGCCACTTAAATCCAATCGTATAGTTGGTTCAACCCGAAAGACCAAGGTTAGAGGGATTACCTTTGCAGTCGTTACCTTAAGCAGACAAATGACTCACTATGCTCGAGGCCGGAAAGACTCCACAACTTTGATGACCAATCAAACAAGCATGCTCCGAGGGGTTTAAATACGAAGGCCTAAGTTCAACCACACAAAAGGATTCGAAATTTGAGGGGGGGTTTGCACACGGCAATGAGAGAAACATCAATTCTATTCAAAGACAATTCCAAGATGTGTTACAATGGAGGGGGTACAAGAAAATAACAAAATTAACAAGAAAATTCAAATTGATAGATTCCTTAAATGTCTAAAACTTGCCTAAAGATGAAATTTAAATTTGATAAATAAAAGAATAAATCAAAAGTAAATCCTAAATCATAGAGGCAAAGAGGTGCTGAATCCAGATTCCGAATCCTGGGCCTGGGGCGTTACATTTATATCCCTACAATCTACATACATGCATCAAGATCCATCCTTTTTAGGCACAAGTAAAACGGGAACACTACAAGGGCTAAGGGATTCTCTTACATACCCGTGAGCAAGCAACTCCTCTACTTGCTTTTGGATTTCTTCGGCCTCCTTGGGATTGGTTTGATATGCCGGCCGATTGGGAATTTGAGATCCCTGGATGAAATCAATTTTGTGTTCTATTCCTCTTAAGGGTGGTAACTCCTTAGGTATCTCTTCGGGAAACACGTCCTTGAATTCCTGTAAAAGCTTAACAAAAACACTAGGCAATGTATCTTGAAGTTCTTGGGTTAGGAGACACGTACCTTTGCATATAAACATGAGGAGCATTTGGTTAGAACGCAAGGCTCTCTTAATCTCACTTGAACTTGCCATGAGACTCACGACCTTCTTACCCTTTATGGGAGGTTTGTTTGCTTATTGTTGCACTTGAGCAATCTTTTTGCTCTCGGCCTCCTTCCTTCTTTCTTCCAACTTCTTTTGATCAAACCTTACCTCTCTTGGAGATAATAGGAGTAGTGTGGTTTTCGTTCCGTTATTGTTAAATGAATATTTGTTGTGAAAACCATCATACCTTACTCTCTTGTCGTATTCCCAAGGTCGCCCAAGTAGCAAGTCATATGCGTATATGGTCATAACGTCACAAATTACTTCGTTCTTGTACCTTTCTATAGAAAAAGGAACTAAGACTTGGTGTTGGACCTTGATTTCCCCACTATTCGTCAACCATTTTAGATCATATAGGCGTGGATGAGGTGTGGTGGTTATCTTTAACCATTCCACGGTGTAGGTATTGATAACATTAGCAAAACTTCCACTATCAATAAGGATGCTACAAGGGATGGTTTTAATAGTGCACTGTGCATAGAAGAGGTTATCTCTTTGCTCTTCCAAGGTGTCTTCCTTTGGTTGTGCATTGAGGATTCTCCTAGCAACAAAAGTATACTTACTTGACGTACTTGCTTTGTCTCCATATGTGGCTTCTTTTCTTCCTAGAAAATCCATACTACACAAGTAAAGGTTACTATAAACAATAAAAATTCACTTTCACTCCCTTACTTGTCCTCTCCACTCCCTCTCCTTTGGTAGGGTGGATGTTGTTGTGAATACCCTTTGGAGATGCTTGCTTGAATGCTCGTGGCGAATCGGTCTTAGAACACATGAGTATAAGCCTACAAGCAACTTGCAAAAATATCATCTTTTCTTTTTTTACTAGGGGTTAATGGTATAGAAGACACCAAAGACAAAACTCACAGAATATCAAATGATAGTTACAATGATACCAAAAGGTGATACCAAATTATAGCGAAGTCAAACAAAGGAAAGGGTAACCTTGAGCCTAATGCTCTTGGTACTAGGGACTTAACAACAATATTCAAATTGAAGTTAAAGCTAATCAAAGAAAGAATTATTCATATAAAATCAATGAATTAAAAAAATTACTAAAAAGATGTACAAAACCCAATTGTAGTGCAAACACACACAAACATAAACTTACCAACAAAACAGTGGACTTTGCGGCAAATAGGGTGACTTTGGGTGAATGGTATGTGATCTATACAACTCGGATGGGGCTCAACCAGTGGAAAATGTTAGCACAACAAGTTTACTTGAAGTATGTGGGCTGCCAAAAGGTTTGGAATTCGCTAGAAGGGGCTGCTCTCTCAAAGAAAATTCTGAGACTACATAATGGACTCTCTCGAGTGGCCCATTGGGGTATGCAGCTGTCCTCTTTCTTTCGGGCTGTCCAAATAGGTCAAAATAATCCAACAATAATTTTAAATCAAAATATAATCAATGTTAGAATTATTTGCCAAAAAGAAATCGATTTGGAAAAGATTTGGTGGACCAAATATTTTCTCCAAAAACGTCCAGCTTCAAATTTGGAAAGTTTTCTACTTGGACAGCTTCTCTACTTTTGCCGATAACTTCTGCTATAGACCTCAGATGGTGGCGATCTATATGTCCTGGAAAGCTCTTTTAAAGACCTTTAATTTATTACCTGATTTGACTATATACAGCAAAAAGGTCAGTAAGATATCAATCATCGAAGTTGGGACACTATTTCTTCGACGGCTGCTGGATTTCTAGATTATACAATATTTTATAAAAGCGATAACTTACAAAATACTGATAAAAAATTATCAATTTTGGGCTCTATGTAAAGCTAACACAGAGATCTTTCAAATGACACCGGTTTCACTTAATTTGGACTTCTGAGCAAAAAGTTATGGATTTTTTAAGTTGGCTTTCGGTTATGCTATCACCATGTTTCTCTCAATTTCTGGGGTTCGAAGAAAAATTGATAACTTTGGCTATAGGCTCGGATTGAAGTGAAACTTGGTTGGTTGGAAAGCTTTCAAGGTGCATAATACAAACAAATAAGTTTTGGATACTTTAAAGCAAATTTTCGAAATAAAAAATTCATTGCAAGAATGATAAACAAAGTTAGCTCGTGGAAGACAATGAACAATGGAACTTTTTATGAGATTTTTTTGGATAAACGAATGTAAAGACAATGACAAGAATTTAAAGACAAAAAATAAACATATATCCCGGTCTAAAGCCTAAGCTCTGATACTAAATGATATGCGACAACCCAAGCATATTGAGCTACTTGAGCCGCCTGCCACTTGAATCCAATCGTATATTTGGTTCAAGCCGAAAGGACAGTGTTAGAGGGATTACCTTTACAGTCGTTACCTTAAGCAGACAGATGACTCACTATGCTCGAGGCCGGAAACACTCCACGAGTTTGATGACCAATCAGACAAGCATTGCCCGAGGGGTTCAAATACGAAGGCCTAAGTTCAACCACACAAAGGGATTCGAAATTTGAGGGGGGGGGGGGGTTTGCACACAGCAATGAGAGAAACACTCAATTCTATTCAAAGACAATTCCAAGATCTGTTACAATGGAGGGGTACAAGCCTATTTATAGGCAAAGGCTCTTGGCCTTTTAAAGAAAATAACAAAATTAAAAAGAAAATTAAAATTGATAAATTTCTAAAATGTCTAAAACTTGCCTAAAGATGAAATTTAAAATTGATAAATAAAACAATAAATCAAAAGTAAATCCTAAATCAAATCTCCCAAGAATAAACCAAAATCATAAAGAGAGACATTTCTTATTTGGAAGGAGTGGGCGGCAAGGCAGGGCTGGGCGCTGGGTGCTGGTGATGCGTGGCAGGGCGCTGGTGATGCGCGACAGGGGCGCTAGGGAATGTCCGGCACGCCAGGCATGGGCGCTGGTGGCGGCATAGGCACACGGGTGGGGGCAGGGTGCGCAGGCGCTTGAGCGTGGGGGAGGCGTTAGCGCGCGGACGGAGGAGGCTGGCACAGGCATAGGCGGGCGACAGGCCGCACATAGCATGGGTGCTGTGAGGTTAGCGACACATTGGCGTGCGCGGCAAGGGCACACGCGCACAGGGACATGCGACTGGTGTTGCTTGCGTGCAAATGTCCTCCGCGCATGGCAAGACATACTCATGCTACGGGTTTCTCACTTTGTCGCACTTTGATGAGACACCGGTGTTGGATCTTGATGGCTTCATTCCTTTCTTCTTGTATGGAGCTAATATAGTTTTGTACATACTTTTCCATGCCTCCTTGTGATTGGTTATTGTGGTAAGCTTGGTGGCTTTATGATCACATCACATAATCCCTTTCGGGTCAATATAGAAGCTAGCATACACGAAACAACGGCCAACAGTAACTCGAAGGTTAAGAAATAAAATCAGATTTGCTTAAAACTAAATGTAGCAGCTAGAGGTTTGGCTCAAGGTAGTTACAACATGTAAATCTCCCCAAAAATGGGGTTTAGCTCGTAACGGGTAAAGAAACAAAATGGAAGGAGAAGAAATATAACCCATAGCAGAAAAATAGCTAAATGACAAAGAAGAAGAAGCAGTCAGCTCGTTTCAGCAGGCGAGCTTCCCGTTTCTGGCGTCAGCTATCTTCCCGAAATTGGGTATATTCCCTTCCCTCGTCTTTTTAGCTCTCAATTTTTGTTTCTTTTAGGATCTGCGTGTCTGTTGACTACGGCAACATACCCTTTGAATTTCGGGTCCCATTTTTAGGGCACCCGACTGGAGATTCTATGGACATAAGTGAATCTCGTGTTTTTTAATTAATTGTACGGACACTCATGCTCTGGCATTGCAGTGCTCCAACATTTATATGCTCTATCTTGAAAATGACTTGACTTCTCTGCTTTGGTTCAGTACATCCTTCTCTTCTTAGCTTTTCTTTATAAACTTATGCAAATGAACCACAAATACAAGAGTTTATGCTATTTTTGGCCAAAGTTCTCAAGATTAAGGATATTTAGCTAAGAATTTGCATTTGAACACTATTCATGTTAATTATGACCTGAAGCCGACATACTTTGACATTTTAATGCACATTTTCACCCAAATAATTAGCGGAATAACTCTCTTTTTAGAGTCATCAGACCCCCAAACTTGAAATTTTGCTTGTTCCCAAGTAAGAGCATGCATTTTAGTCCAGAAAATAAAAGAAGGCACTGGAAATTTGTACTTCAAACAATCTAATCTTCTGCTTCAACCTTCTACTTCTAGCCAACTATGCTAATGCTTAAAAACTCTGCTAAAATACAGCAGCTAGAGCAAGGAAATGGAAGCAGCTTAGATTTGCCCAAACTTTGGAATATGCTATTTCTACTCAGCCCTAACTTCCTTCTACTTCCCAACCTCAAACTTAGCTTCTCTTAGAAAGTCCTTTCTCACACTCCCTTTCACTAGCCTAAACCTTTGACCTTTGCTCTGCCAACTTGGACTTCTTCAATCATTGGCTACTAGCCCTTCCTAATAATGCAGCCTCTTTATGCTCTGGGTACGGGCTACTAGCCCTTCCTTTATTGCGAGCTCTTTTTTTTTTAATTTGGGCGGAATTACAAGATTAAAAAGATTCATGGTTATATACAAGTGTTACTAAAGATTTAAGAACTGAAGGTTCACTCCCCCCCAAACTTAAAAGGTTGCATTGTCCTCAATGTGACTAAGGACATCTTCGTTACAATGCTATAGCACGCCCCTAAACTTAAAGCGAATGTGTATTGTGAAGGATTAAATTCGCTCTTTAGAGATGTTTTTTTTTTAAATATGAAGGGATAATGCTAACAACTAACGGGGACAAAGAGAAATCCAAGCTAACTATATAAAGATAAAGAGGTGGCTTTGGATAGGTGGCCTTTGAAATTCTTCTCCAGGGCAAGCGTTACTTGGGGTCAGTACTACTAGAGGGATACTAAGGCATGGGTGAGCAAGTATGGGCCAAATGCTGGGGCAAAGGAAAGCTATCTAACATTAAAAAAGCTCCAGCATCAGCAAATATACTGTGCATTAGCAGGCTCTAGCATAACGACTATTTACAAAAGGTAAAGCATCAGTCAGAATATGAGAACACGGAATTTTCCAGAACTTCTACTATCTCATTTAATATAAAGGGGGGAGGGTCATAGCTGACTGACAAAATAAAATAAAATAAACAACTAGAATTGAAATTGAACTACTAAACATTAAAAGACAGAAATTTAAATGCAGAAATTAAAACCTAACTAAAAATGTAAAATAACATGAGGGGGGCATCAATTTTTTTTCAAGACGAAATGATAGGCACTTCCTTTTGTCGGTCAATCAGAACTTTCTTCTTCCTATGAAGAGTCGCACATAGGCTGATCTTCCTCTTCAGAGCTTCCGGATTGCTCCAGCCATTCCTTTAGACAGGCTGACACGACGGATGGGGATGGGGCTGCTGCTTTAAAATGCTGCAACGTTGCCAAGATACTCGCATCTCTCTTCTTCGCCTTCTCAGCCGATGCAGACTGCACCTCTTCCATTCATGAGAGCTGTTTTTGCATTTTGGCGAGCTGGGCCATCATTTCATTGATGGCCACATTCTACACAGCTCCACGGCAAGTACGGTCTTGGTTCATCAACCTTTCCACCGTACTCCTATCTATCACTAACTTGTCTTTGAGGGGCTCTTCGTCATCCAAGACGGGCACATCTCTACGAAGGTAGAGTTTGATGATAAGGCTGGGGAAGAACAAACAGTCAGTTTTCTTCATTGCACATTGAGTCATGTCCCGGTGGATAAGCTATCCGACGTTGATGGAGTGACCTTCCAAAATGCAGGCCAACAGAAGGACTCCGTCGTTCGTAACAAACCAGTCATGCGTGGTAGACATGACCCGGCTTTTAATGAAGTAGAGCCAAACGTTGGCTTTCCCCGTGAGTTGACCAGATTTAATCGAGCGGGCACCCTTGTCCGTCACTTGCCAAACAACACCCTCAATTCCTACCAAATGTAGGGCATTGTCAAGCTTCCGCATGAAGAGCTGCTGGATCATCGCATTGAACTTAACCTCTGGATTGTTTGACAGCTTGTTGATTCTCTCCGGCGTCCAGTCAATTTCTACCTCCCACACCATTGTGTGTCTCACTCTTTCAGGGTCAAAGTTGGCATAGAATTCTCTCACGAGCTCCGGCAAAACCGCCATAGGGGGAGCACATAAATGCCCCACATTAACCGCGCAACTCCCTCCTTCACAAATTGAGGCATCTCCGCCTCAAAAAACCCTTTTTCTAGGTACAAGTCCGTGGTCTTTATCGCCCTGTAGCTCGCCTCACCTCCGGGTCAACGAACTTCTGGAATGCTGCCTGGCCAGCAAGGACAACCGTGATGTGCTTGGAGGAGCTCGGTGTTGGAGGAATCTGGGAAACAATGACCATCCAGCTGCGACACTTCCCTTCAAATGTGAAGCGGATTTTGTGGCTTTTGATTTGGCAGGGGACGGTAGAGGCACTTTTGGTGTTTTCCTTTTCTTAGCCGGGCTAGAGCTTGGGATAGCTTGGGCTAGCCGCTTACTCTTTCCAATTCGTAAGGTCGGTTCATCAGTGGGTGTGGATTTGTATGGGATAGGAGGATGGATTTCTTCTACGAAGATGGGTGGAGGGATGGTGGAAGTTGAATGAGGGGTCGTCGTGGGTTGTGAAGTCTGTGGAAGGAGGAGCGGTGAGTTTTTTTGGGTCTTCACCAGCGGGTAAGGGCTTTTCAGGTTGGGTCTGAGAGGAGGAGGCTGTAGGGTCAGGGGCGTTTACCCGATGACGGTGACAGGAGGAGGCGGCGGCGAAAGCTCAGTGTCAGCCGGAGTGTGCTCCGAGCTGATGGAACTTTGCTGGGAAGGACTCTACACATCAAAGGCCTCTAGCGGAATGGTTTTAGCGGCCTCCTTGAAGTCGCTGCTCGACCCAGAAGTTGCTGAGAGTTCCAGCTTCAGCGCTCTCTTCCTATTCGCCTTGTATTTAATTCTAGGCATTCTGGGTTATAGTTTTGGGAAGAAGAAAAGGGTTTTGAGAGCTTAAAAGGGGAAGGGAGAGGTATGGTTATGGTGCAGAGTGGGGAGAAAAGAATGAGGGAGACGTGGGTCTTAAAGAAAAACAGAAAGTTGTTGTGACCCATTAAAGATAATATCTCCCACGATTTTCTTCCAATTAATGGAAATAACATTTCCCCCCAAAACGAAAAAATAATATCCCCTCAAATCTCTAGCAATAATGATATTTTCCCAAAAATTGAAAGTTTTACTTACATCTCTCATTCGAAGCTGAAATTTGCTATAAATACCTTTCTGCATGTTTGCCACGCCCTGACGCTCTCACCTACCTTGTCCTTTGGTGTTAGGGACATCACGTCGTCATTACTGTATGCTCTTTTTGAAAGTTGTCCACTCAACCTGATTTTTAATTATTTGCCCCCCTAAAACCAAAATGAAAGCATATTAAAATTTAAAATGGCAAATAAAACAATTAAACATCTAAATTTATAAATTCAAAACTGGAGAGCAATAAAATAATTAATCATTAAATCCTGCTTCTTTTATTCCGTTGTTGATTTCTCAGTCCGCGGCCAAGTGGTAAGTTCCGGCATCTCTCACCACGCTCTAGCCAAAGAAATGCTTTAGCCTCTGCCCGTTTAAGGTAAATTCTCTTTTTTAATCCATTTCTTGTACCTTCACTACTCCATGTGAGAATGCATGTGAAACTAAAAATGGACCTGACCATCTCAATTTGAGCTTCCCGGGGAAAAGTTTGAGTCTTGAATTTTAAAGCAACACGTGCTGCCCTTTTTCAAACTTCTTATGATTGATTCTTGCATCGTGCCATTGCTTTGTCTTTTCCTTATATAACTTGGCATTTTCGTGAGCGTCTTTGCGAAATTCTTCAAGCTCTAGCAATTGTAAGCGGCGAACATCTTCTGCTACAGCATAATCCAAATTTAACTTCTTCATGGCCCAAAAGGCCTTATGCTCCAGCTCCAATGGAAGATGGCAAGGTTTCCCAAAAACTAATTTGTATGGAGATGTGCCCAGAGGCATCTTGAATGCTGTGCGATAAACACATAAGGCGTCGTCCAACTTCATTGCGCAATCTCTTCAATTTGTGTTAACCACTTTCTCCAATATGCTCTTGATCTCTCTATTAGATATCTCAGCTTGCCCATTTGACTGGGGGTGATAAGCTATGAATACTTTATGCCAACAGTATGCTATAGCTTTATTGATGATGTGGGAGCCTTCGTCACTAATCACAGCTCTGGGTGTACCAAATCTCGTGAATATTTGCTTGTGGAGAAACTTTGCTACCCCTTTGGCATCACTGTTGGTGCATGCCACTGCTTCGACCCATTTTGATACATAATTGACTGCCAATAAAATGATGAGGTTTCCATTAGATGGAGGGAATGGTCCCATGAAGTCCATGCCCCATACATCAAAAAGTTCCACCTCTAAGATGTATGTGAGAGGCATCTCTGACCTCTTGGAAATATTTCCAACTCTTTGAAATTCATTGCAATGTTGCACTAGCACATGTGCATCCTTAAAAATGGTGGGCCAAAAGTTTCCTCTCTGGAAAACTTTTGCTGCTATGCGCTGCCCTCCAAAGTGGCCACCGTATGCATCTTCTGATCACTTTATCTTGGCCAATCCTATAGAGATATAGGTCATCCTACAAATAAAACTTACTCATATACAGAAACCTTTTCAGCTGTTGCTTGTTCATGTCCGCTGGTAGAATTCCACTAGCAATGTAGTTGGCTAGATCTGCAAACAATGGTTCCTCATCTTCACTCAGAACTCCAATAGCCGACACTTGCTCATCTGGGAATGTCCCTCTAATTTTTGTCTCATGCTTGGAGCATTCTAGAGTAGGCAACCTGGACAAGTGGTCAGCAACCAAATTTTATGTTCCTTTCTTGTCCTTGATCTTTATATCGAATTCTTGCAGTAGTAAGATCCAGCGGATGAGCCTCGGTTTAGCATCCTTCTTTGTCAGTAAATACTTCAGAGCAGCATGGTCCATGTAAAGAATCACCTTTGACCCTACCATATATGCTCTGAACTTTTCAAATGCGAACACCACTGATAAAAGCTCTTTCTCTATTGTAGTGTACTTGATATGTGCCTCGATCAAAGTTTTACTGGCGTAATAAATCGGATGCAGCAGCTTCCCTCTGCGTTAAGCAAGAACTGATCCCACAGCATAGTCGCTGGCATCACACATTAATTTGAAAGGCCGGTTCTAATCTGGAGCTGTTATTATCAGAGCATGGGTGAGAGCATACTTCAGTGTATTGAAAGCCTGCAAAGATTCAGATGTAAAGTTAAATTCTTTATCAATATCAAGCAAAGAACAAAGAGGTTTAGAGATTTTTGAAAAATCTTTAATAAATCTACGATAAAAACCAGCATGCCCCAGGAAACTGCGAATGCCCTTGACATTCACTGGTGGAGGCAATTTCTCGATTGCCTCAATCTTTGCTTTGTCCACTTTTATGCCCTTGCTGGAGACTCTGTGCCCTTGCACAATTTCTTCTTGCACCATAAAGTGACACTTCTCCCAATTTAAGACTAAGTTTGTTTCTTCACATCTTTACAACACCTTCTTCGGGTTGTCCAAAAATTCTGTAAATGACTTTCCAAACTCTGAAAAATCGTCCATCAACATCTCTACCATTGATTCTACCAAGTCAGAAAAGATAGCAATCATACACCTCTAGAACGTTGCTAGAGTATTACAAAGCCCGAAGCGCATCCTTTTGAAAGCAGATGTTCCATAGGGACATGTAAAAGTCGTCTTCTACTGATCTTGAGGAGCAATTGTAACATGATTATAACCACTATAGCCGTCTAAAAAGCAGTAATACAATTGACCTGCCAACCTATCCAGCATTTGATCAATGAAGAGGAGAGGAAAGAGGTCCTTCTTTGTGGCTTTGTTCAGCTTGCGGTAATCCACACATATACGCCATCTAGATACTGTCCTCATGGGTATCAACTCATTCTTTGCGTTCTACACTACAGTCATGCCTCCTTTCTTAGGCACACAATGCACTAGACTTACCCACTCGCTATCTGAAATTGGATATATGATTCCTGCATCTAACCAGTTGATAATTTCTTTCCTTACAACCTCCCTCATAGCCGGATTAAGTCTACGCTGGGGCTCTATAGAGTTTTTGCAGTTCTCCTCTAGCACAATCTTATGCATACAAAAGCTGGGCTTATCCCCTTGATATCAGCAATAGTCAATCCAATTGCTCTCTGATGTGCCTTGAGTACACTCAACAGCATCTGCTCCTTTTCCAAGGGTAAGTCTACTACTATGATGATTGAAAATATCTCTGATGAACCAAGGTAAGCATATTTCAGATGCTGCAACAATGCTTTAAGCTTCAGCACTGGAGGCTCTTCAATAGATGGCTTCAGTAATCTAAGCTCCGGGTTTGCGAGGTCTAAGGACTCATACATTTTCTTCACAAATCCTTCATTGGCATTCATGCATTTTGACTGGACATCTTCTAGTTCCTCTTCAAATGCGTCGGCAAGACTTTCAGTGTCAATTGCTTCTAGATGCTCCAGCATAGCTTTTGTTTCCAATTCCTCCATTAATGCTTCATCCATTATCTTTAATATTGAGCACTATTCTGATTCAGTAGGAAATTTCATGGAGTCATGCACCGAGAATTTCACTTCTTGATCCTGCACACGCATTGTCAGCTCTCCTTTGTGGACATCTACTAAAACTCTCTCAGTTGGGAGGAATGGTCTTCCAAGAATAATAGAAACCTTCTTATCTGCATCATCATCCAAAATAATGAAGTCAGCAGGGAAAATAAATTTATCTACTTGTAACAAAACGTCATCAATTTTTCCCTCTAGATGCGTAATGGATCGATCCGCTAGATGCAATGTCACTGTTGTGGGCCTTCTTCTGCAATGACCAACTTGTTGTAAATTGATAACGACATGAGATTGATGCTGGCGCCCAGATCACATAAGGCAAGTCCTATCTGTTGTCCTCCAATTGAAACTGGTATGGTAAAACTCCCAGGATCTTTCATCTTTGCAGGAATTTTGCTTATGAGTATGGTGCTGCAAGCTTTAGTCATTGCTACAGTCTCATACTCTCCCAATGTTCTCTTCTTTGTGAGTATCTCTTTCAAGAACCTCATATAATTTGGCATTTGCTCTAGAACTTCCACCAATATGTTCACATGCAATTGCTTCAAGACATCTAAAAACTTCTTGAATTGAACATTATGCTCTTTCTTTTACAACCGTTTAGGATATGATGGTGCTGGCCTATATTCTGCCAGAGCATTTTCATACTCTGCCCGCTTTCTTTTCTCGGCCGCTCTGTTCTGTGTAGACCCTATCTCGGGTGCTCTTACAATTACTGGATTAACTGAATGACTGGATGTGTTCTGAACCTCATTTGGTTGTTTAGCTATCTGCTCTAGTGGATTAGGTACAACTACTTCTGCTGGCTCACTGTCCTATTAAGACTGAGTTTCTCCTTGGTCAACTTGAGTAGGTTCCTTGATCGCTACTGGAGCAATTGGGTGTGCCGGAGGTAATGCTTTCCTACTTCGCAGAGTGAGGGCTTTGCATTGTTCCTTACTGTCTCTCTTTGGCACTTATGTATCACTAGGCAATGCTCCAACCGGTCTGCTCTTCAAATCCGTCGCTAACTGGCCTACTTGCAACTCTAGGTTCCTTAATGATGCAGCCTGGCTTTGCACAATGACGTCATTATTGGCCATGTATTGCTTCATCAACTTTTCCAATGATGCAAATGATCCTTCTGATTGCTTCTGTGCTACCCTCTGTCCTTGATTCGCAAAACCAGGACAATAACTTACCTTCTGCTGAAATGCTGGAGCATTGGATGTTCCAACATTGTGTCCTTCTTGCTTGCCACTCCAACTAAAATTTGGGTGATTCCTCCAGCCAGGATTGTACGTGTTTGAATACGGATTGTTTCTACTATTCTGCGGGTTCCCCAAATAGTATACTGACTCAGGATTTTCAGGGCAGTTGTTATAACGGTGATCTCACTCGCAAAAAGAAGAAGAAATCCCTTGAATTTGATTGACATTAGCCTTACCAGCTAATGCTCCGGCTGACCTTTGCTGCGTCATCCTCCTAGTTACCAAATATGTCATTTTCTCAATCTTTGAATTCAATGCAATATATGATTCAAACTCAACTAGCCCCTTACTTGATTTTCCATGAACAGCTCTTGGATCAGACTATGAGTGATTGTTTGATGATATTCTTTCTAAAATATTGAATGCTTCAGCATAGGGTTTTGCTAGCAAAGCCCCATTTGCGGACGCATCAATTACTAAGCGTGTGGCATCATCTAGACCTTTGTAATATGTCTCTATCTGGATGCATCTTGGGATCCCATGGTGTGGACATCTATGCAACAATCGCTTGAAACCCTCCCAGGATTCACTGACTGATTCTCTAGCAAATTGCGGAAAATTGTCGATCTCACTGCGGTACTTGGTATTTTTTCTGGATGGGAAGTATTTCATCAAAAACTTCTCAGCCAAGTCATCCCAAATTGTGATAGACTATGAGGGAAGGGACTCGAACCATGTTCTAGCTTCATCTCTAAGTGAATACGGAAATAGCTTAAGCCTCAGCACTTCTTTGCTCAATCCTCTATCCTTGAATGAATTGCAAACTCCCATAAAGAATTTCAGATGCTGATGCGGGTCCTCCGTTGCATGTCCATGAAATTGACCCACTGTCTGGAGCATCTGAAATGTCACTGGTTTCAACTCAAATTTGGAAGTTTTAATTTCTGGCTCCATGGTTGAAATTGTAAAATATCGAAGCTGCATATGCTCTGATTTCCCTGTCAATGTCGTCTGCTAAGAGTACAACGTTGAGAGTGGGCACTGCTACATCAGGGTCAGAAGTGATAGGAACCCCATCTACTATTTCCTCTATCCTTACATTTCGTCGTACAGGCACATTGGGCTGAACTGGCGGATTCATTCTGTCAATGTTGGCTACCTTGTTGTCGCCTCTACTCTCATATATTTCTGGGGAAGGTACGCTCTATTTAATGGTCAATAATATATTCTAATCCTTTGTAATCGTTCATGCACCTCGCAAAAACACACAACAAAATACAAATGTGAAAACAAGAAAAATTACTTCAGCACTGTATCTTCAAATATCAATGTTAAAATAAAATATCAAAAATCCACAGCAATGGTGCCAAAAACTTGTTGCGTCCACACAACTATGTTGACAACACGTGCAAGTATACACGAATCACCGATTGTAGTACGTAACAAGGTCGTATCCACAGGGATTTTTTGTTGTATTTTAACGATAATGGCAGATACCAACAATTGAAAATATACATAGATTGAGTATGGATATTATCTAGAAAAAAATTATAATAAAGTAATAACAAGACAACATAAACTTGCAAGATACAATAGTTTCGAAGTTGTCAACACAAGAAAGCAGTAGTATAGGAAGCGATAACAGGGGAATAACAGATATGGAAAAGGCAGGGGAGATTCAGCATACTGTCACAAGTTATCAACCTACTCTCTAGCGTAGCAAACATTTATTAGTGCCCAGCTCGACTCGGTTCCCTTCCAAGACACCCCAAACATGAGTAAGTACAACTCACGTTGCTAGATACCCAAGCAATAAACCCAAGCTCTAGGCATGATTACGGGACCCCATTCCTGAGTATCCCTATAGCTATAGAAAAGCGCTAATCACAAGCAAAACAAGTCAGCACCCATAAACCCTCCTGGGTCAATACAGAAGCTAGCATACACGAAGCATCGGCCAACAGTAACGCGAAGATTAAGAAATAAAATTAGATTTGCTTAAAAATAAATGTAGCAGCTAGAGGTTCGGTCTCAAGTCAGTTACACCATGTAAAACTCCCCAAAAATGGGGTTTAGCTCATAATGGGTAAAGAAAACAAAATAAAAGAAGAAGAAATACAACCCACAGCAGAAAAATAGCTAAATGACAGAGAAGAAGAAGCAGTCAGCTCGTTCCATCAAGCGAGCTTTCCCTTTCTAGCGTCAGCTCTTCTCCCGAAATGGAAATATTTCGTTCCCTTGTCTTTTCAGCTCTCAACTTTTGTCTCTCTTGGCATCTGCGTGTCTGTCGGCTACGGCAACATACCCTTTAAATATCGGGTCCCATTTTTAAGGCACTTGGCTAGAGATTGTATGGACATAAGTGAATCTCGTGTTTTTTAATTAATTGTACGGACACTCATGCTCTGGCATTGCAATGCTCCAGCATTTATATGCTCTATCTTGAAAATCCTTTGACTCCTCTACTCTGGTTCAACATTTCCTTCACTTCTTAACTTTCTTTAAAAACCTGTGAAAATGAACCACAAATACGAGAGTTTATGCTATTTTTGGCCAAAGTTCTCAAGACTAAGGATATTTAGCTAAGAATTTGCATTTGAACACTATTCATGCTACTTATGACCTAAAGCCGACATACTTTGACATTTTGATGCACATTTTCACCCAAATAATCACGAGAATAACTCTTTTTTGGAGAGTTATCATTTTACCACTATTTTGACCCCTTTCCCATCATTGTTTTCCAAAAAGAATTACATATTCTTAATGTAACGCCCCAGAACTTCCCACACACTTCTAGGTCACGTTAACTATCCACCTGTCTGAACTTAACACCAAACACGAGATGACAACTCCCTGTGAAATAATTATATAACATAAAGCTTCAACTCTCATCAATTTACCAATGAATCAACTCTATAGAATATCAACCAAACATCATCCGCCTCATGAGGCAACTTTATTATTCCAATTAGGCAAACTCAATGAATGGTATAAAACTAAAATAAACACCTGTTCCGAAATAAAGTAGACAACGAGTGGGAACCTCCCAATTATTCAAATAAGAACAAATAGTTTAATGACCAAACCATAAGGTCTTAACGATCTAAATCTAAGCTAAGCAAAAGTAACTACGCAGCCTATGGTCCTCGCTCGTCATGTCTCCTCCACTTCATCACCATGGTCGCCAACGAATCCTCCGCCTGAAACAACAATTGTAGAGCGAGGGTGAGTATATAAAATGTACTCCATAAGTAGCCCTCACCAACAACACACAAACATCATGCTGAACAAACAATCATGAAACATTCATAGTCATGCTCTTCATCACCTTATGCAATCAAACATAGACACGCTCTATAAGATTCGGCGACCACCACGACCATAAACAAATGAATTACCAACCTCGAGTCTCCTTAACATCTCAAACACCTCTACGCTTATCACAGCTATCCTAGCCTTCCACAGCTAACTCTTTCGAGTAGAGTCGGCCCCTGACCATTTTTACCTAGAGCCCCGACACTACTGCATCGGCCCTCGACCATTTTTACCCAAGGCCCCAATAGTTTTCCTTCCAAAAGACTCCTCGCATCGACCCTCGACCATTTTTACCTGAGGCCTCGATACTCAATTAGTGACGTATCAGCCCCCGACCATTTATACCCGAGGCCCTGACACTCACCCATTCACTTTCCCCCAAGAATCCAACGTTCCATATCATAACCAACACCACATCACCCCTAGCCTGAGAACAGAGTCCGAAATTATGCTTTTATTACACTCACGTCTCATAAGAAAATAATATGACTCAGACCTTCACGCTCGCATCATAAAGAAACGTTTATATATGCTCAACCAGCACGCTCACATCATAAGTGAACATTTATATAAACTATACAAGCACGCCCACATCATAAGAAAGCATAATCACAATAATTCTATTTTAACGTGCATCCTTTGTAAACATACATCATCCCACAACAATTCTCAGCAGTTTAGCAAGGCAAAATTCCACCATTATCACCGACGAATATCCAACACTACACCCAGTATACAGATTAACACAAACGAGAGTTACCTAGCACAATAGCGTATCAAAATCAATATTAAACATCACAAAACAGCACATTAGAGACCAACTAGCACACATTAACGCACGCACACGCCCCTTGTCTACTTACACACAACCGCGCCCCTAAGTTTTACGTCGATCTCACACCTAGGCACTAAAACATAAAAAAACAGCAAGTTACATATACTATTTAGCCTTCGAAATCAATTCTAAAAGGGTTCAAATGACTCATTACCACAAAATCGAATTCGTATAGGTGTGGGTAACCTAGATCTAGCTCGCCAAGGTGTGGGTAGCCTAAATCGGGCTTCGAACGGATGTGGGTCAGTACAGAAACAACGCTGAAAGGGTGGGTATCACATGTCGAGCTTCGAACAACGATGGGTAAGCGTCAAACGTCGCTGGAAAGTTGTGGGTCTGCTCCACCTGCCGTGCGCCACCGCCGATGTGGCCGTGTAGGAAGGAGCGACGCCGTGGGACATCAGAACACTAAGTCGCCGCCACTGCTTGAGGTCACACCACCGCACCGGAAGGGAGAACGCTACGGATCTATTGAAGTTTGTCGCAGATCGCTGCCGTAGAGTTGCTGCTACACGTCGTTGGGATGCCGCCGCCGTGGGGATGCTGGAACGTCGGAAAATCTGCCGCCGCCGCTAGTGGAGAAGACGTTGTCGTTCGGATAGTGAGCCGCCGCCGCAAACCGTGTACCCACGCCGGGATCGCGCTGCAGTTTACTGCTGTAGGAGGACACCGACCACCGCTCGTGCTGCTTGATGTCGTCACCGGAGAAGATGCCCGAAAATGGAAGGGGAAGGGGGTGGCGGCTAGGGCAACAAGGGGAAGGAGAAGAAGAAGATGAAGTCCTATTTTGTTTTGTTTTCTTTTTTTCCTCTTTTCCTTTGTTTTAAAACCAAATCAACCCAATAAAGGCCCAACATGACCAAGCCCAAGAGAAAAAGAAACCCACCCCTACTTAAGATAAAACCAATCCCGCGGAACCCGATATGTACAAATTTAATTAAAGTTTAATTTAAAAATTAAATGAAAATCTCGTGATTCGAGACTAACTAACCTGAGGGACTCGGGGCGTTACAGACTTCCCTCCTTCAAAAACTTTCGTCCCCGAAAGTTGACTGTTCCAACAGTTCAGGGTATCTCGCCTTGATATTGTCCTCCCATTCCCAAGTAGGTTCTTCCATTTGGTGGTTTCTCCACAAAACCTTAACCAAGAGAATCGTCCGGTTCCTTAGCAACTTGGTTTCTCTTGCCAAAATTTTGACAGGTACCTCTTCGTAGCATAAAGACTCATCAAGTTGTAATGGTTCAGGATCCAAAACGTGCGAAGGGTCATGAATGTACCTCCTCAGCATGGACACATGAAACACATTGTGAACCGCAGCCAACGATGGTGGCAAACCCAATCTATACGCGACTAGGCCGATACGTTCCAAAATCTCAAAAGGCCCAATGAACCTTACACTGAGCTTCCTCTTCTTCCCAAAACGTAAAATTCCCTTCACGGGTGCCACACGAAGAAACACCCGCTCACCTACCACGAACTCGAGTTCCCTACGCCTGATGTCTGCATAACTCTTCTGACGGCTCTGAGCAATTTGCATCCTTCCCCTGATCTTTTGAATGGCACTGTTAGTCGCCTGCACCAAATCCGGTCCCAAGAGGACTCTTTCTCCAACTTCGTCCCAATTAACCGGAGACCGACACTTCTTCCCATAAAGTGCCTCGTATGGAGCCATCCCAATCGTGGCCTTAAAACTGTTATCATAAGCGAACTCTATTAGGTAGAGATACTTGTCCCAACTACCACCAAAGTCTAGCATGCAAGCTCTGAGCATGTCCTCTAAAACCTGGTTCACAGGCTCCGTTTGACCATCAGTTTGGGGATGAAACGTTGTGCTAAAGTCCAACTTAGTGCCGAGGGACTTGTGTAAACTCCGCCAAAAAGTCGAGGTGAAACGCAGGTCGCGATCGGACAGTATGGATACAGGTATACCATGGAGCCTGACAATTTCCTGTAAATATAGTTCCGCCCATTTTTCTACTGTATACGTGGCCTTGTCGGGAATAAAGTGAGCAAACTTGGTCAAACGATCTACAACTACCCAAATCACAGTAAATCCCTTAATCATCCTTGGTAGTCCTGTAATGAAGTCCATAGCCACATCGTCCCACTTCCAAACTGGTATGCCCAAAGGTTGCAGCAATCCAGCAGGTCTCTGTCTTGAAGCCTTTACCTGCTGGCATGTCAAACACTTGCTAACAAACTGAGCTATTTCCCTCTTCATGTTATGCCACCAATAATGTTTCTTGAGGTTTTGATACATTTTGATGCTTCCTGGATGAACCGAGAATGGAGCATTGTGTGCCTCTCCCAGTAAATCCTTCCTCAAAGAATAATCCTTTGGCACACACAACTTTCCACGAAAAAGCAAGGTTGCCTCACCCGAAAGAGTGAAATCTCCATGGCCCACCATACTAAAGCCTTTGGCCAAGCTGGGATTTTCCTTTCGGGCAACAATGATCCTCTGTCTCAGGCTAGGTTCCACTGAGAGTCGGGCCAACAACGCTGAGACATCATCCGCTGTCAGCTCCACCTCCGAGCGTTCCAACTCGCTGTGCATTGGACTGCAGGCCGCTACTAAAGATGCCACACTTGCCGCCTTTCTACTTAGAGCATCGAAAACCACTGCTGGGTGGTAACTAATCTCACAATCATAGTCCTTCACCAACTCTAGCCACCGTCTCTGTCTTAAGTTAAGCTCCTTCTGAGTGAAAAGGTACTTCAAACTCTGATGATCAGTGAAGACCTGAATTCTCTCTCCGTAATGGTAGTGCCTTTATAACTTTAAGGCGAAAACCACTGCTGCTAGCGCTAAGTCATGAGTAGGGTTGTTAAGCTCATGCACCTTCAGCTGTCGAGAAGCATAAGCTATAGCCTTCCCATGTTGCATCAGAACACATCCCAAGCCCTTTCGCGAGGCGTCACTGTAAACCACCAAACCTCCCGTTCCATCGGGGACAGTTAACACTGATGCAGACACCAAGCGCTTCTTTAGTTTTTGAAAAGTCTCCTCACACTCGCTGCTCCAAGTGAAGGTAGCAATCTTACGAGTGAACTGCGTCAACTGCTATAGGAGGACACCGACCACCGCTCGTGCTGCTTGCTGTCGTCACCGGAGAAGACGCCGGAAAATTGAAGGGGAAGGGGGTGGCGGCTAGGGCAACAAGGGAGAAGGATAAGAAGAAGATGAAGTCCTATTTTGATTTGTTTTTTTTTTCCTCTTTTCCTTTGTTTTAAAACCAAACCAACCCAATAAAGGCCCAACATAACCAAGCCCAAGAGAAAAAGAAACCCACCCCTACTTAAGATAAAACCAATCCCGCGGAACCCGATATGTACAAATTTAATTAAAGTTTAATTTAAAAATTAAATTAAAATCTTCTGATTCGAGACTAACTAACCTGAGGGACTCGGGGCATTACACTTAAAGTAGAACATGCATAAGAACATTTCTACATTAAATTCAAACTATGGTACTATAGGAAAATTATGAGAGAATGCGGTCTAAGTTGGAAGAAAATAACAGTTTTCTGTTATTGCAGGAATTGCGTCTGGCGCAATTTTAGAGAACAAGTTGGCAAAACGTGCGTTATGATTAATGATAGACAAGGAGCATATTTCCCATGTGTTTGAATCAAAGTTAGAACTATGAGTCTAAGTCAAATGAGAGTGGTTAGGTGTATCTCAACTCATTTCCACCTAAAAAGGTGGGAAGTTCGACAACTCCAACGGCCTATATAAGAAAGTCATTCCTCCAACAGCAAATCATCCCGTCCAAGCTCGTTTTCAGATTCATTTACTTTCTCCTTCGTTGTAGAACTCGTTCTTAGGCTTTAGATTCAACTTTTCCTTGTTATTTCCTTGTATTTTCATACTTTTGCTTACCGTAATACTTTCAATTCAAGTTCTATCTTTTGTTCTGCATTTATTTCGTTCCTCTTAAGTTCTTTAGCGAGTTTACACTCCTGTCACACTCTAGAGAGAAGAGGGTCAAACTAGAACCCATTGTACGACTTGTTTATTCATTTTAATTCAATGAAAAATACTTCCTTTATCTTTTCGTGCATTTTCTCTCCTTTAAAATTGTTCTAAATTAGTTATCAACCTCTTTGTGGAATGTCTTAGTCAAAATGATTTAATTTTCAACATGCTCGGGATTTGCCCGGAATTGCGCCTGGTACTTCTTTGGGTTGGTTTCTAAAAACTTCACTTTACTCTTCTTTCCATTAGGCCAATGGGGACTTGATCTATACACTAAAGCCCAACCCTGAGAATGGTGAGTTAGGTAAAATAATAGGAAACCAAATGAGTTGATAAATATTATCTAGGAAACCAAATGAGTTGATAAATTTTATCTACGAAACCAAATGAGTTGATAAATATTATCTAGGATTATAATCACACATAGACATATGATTACAGGTTACCCTAGCCTCTGCAGCAACCAAAAGCGGTAGTGAAAGAGTAGAACTCAGTTTCCCAAGAAGGGCTAGAATTGCACCTGGTGCATTTTCCCAACAAAGTGTGTTTTCCATGTGTTGCATCAAAACTAAGGTAGGAAGCAAAGAGGTTGAGTTTTATTAAATTGCTTGATAGTTAAACCCCAAACAACAACATTTCATCACATTTGTCTTCCTAAATCACAATTGCATATTTGAACAATTTCATGGCATTACTTGATTTTGAAAAGCAACAAGCTTCTGAGGATTCGACCTTGGATTACTTCCAAGTATTACTTGTGACCGTGTGCACTTGCACGAGTCTCTAATCTTTTTAAAGGTAGAGAAAGTCTCAACACACTTCAATCGTCATTCGCTATTTCTCTTTTCATTCTCCCCAAGTTCTTTCACGATCAGACAAAGATGTCGGGATCCTCTAACAGTAATCTCATTCAAGTGGACACTGCTTCAGAGAATGGGCCTGCATTCCTGGAGGGGCATCCTCTCGATAGGAATGAGGATTACCTCTTTTCTAATGAGGAGGAGACTTCTTCGGAGGAAGAAGATTACTTTCTCTTAGACAGTGGGTATCCTTCAGAGGAGGAAGAGCAGCAAGTGTGGATAGGGCAGAGGACGGGCCCAGTAAGGCGAAGAGGGCGAACCTCTGAAAACGTTGCGGCAGACCTTCTGGAACCTGGGGTCTCTCCCTTTTGGGCTCCTCCAATCTGGGGCATTGGGTTGATCGATGTCCATCATCTCCTATTCGGCAAGGCTTGACTCGCTCATAATTTCAACCAGCACGATTCGAGACAGGTCAGTTTCATAAGACGATGCAAGACGGGGCTACAGCGTCCACATTGGCGTTCTTTGAGCGAGTGACCTGTTGGACCCAGCTTGTTTCAAAGGCACTCAACAGTGTCCGCACCTTCTTGAGATACAGAGCCATTCAATTGTCCCTGGCTTGGTACTTCTGATTAACCTTATTGACGATCAGCTAAGGTGTCGAGCCTCCATCGACTTTGCCAACAAGAGTCCGACGATCAACGCCTCGTATTCGGCCTCGTTGTTGGAGGTTCAGAACTTAAAGTGGAGTGCATACTCGTGGTGGCTCCTATCTGGGCTCGTCAATAGGATTCCACCTCCGTAGCCCTGGTCGTTTGTCGATCCATCGGTGTACAGGTTCCACTAGTTAGGGTTAACATCTTTCTTGGATTGCGTTAGGGTTTGTTCGGCAATGAAATCTGTAGTCCCCTGCCCTTTCACAGATGTCTGGGGGTCGTACTGAATGACGTACTCGCTTAGCTCGACAGCCCACTTCATGATTCTCCCCGAAGCCTCCGGCTTTTGGAGTATCTGCTGGAGTAGTTGGTCAGTTATGATTATAACTTGGTGGGCTTGGAAGTAAGGTCGTGGCTTCCTCGCCGCAGTGACCAGCGTAAAGGCCATATATTCCTCCCCTGCTCCAATCAGGGCCTTGCTGGTGTAATACACGATGTGCTGCTTCCCGTTCTCCTCCTTCATAGCACCAAGCTGACCGCACTTTCTGAGATGACTAGGTAGAGGTGTAGATCCTCCCCGTATTCGGCTTAGCTAGTATAGAGGTGGATGCGAGATACTATTTAAGTTCAGTAAAGGCTTTGTTTCACTCGCTGGTCCACTCGAACTTTCCTTCCTTCCTTAGCTTCTTGAAGAATGACAAGCCTTTATCGGTCGACCGCGAGACGAACCTATCAGGGCTGCCACCTTACCATTTAGACTCTTGAGCTGCTTCATATTGGATAGGGACTGCATGTTTTGGATGACTTGGATCTTTTCAGGGCTTCGATCCCACACTGATGTACTATGAACCCGAAGAATTTGCCTGATCTTACTCTGAAGGCACACTTAATTGGATTCAGTTTCATACCGTGGTCGCACATGACCCGGAAAGCTTCAGAGAGATCTTCCTCGCTGGTTCGACTGTAAACCAACATATCATCCACGTAAACCTCCATGTTTCTCCCAATTTGGGAGGCAAACATCTTTGTTATCATCCTCTGGTAAGTGGCTCCCACATGTTTCAACTCGAAAGGGCATGACCTTGTAGCAGAACAATCCCTGTTTGGTGATGAAGAAGGAGTGCTCTTAGTCGACGCATCTTGATTTGGTTGTATCCCAAGTAGGCGTCCATGAATGCTAACAGTTCATGTCCTACGGCTGCATCGACCAGCTGATCTATTCGGGGTAAGGGGAACCTGTCTTTGGGGCAGATCTTATTCAAATTGGTGAAGTTTACGCACATTCGCCAGTTCTCATTGGCCTTTTTAATTAGCACTACGTTGAACAACCAATCGAGGTAATGGACCTCCCGAAAGAAGTCGACCTTTAGCAATTTAGTCACTTCTTCTTCTACGACAGTGTTGTGCGCTGTATCCATAGTTCGCTTTTTTTGTCTTACCGGTTTGGCTCCTAAGGTCGATGTTTAGCCTGTGCACAATGACCGTGAAGGGATGTGAATCCCGGAGTGGAAGCGGACCGTTGTTCGAGAAATTTGGGAAACAAAATCACAAAGTACAAGAAGAAAAATACAGAGGAAAACAATTACCTTGAAAGAACTTTTCTTCAACGGTTTCCACCCGAACAACACCACCGAGTCTTCCTTGCTATCCTCATGGGTTTCGAAAACACGCTTGTGGGAGCGTTTCATTTTCAATGTGAGGGAGAGTTGGGGGAGAGAGTTTGATTGAGAGAAAAAAAAAACTGTTCTTCGTTGGGTGGCCTTTTTCCTGTAGCAGAACACTTCTGCCAAAAAAAAATTGATATGACGTGGGGATAACTCCCCATGTCATAACTACCCCCATTCCTCTGCAATTAAGTAGGGGAGTGTTAATATTAATATTATTATTAATATTAATATTAATATATATATATAATATATATAATAATCAATATATATCTATATATATAATTAATTAATTAATCATATTAATTAATAAATATTAATTAATCATTAATCTAATTAATAATTAATTAATATGTATATATATATCAAATAAATAATTAACCATTAATTATTTATCACATAAATAGAATCATATTCTATTGCATTTCTCTCATATAACCTATAGTTCTAATGTACATCTTATGCACATTATTTTTAACCTATATTCTTAATATGAATCTTATTCATATTAATTTTATTTTAATCTCATTCAAATAATTTCTCTCATAATATATAGTTTTAATGTAGAATCAACTATATATTATAATGTATCAATATACATATAATCCCTTAAGAAATTTGAACAGTTCAAATTCTTCCAAAAACTTGATCCTCATTTTACCCGTTACGAGCTAGCAATGGGACCTAATTGACCTAAAGATCAGAAGCTACAACGATACGAGATTAATCGGTCAAACTCATTGACCGATTTAATCAACATTCGTTAACTACAGGTCACTCCACTAAAGACCCGCAGTTGCACTCTTCTCACGGCAGAATGTTTTCGTGTCCATGGATATACGACCATTAATAATGAGTCAATCCTTCACGGGTGCTCGTAACTCAAGTTGGGTCAAATTACCGTTTTACCCCTGAGTTACATCTTACTTCTTAAATACCACTGCTCCTCTAATGAACAACCTGGTTATGGTCCGACCAATAACTGGAAGTCCCTCTAGGGGCAATGAGAGGGTGGGGCCCCTTTTCAAGTCTCGGAGTCAGCATTTAAGGGAACACTCATCTACTCCCCTAAAGTCGGAAAGGAGTGAATTCCATCTTGTGAAGTTATGTTCCAAGCTCCCCACTCGGTCTACTCCCCTATACTCAAGATTGAGAATGAGTTGTCTGGTCATCCTAAGAAACAACAATCTATTAGTTAACGGTGTTACATCTAAAGATTGACTATTTCGTGGTCCGGTCTTATACAAACTCATTGTATAGGATACCCCCACTCGCATGTCTCCACACGAACGACCTGGATCGAGTCGTCTGTAACCTTTACAGAGTGGGCCGTATCCATAGTGTTGCCAGGATAAGGTACCCAACCTTATCCATATACTATAGACCCTTCATGTTATTTACGGGACATTATCCACTTGTATATCAGGGTATATCAAATATATACCCCGTATATCAGGGGTATATCAAATATATACCCAGTACATATACTGGCCCGATTACACTAAAATAACCTCGGATGTTTAGTTGATTGGATTTTGGTTAATGCAATGCTATGAATTCAACAACAAATTTATTGAATGAAACTTTATTGAATATACATTTGTTTTTACAAAATACAAACGACGAGTTTAGGGCAACACACCCAACAAACTCGCACTTAAACTAAAATCGAGTGGGGTGTACATTATCATAAAGGAAAGGGAAAATACAATAAACTAGGGCATACACTATACCCATTACATTTCTCCCACTTGCCTTAGACTAATCGTACAAACCTCATAGACCTAGACTTTCTAGATGGCCCTCAAACACTTTATCCGTGAGTGCCTTCGTAAAAGGATCAGCAATATTGTGCTCCGAAGCAATCTTTGTGACGATCACATCTCCTCGTTGCACTGTCTCCCGTATAAGGTGGTACTTCCTTTCGATGTGTTTGCCTCTCTTGTGGCTTCGAGGTTCTTTAGAATTTCCCCCAGCACCACTGTTATCACAATAAAGTGTGATGGGCAAGTTCATGTTTGGAACGACTTCCAAATCTGTCAAGAACTTTCTAAGCCAAACCGCCTCTTTCGCTGCTTCACAAGCTGCAACGTACTCAGCCTTCATGGTGGAGTCAGCGATGCATCCTTGGTTGATGCTTCGCCAAACTACCGCTCCTCCGTTAAGAGTGAATACTGACCCCGACGTGGATTTCCTTGAATCCTTGTCTATTTGGAAGTCAGAGTCAGTGTATCCTGTAAGGATCAAATCCTTAGCCCCATATACGAGCTTGTAGTCCCTCATTCTCCTAAGATACTTGAGGATTCCCTTAACAGCAGTCTAATGATCATATCTTAGGTTGGATTGGTACCTACTGACCATCCCTACTGCATAGCAAATGTCAGGTCTCGTGCACAGCATAGCTTACATCAAGCTGCCCACTGCTGAAGCATAAGGTATATGTCTCATATCTTCAACTTCTTGAGGTGTCTTAGGACATTGTTCCTTAGATAGATGAATTCCATGCCTGAAGGGTAATAAACCTTTCTTGGAATTATTCATCGAATATCGAACAAGCATCTTGTCGATATAAGTTGCTTGAGACAGGGCTAACGTTCTGTTCTTGCGATCCCTTAGAATTTGGATACCAAGAACATACTGAGCTTCTCCCAAATCCTTCATTTGGAACTCATTTGCTAGCCACTTCTTTATGTCAGTGAGGTATCCTACATCATTCCTAATGAGTAGGATATCATCCATGTACAACACTAAGAAGGCTACATTGTTGTTGACGACCTTCTTGTATACACAAGGCTCATCAACGTTTTGGTCAAAACCATAAGATTTGATCGCAGTATCGAACCTTATATTCCATGATCGAGATGCTTGTTTCAGTCCATATATGGACCATTTAAGCTTGCAAATCTTTTGCTCTTGACCTTGAGCTATGAACCCTTCAGGTTAAGACATATAAATACTTTCTTCAAAATCGCCATTTAGAAAAGTAGTCTTGACGTCCATTTGCCATATCTCATGGTCATAATATGTGGCAATGGACAAAAGTATTATAATGGACTTAAGCATAGCTACAGGGGAGAAGGTTTCTTCATAGTCCACCCTTTCCCTTTGTGTGTAGTCTTTTGCCACAAGTTTCGCCTTAAAAGTCTATACTTACCCTTCGGCGTTTCGTTTTCGCTTCTAGATCCATTTGCACCCTATGGGTTTTACCCCGTCAGGTTGATCTACAAGTTCCCAAACGGAATTGAAGTACATCGACTCCATTTCCAGGTCCATTGCTTTCACCCATTTGTCTTTGTCAGTATCTTCCATTGCCTTTTTGTAGGTCAATGGATCCTCGACGCCGTCATCAGGTATGACAACTTGGGTTTCAGTTAAACCCACGTAGCGGTCAGGTTGTGACACAATCCTCCCACTACGTCGAGGCACCCTCAACACTTGAGGTGCATGTGACTGACATGATGTACTGGCTTCATCAACAACTCTTGTTGTAGTGCCAATTTGATCAACAACTCTTGTTGACGTGTTTGTAGCCTCTTCGGAACTCTCGTTAATCACTACCTTACTTCGTGGTTTATGATCTCGAACATGGTCTTCTTCCAAAAAAGTAGCATTTGTCGATACAAACACTCTGTTTTCTTGAGGATCGAAGAATAGACCACCTCTCGTCTCTTTAGGGTAACCAACGAATAGGCATACTTTTGAACGAGGTTCCAATTTCTTTGGGTTAGTCATGAGCACGTGTGCTGGGCATCCCCAAATGCGGAAGTGACGTAAACTATCTTTATGACTCTTCCATAGTTCAAAAGGTGTTTCAGAAACACTTTTTGATGGAACTACGTTCAAAATATAAACCGTAGTCTCCACTGCATAACCCCAAAACGAGTTAGGCAACTGAGCTTAGCTCATGGACCATGTCCAACAGGGTTCTGTTTCTCCTTTCTGATATACCGTTTTGTTGAGGTGTACCAGGGGCTGAGAGTTGGGACGTAATTCCATGTTCTATCATATAGTCCTGGGATCTCAAGTCCATATACTCTTCACCCCGATCTGATCAATGTGTTTTAATGGTTTTACCTAATTGATTTTCAACTTCAGTCTTGTACTCCTTGAACTTTTCAAGGGCTTCAGACGTATGTTGCATTAAGTATAAATAACCATACCTTAAATAATCATCTATAAAAGAGATGAAGTATTCATACCCTCCTCGAGCTTTAACATTCATCGGACCACAAAGGTCTGAATGTATAAGTTCTAAGGGCTCTTTGGCTCTATTACCTTTTCCAGTAAAAGGTCTTTTAGTCATCTTGCCTTCAAGACAAGACTCACATGGTGGTAAAGAATCGTCTTCTAACTCACTTAGAATAGAATTCTTAACCAACCTCTCAATCTTATTGAGATTAATGTGACCTAATCTTAAGTGCCAAAGATAGGTATTTTCTTTTTGAGAAACTTTTTGCCTTTTATTTTGAGTTCTAGCATTTTTAAACAACTCGGTATTTAAAACTGCTTGAGTTATGGTTGGTCTTAGTACATACAAGTTTTTTTCAAGCCAAACAGAACAAATATTAACATCATTTCTCAAAATGAACGCTTCATTCAGTTGAAATGAAATGGAATACATATGTTCTAACAAACAAGAAACTGAAATTAAGTTCCTTTTAATTTTTGGAACCACGTACACATTATCTAATAATATATACATATTCTTGTTTGTAAACAACTTGAGCTCCCACACCGCCACAGCTGAGACGACCTCTCCTGTTCCGACCTTAAGAGTCATCTCTCCGGCGTCAAGCTGCCTCCAGGAACTAATTCCCTGAAATGAAGAACAAACGTGATTAGTGGCTCCTGAATCCAGTATCCAGGCGGAGTCATCGTTCTCCACTAAACATGTTTTCAAAACAAGTAAATCATATTTACCTTCGTTGGCTTTCTTCTTTTCGGCCAACTACTTTGGGCAGTTGCGCTTCCAATGCTCGTCCATATTGCAGTGGAAACACTTTCCATTCTCTGCACCCTTGGCCTTGCCTTTCTTGGCAACGACAGCAACGGAGTCAGGTTTAGACCCCTTACCAGCAGCCTTCTTCTTAGAAGTCTTACTTCTAGAATAAGAGGGCGCAGACTTGGTTCTAGAGGACTCGATTGAACCTCTCTGAGATGGCAACATTTGCCTCCCCTTCTTGTCCCTTACTCTTCATAAGAGACTAGTAGGTCTGCAGCTCGTTTAAGAGCGTGGTAAGAGTATACTCCAGCTTATTCATAACCGCATTGCTGCGGAATGGAAGGAAACTCTTCGGAAGAGATTCCAAAATGAAGCTGACCTGACTCTGCTCGTCTATAACGACCCCGTTCAACTCAGCCACGTTGAAGTGGACCATCAGGTTGAGAACGTGTTCTCGCACTGAGGAACCCTCCTTCATGCGGGAGTTGTAAACGAACTTAAGGGCTTCATGTCGAGCTTATGAGACGGTTCTCCAAACATGCTCTGCAGCGAGTCCATGATATCCTTAGCGGTGACCATGTCCTCGTGCTTCTTGGCAAGCACATCAGATATGCTCGCCAAGATGTAGACCTTGGCCTTGTCATTGGCCTTGATCCACTTGTCATAGGCGTTGCGCACCGCCACAGTGGCGTTAGGCGCAGGAGCTTGAGGACAATCCTCTTGCAAGACAAACCTTAGATCATCTATCACGAGAATAGTGTTTAGGTTTGATTTCCATTGTTTGTAATTCTCGCCGTTAAGTTTTTGAGCGGCTAGGAGTGTAATAATGGAAGCAGACATGTTGAAAGTAAAAACAACCTATATCAGTTTCATGCATTAGCCTTTATACCCAATTAGATTTTAGCAAAAGTAATTAAGCACCCTAACAAAATTGTTTTGCAACGACGCTTCAGTGATTTAGAGCAACAGCTACCGTAGGGCAGACATGTTGTAAAAGGCCCAGATTTATGGCACGGTTCACGAAGTAACGGTCCTATAAAGCTTACTGAACCCTCCCGAGTAAAGTGATGAAAAGTAATGTTCCTCTAATGCAACATAAAAATGGAGATACGCAATAATAGAATAACTAGGAGATAAACCCCGCCTCAGTGGTCAGGTCTCGAATCAAGAATATAGTCATTTTGACTCGTAATCCCAACACGACAGAAATTCGAAAAGCAAAGACAAACACCCATAAAGCAATAAGAGTAACGATGTCTGCATTGCACTACATTATTTCCTAGCCTAACCGACACAGCTAGTGGTCCATTCCCTAGCCTAACCAACACAGCTAGTGATCCCGCCTCAGTCAAACCTCCTCCACGTCATCACTACGACCGACCCGGTTCGCACCTGAAACAATAAGGTAGAGGGGGGTGAGTACATAATTACTCCGTAAGTAGCCCACACTAAGTAGACACCACAATAAGCTCGTAAACACAACCACATCAAAGACAATAGCAGAACAAACAGATAGGCAGCACGAGACAATAGTAATGGATTAACAATAACATACAAGCAACCCAATGCCTAGACTTCCAGGACCCCCACACTATGTTAGTACTCCAAGTCTAACTTTTCGAGGCATAACGGCTCTTGACATTTATTCCCAAGATACCGACCTTCCTCCACAATGCTTGGTGCTCGACCTTGCCTTTTATTCCCAAGGTCTAGAACTGTTACCCTTAAGCACCCCCTTCACGTTAGTCCTCCGAGTCTAACTCCTCGAATCGTTCTGGCCCTTGTCATTTATTCCCAAGGCCCCAATACTTTCCTCCAGATCTTGAGGTTCGACCTTGCCATTTATTCCCAAGGTCTAGAACCGTGCACTAGTCCTTGACATTTATTCCCAAGGTACCGATGACTACCCGGCGTAGTGGTTCTTGACATTTATTCCCAAGACCCCAATACCCTTCCATTGAAACCTGATGTTCGGCCTTGCCATTTATTCCCAAGGCATTCCCACTCAAGCTTGGAATAACCATACGAATAGCAAGCATTTTCAGTTCAGACACCTCACAGATCAACCAACCACTAACCCGACCCGTCGCTCGTGTCAATCTCCACTAACCTTCCAAGGACAACCTATAAGTATGTCTTACACATTTCAATTCACAACTCAAATTTTTACCAGCATACTCTCCTTCGTACCAACAATACATCAATTCAACAGCTTCCAACAAAATAATATAAAACTATATGACGGGCTATCAACACATGCATTTCGTCTCCGACACGTTTACCATGTCATGGTTTAGCTACTTCCAACTAAAATAATCAGGACCAACCAAACACAACCATCAACAAGAAAACATGCATCCTCATAATGTCTAGCAATGAAACGACAACACGTAACAACTTCCAACTACAATAATCCAGACCAACCAAGCACAACCACCAACAAGAATTCATGCATTCTCATAATGTCTAGCAATGAAACACAACGATAATTACTGTGAGTTCACAACCACGGCTAACAATTTTCCTAATGCACGAAAGAAATTATTCCAATTAAAAATCATCACCAAAACCATTCAACTAACTAAAAATCAGCACCAACACCATACAACTAAATAAAAATCAGCACCAAAATCCATTCAAACGAAATAAAGAAAAAAAATCAGCACCAAACCATTCCGTTAACACAAGGTAACACACGCACTCGCCCCCGGGCTACTTACACACTGTTATGCTCCTGTATTCTGTGTCAACTCACCACCTAAACGACAATAAGCAATGAAGTAATTAATACAAAATTTCCAGCCATCTAAATTCATTCTAAGGGATTTTGCAATGATCATTACCACAAAAATCTACTTCGTCTAGGTGTGGGTAACTCAAGCCTAGCTCGAATGGTTATGGGTTGCGTAAATCAAGCCTCTAATGGGTATGGGTAGGTGCCGAGATCGGAAACTGCTGCTGTCCGGACTAATTTTAGCAGTAAAAATTCATCAAACGATGTCCACGACGCTGCGCGCAGCAAGAACCCGAGCCACGACCTGCTGCAGTAAAAACCCACGCCCACTGCTGCTGATCGAACGTCGTGCACCTCCGCCGTTGCCCGGAACCCGCACGACGCTGCTGCCGACTCCCGTGCACCGCCGCTGCCGCCGTCCGTGAACAGCTGCTGCCCGTTGCTGCCGACGCCGCACGCCGCTGTTGCCCGAAGTCGGCGCCGCCGTCGCCTGCCGCACCACCCGCCGCGCCGTCGCCTACTGTTGCTGCTGTCAAGTCGCCGGTGGTCGCCGTCCATCGAGTGTTTCGGTGAGGGTCGAGGTGCCGGTAGAAGAAGGAACACGAAAAGTAGAACGGGGAGGGGAAGAAGAGGCTCACGAATGGGGAGGGATGTTGAGGGCTAGGGTTTCCTCTTACCTTCCTTTTGTTCTCTTTTTTTTACAAGAAGGGGCCCACTTGGGCTAGGGCCTTTTCTCCTTCCCTGTTCTTTTAAAACAAGAAAAGCCCACTAACTTAGATACTCAATTTGGGCCCAACGGACCGGAACAATTATAGAGAAAGCAATTTCCTCGTTACACAATAATTGGATACGTAAGTACACTTCAACACCATAACAATAACCAAAGCGGCTCGAAATAAAATGAAATGAACAATGAAATTAAATAAAAAGGAACTTTCTAAGAAAAAAGGGTCCGGGGACTCGAGATAACTAACCTGAGTAACGCGGGGCGTTACACAAGTACTCCTTCACTGAATTGAGACTTTCTCAACTAAATTTTACACCAGAATAACTCTTATTCCTATAAACTTTAGTCATCGTTTATTTGGTCAGGAAATTGCTAACTAACTTAACAACTCCCCGTAAGTGTGACCCGTCATTTTCGGACTTCAGAGATCCACCCCAATAATCCCGCCGTAGGGAAGGAAAATATTGGAGCAAAACCTAAGAGACCCTTATCCATTTCTGGAGTTTGCCTTGGTTTTGATTCCATATAATGAACCCTCCATAGGGATGGTCGCTCAAGGACGAGACGCAGGTTATGTATGAAACTTCACGGTGCAAACCAATGGCGGAGACCGCAGGATGTGTTGTCACACATCCTTCTCCCACTTACTATGAATACAATCTCCATTCACCTCGATATTGAACCATGCAAACACCTTCCGTAGGGAGGCCGCGCCCAGGGCGACACGAGGCCGAGCATGGAACTCACAGTGTGAATACAAAGGAGAACGTGATAGAGAGAGAAAAGTATGTTATATATACTTTGTTTATCAAATATATACGTTGTATATTACATATTCTCTTTAGCTCCCACTTAGTATTCTAAGACTAGGGTATATTACTTAGATAAATCCCGGCTAAGTGCAAATAAATAAGTGAATTTTTAGTCGGCCCAATATAACTCTTATATTGGTAGTTGTACAATAATGTTTTAGTTCATTAAACACTTTAATAAACCAACGACATTATTGCATGTATATAAAATATTGACTAATTCAACCCCCAGGTCGGTTCCCAGGTAGAGGTGTTCCCTTACAGTCAGCTTAAATACCTCAACCTAGACAGAACCTTTCTTAGACAGGGTTCCCTTATAGGCAATATTTTATATTTAGTCTTTTATCATTTCATTTTAAACCTAGTTAAAATAAAATAAAAGACTACCCCCTAATCATATTAGAAGATATAACCTAAGGTCTAATTAATTTTAAACCCCTTTAAAATTAATCAACTTAGACCCTATGTTTGTATGCAATTCTTTATTATAGATTTTAATTTCTTTCTACAACATTTTATAACTCTTATAAAATTTAAGAAATTAAAACTATAATCATGCATTGTAAGTATACATTAATATAACATTTATATTAACCACCGAGTCTTCCTTGCTATCCTCCTCGGTTTCGAGAACACGCTTGTGGAAGCGTTTCATTTTCAATGTGAGAGAGAGTTGGGGGAGAGAGCTTGATCGAGAGAAAAAAAAAAATTGTTCTTCGTTGGGGGGCCTTTTCCCTATAGCAGAACACTTCTCCAAAAAAAACTGATATGACATGGGGATAACTCCCCACCTCATAACTGCCCCCACTCCCCTACAATTAACGAGCGTTAATATTAATATTATTATTAATATTAATATTAATAAATAATATATATATATATATAATAATTAATATATATATATATAATAATTAATATATATATATATAATTAATTAATCATATTAATTAATAAATATTAATTAATTATTAATCTAATTGATAAATATTAATTAATTATTAATCTAATTAATAAATATTAATTAATTATTAATTAGACTAATAATTAATTAATATGTATATATATATCAAATAAATAATTAACCCTTAATTATTTATCACATAAATAGAATCATATTCTATTGCATTTCTCTCGTATAACCTATAGTTCTAATGTACATCTTATGCACATTACTTTTAACCTATAGTCTTAATATGAATCTTATTCATATTAATTTTATTTGAATATCATTCAAATAATTTCTCTCATAATATATAGTTTTAATTTAGAATCAACTATATATTATAATGTATCAATATACATATAATCCGTTAAAAATTTGAACAGTTCAAATTCTTCCAAAAACTTGATCCTCGTTTTACCCGTTATGAGCTAGCAATGGGACCTAATGGACCTACAGATCCGAAGCTCCAACGATACGAGATTAATCGGTCAAACTCATTGACCGATTTAATCAACATTCGTTAACCACGAGTCACTCCACTAAAGACCCGCAGTTGCACTCTTCTCATGGCAGAATGTTTTCGTGTCCATGGATATACGACCATTAATAACGAGTCAATCCTTCACGGGTGCTCGTAACTTAAGTTGGGTCAAATTACCGTTTTACCCCTGAGTTACATCTTACTCCTTAAATACCACTGCTCCTCTAATGAACAACCTGGTTATGGTCCAACCAATAATCGAAAGAGAGGGTGGGGCCAATGAGAGGGTGGGGCCCCTTGTTCAAGTCCCGGAGTCAGCATTTAAGGGAACACTCATCTACTCCCCTAAAGTCGGAGAAGAGTGAATTCCATCTTGTGAAGTTATGTTCTCAGCTCCCCACTCGGTCTCGTCCCCAAAATGGTAGTTATATTGAGTCGGCATTTAGGGCCACTCTCACCCATACAGATTAAAGGACAAGTCCTCACAGGCAAGAGTCCATAACTCACTCAGGATTGAGAATGAGTTGTCTTGTCATCCTAAGAAACAACAATCGATTAGTCAAGGGTGTTACATCTAAATATTGGCTATTTCGTGGTCCGGTCTTATACAAACTCATTGTATATGATACCCCCACTCGCATGTCTCCACACGAACGACCTAGATCGAGTCGTCTGTAACCTTTACAGAGTGGGCCGTATCCATAGTGTTGCCAGGATAAAGTACCCTGCCTTATCCATATACTATAGACCCTTCAGGTTATTCACGGGACATTATCCACTTGTATATCAGGGTATATCAAATATATACCTCGTATATCAGGGGTATATCAAATATATACCCAGTACATATACTGTCCCGGTTACACTAAAATAACCTCGGATGTTTAGTTGATTGGATTTTGGACAATGCAATGCTATGAATTCAACAACAAATTACGATTTTAGGGCAACACACCCAACAAAATGGATTGATACTGGGCATATCCTCATTGGATCATGAGAATATGTCGGTATTGCCTTTGAGGAACTCGACCAGGCGCTCCTTTGCGTCGTTTGGTAATGTTGCTCCTATGTTAGTGGTCTTCCTGGGTCCCACGATGGGTACTATTTCTAGCCCTCGGCTGACGGAATGCTCTTTCTTAGGCGATCCCGGTTTGGAACTTACTTGGTCTGCTCGACGTCTCAGTACTGGTCTTCGAGTCCAGGCGAGGGACAGTCGGACCACGTTGGAGCGGCCTCGGTTGAGTTTATCCTGGAGGTCTTCCGAACCTTCGGGAAGTCCTAGAGATGCCTGGGGGTCCTCGTTTCTTAGTCCCCCATGCGCCAGGGCCTAGGGTTCCCCCTCAGTAATTCCTCCTTCAACCACACTTCTGTTTGGAAGGGGGAAGGTTTCACAGGTTCGGTCACTTAAGATCTCAATCAACCTTCCCACCTGAGAAGTCATCTGGGCGTAGGCCACCCTCATCTCGCTACGGAATCCAGAACTCTTCCGGTGGGGATTTCCCGCCTTCCTCTTACCAAGGTGCCCCACCGTGTGAAGCGTGTTGACAATGTCTCGTATCCCCATCATCTTTTACATTGCGGGGGGAGTCTAGACAAGCTTTTCAACACCCTTGTCACGTCGACGGTGTTTTCGTGGGACGACTCCTTGTTGGAGACTATCCCAACGATGTCTTAGTGCGAAGAACTAGTTTTCATTTTTTTTTTTGCTTGAAAACGTTGTCCCCAAGACGGCGCCAACTATTGACAGCGAATTTCGGTAGAAGGCCACGTAGTACACGGACGAGCAGTCCAGCTTGAAACCCAACAAACCTGAAACCAGAATACTCAACTCGGTGCGGTGTCCCGCTTAAAACACTCTGATGATCAAGTCAGAAATCGAAATGGAAATAGGAATAAGACACCAGAGATATCAGTGACAGGTTTTTCACTTACCTAGTGAAGATGAACGTCCCTCCTTTTATAGGCTATGGGCCGACCAGGAAGGACGACGGTTAGAGGTGGCAGGGATGTCACGCGCTGTACGTTTGGTCAGAGGGGAACGCGCTTCTAGCAGGTGCAGGGTGGCACCGCCACCTGCGGCTTTGGGCATGTCATCTGCGGCTGTGGAATGTGCCCGTCGTACCGACAGCATGCGTTCCCAACTGCAACTACGTATGGGGTGTAATCGCCTGTGGTCCCCTGTTCCTTCTAGGGCGGACATGTGTCCTACTTGGGTTTCACCCATAACAATATAATAAAATTAAAGCATTCTTTTACATATACGAACAAAGTATGATACAATTTGTTATTACAATATTTTTAATACATATACTACAATTACATTGAGAGAATGAAACAAAGAAGCCTAAAAATCAATCGTCTTGCATTCAGAGTTCTTGACTTCTTTAAGTTCGTGCAAGACCTAAGCAAGAAAACAATACCCCGTTAGGTATAAATCAATAAGCTAGAAATAGATATTAAAAAAACTCACTTCTAAGTGCATCCATGATATAAATAAGGATAATGCTGAGGGCTATATCAAACATGTAGGGAGGAAGTGAACTATAAGTAACGGGAAATTGGCTCAAATGACCTCCAAAAACTTTTGAAATGCTCAAATAACCCTCTTTCTTTTATTGTGCCCTAATGACCCACTTGAATATTAAATTAATTTTTATAGGTAGCAAAATTACTATAGTACTCTTCGTTCAAAAAAATTGAACCGTTCTAACTTTCCCCATTTCTCTCCGTTTTCAGTCGTCGTTCGTCTTCTCCTTTTCCGTTTGCGTGCGTCGTCTTCTCCCGCTCCGTCTCCGTTCGAAATTGCTCGAGGTAAGTTCAATTTTTCCACTGTTCCGTGGGGTTAGGGCTACGTTTTTTCATGTTGAATGGGTTTTCTTCCGTTGATTCCTGAACACCAGCACTGTATCTTGTTGACCATGTACATGAATGAGTGATTTCGCTGTTCGATTTTACTTTATTTTGTTCGTTCCATTATTGGGAGATTGTTCTGCTGTGATTTCCTTCATTGTTGTTCTGTCGAAATTGATTTTTAAGCTGAAATTGAGTTTTGAGGTATGTGGGAGGGAACCGTTTTAAGTGTGTTGGGAGGTTGAAGAAGGAGGAGAGCTCTGCCATTTTTCTCGGGTCGTTCTCGGGCGAGGTTGAGCACGAGGTATTCGTCAGATGCTTGAGGCTGAACCTCGAGGTTCCTTGAGGTAAGCTCGAGGTTGGATTTCTTTCAAGTGCCTCGGGTTGACCTCGCGCGAGGTTGAACCCAAGGTATTTGAAAGAAATCCAACCTCGAGCTTACCTCGAGGAACCTCGAGGTTCAGACAAAGCTGAATACATGGGGCATAACCTCGCCTGAGGTCAACCCGAGAAAAATGACAGAAGCTTACAAACGTTGAGCGACTTTACATATTTTTGTGTAGTCTATATTCTGTGAGATTTCTCGGGCCCGATCTTACCCGAGGTTGTGCCCGAGGAAAATTACAGAATGTAAACTTTGTTAACAGTAATATATATTTTGTATGTATCGACCTCGAGGAAGGCGAGATCGTAGTATGGGACTCCTTGACTTCAATGACCACGGATCATGCTATGGAGGATCATTTGAAGGCAATGCGCACCATCATCCCAGTAATGCTCTTTAAATGTGATGTTATGAAAGTCCGACCCAATCTACTGATCCAACCATGGTGGATTCGACGAGTTACGTCAGCACCACAGCAGATTGGCGGTGGTGACTGTGGGATTTTCGGCGTCAAGTATTTTGAGTACGATGTAACCGGGTCCGCATTGAATACTCTAACACAGTCTAGGATCGCATACTTTAGGAGGCAACTTGCTTTTCAACTTTGGGCGAATAGACCTATTTTTTGATATTCCATTAGAATTGTTTTCTTATTTTGTACGTAACTTAGTTAAATTTGATAATACGAATGAATTTAAGTATATTGACTATGATTTAACAGGGACTCGTGTAGATACATTGAGACAAAACATCAATTATTAATGGAGTTTAGGACTGCGTTTTCAATATTAGGATCATTCTAATCTTTATTTATGAAGAACATTGTATTTTACGGTCGAGGTAAGCTGGTTCACGCTCGAGGTTTTTTGCACAACTGACAAAAAAACCAACCTCGTTATCTACCTCAACCGAGTTCGAGTCTGAGAATATTGGCAGAACTGAAACAAAGAACAACCTCCATATTAAATGTACAGAACTTTAATCTCTATTTTTGTAGCTCATTGAATTTTACGGTCGGGGTCGACCATAACTTGGCCGAGAATTATGGAATCAAGAAAAATATGCGGCGGCGGCGTCCAACACGAGGAACAAATTTTGGTGGCTTAATCGTCCTCGGCACGTAGTCATCCAGTAAAATCCAATATTCTTCGTCTCCGACGGGGGTACACGGGTTCGACGTAACCAAGTATGAGGGTTTCGATTCGGTACCATTTTGTTCTGCATTACAAAGCACAATTGAAAGACAATTAGAGATGGAATATATATATATATATACATCAACCTCGGGCGGGAAACATATTTTCTCGCTCGAGGTGGAGTTCAATACGCTGCCAAGCCCTAGGTAAGTTTAACAAACATTCCGTTTTGAAAACCTCTGACCCCGGTCGAGAAAGTTTAGTACCTCGCCCGATGTTCATCAAAAACATGAATCTCGGCTGATAATCATATCACCTCGCTCGAGAATAACCCGACAATTAGAGCGCATAGTGCAGGAGGAATGAACATATGGGTTTAAAACAAAATAACAAAAGTTATTGTTACTCCGACTGTAACAAAAATAAGCCAAACGAGGATCAAATAAAAACACATGTGTTCAAATGTAGACATCAAGCAAGATTAACGCGCAAAAGGAGAAAACATAAAAAATAAAGAACTACTTCTCCCAAAATCATGAAACTTCTAAAGATAATATTCACAATACTTTGAAGCTACCTCGGGCGGGATTTTTCTACCTCGGTCGGGAATTATTCCAGCGGTTATCTGTTACATTTAATGGCATTTTGGTCATTTCACCTGCTTCTGACACATCATCAATGTCAAAAGTGGGTCATTTGGGCATAATTAAAGGGGGTGGGTCATTTGAGCATTTGAAAAGTTTTTGGAGGTCATTTGAGCCAATTTCCCAAGTAAAGTCTTGTCATTCCTAAAGATTAATATATCTCTGCCTTATCTGGGATCTTAATACATTGAGTCCTTCCATATACAAGTATCAAGTAATTAAGGGGAAGTTGGATACCTTTCCGGTCATTATTTAACACACTAATTCAAGATTTCAAGATTTGACATTACCTATCTACCAACTTGAAAAGCAATTAAAAAATTTCTATTCAAATGGTGATTTATAGCTCCAAAATCCATTGTTCCCCACTAAGAGGATGAGAAAACCACACACACAATAACATGATGCTCACCAACTTCAACCATTCGGCATGATAAGAAACATGGCCGTGAAAGAGAACGAAATCCAAAGGCTATTGAATGAGATTTAAGAGCTAACCTTTCTTGTTGTCATGGTAGTGTAAGAAAAATAATTTACTTTTGAATTTTGCTAATTACCACTTCATTTATTTTTTCTAGATTCGATGGGGTATTGTTGACTTTTAAATTTTGAATTACTCAATAGCAAATGGTCTTAGATTCGATTTGTGTATTTAAGTTATATTAAAATATACACCGAGAATAGCTCAATAGATTAAGGAACTTATATCCGACCAAAAAGGTTATGAATTCGAATTCTCACCACACATATTTTACTAAAAAAAATAAAAAATACCCCTTATATGTGAAGGGTCATATTTTTCATATATGAGAATTGTGAATATTTATCTGAGACAAACTATTAAATATGAATATTTCTGTTGTTTTTCCTCAATGTTTGAAGGAAAGTGACTCAAACCCAACGGTTGGTTGTATGGCCCATGACTTATGGATAGTTCGTGTTGGGTCTAGGATTAGGCATGTGACCCATGATCCAAAATGGTTTATGGATCATCATAATATATGATAGTTTATAGGGAAATCCTGTGGCTACGATAACAACATGCTAATAAAAAATAGTCAAAGATTTTGTAAGTTTTAAAAATGGCCAAACCAATATTTCTAAAAATTATGGAAGTGGTAAAATTTCGTATTTATCCTCATATACATCTGATGTCCCTAAATACACCAGAATGTCCCTATCTCGATAAAATCAATCTAGTTTCAATATCCTTCTAACTAATTAATTAATTAGTTTGAATGTTCTTCAAATTAATTAAAAATCTTATTAATTCATCTCTATATGATAATTAATTTATTTGCAATATCCTTCTAACTAATTAATATTATCGTTGGAACTAATTAAAAATCTTATTAATTACATCTTCATCCTAATTGAACTTAAGCTAATTAAATTACAAAATAAATCTAACCAAATTTGTTAACACATGCCACATCACCATCTTAATTCAACTACTTGTCCATTTTCATACCCTAAATATTCTTACCGATGACAATCTATTTCCACGATTTGAGATTTAAAATCCAAATATAAATATTATATGAAATCAAATTTTATTTCAGAACCTACCGTATCACTCTTAAACTTTTTTGAATTGTCCTAAGATTCTAAACTTTAGAATCTATCCGTTTTAAAACAATACTAAAAAAAATTTAATCTTCTCAGGTCGACAAAAGATTCGAACAACAAAAGCACCACTGTACACAAACTATGCCACAAAAGCATGAGACATAAATTTAACAACTAGAAACAATGTAAAGAAAATAGACAAAAACAAAAATAAATAGTCATTATCTCTTCAAAATAATCACAAATTAACTCTAACCCCATTGCAGTAAACCATTATTCCATATGTGCTATGAAACTACCAACATGTGTTAGAAAAAAGAGATAAATAAATAAAGCTTGAATTGTATAGTTGGATGCCTAGAGTCTCTAAAAGACAAAAAGCATACTGTAATTTCAATAGTTAGAATACCTGCCTTCATACATTCTTTATAATTAAATATTCTAATTGACGAATTAGTTATTGAAAAATAAATGACAACAGCTAACAGTGAGTAGTCATAAAAAACATGAGGTTTGAATGACAATGAAGTGGAAAAGCGTTCTAACTTACAATCATATTTCATAGTCACTATATTAAAATTTCAAAAAACGAAGTGAATGTGGTTTTTCTTGGCCGTAGGAAGTCGAAACTGATAAAGTTAGAAGTTTTTCGAAAAGTTCAACAGGATTCACACAGGGTGAAATTATCAAATATCCAGGGAGCAAACTGAATCATACACAGAATTTGGTGTATAATTAAAAAATTTCTGGTACTCTATACCATAATCAGACCACTAACCAAAACTAAATCATAGAAGTCTTAGAGAGAAGGAAATCAAAAACCCAACTTACATTGAAGCGTGTTGTTGATACGGTTTTCCGATCTGAGCTCGCAGATCGGAGATCGGCTGACGTGGACCAGCTACCAAGGCATCCAGAATGGACCTGCACAGGGAACAAACACTTCGAAGCCCAAGTCAATAACGAGCTAAGTACATTAAGGTCGTTTCGGAGAAATCGCGTACCTTCTTAATGGGCGGTGAGTCCCTTTTATAGGCAGGGGAGACAAGGTCGTTGGGGCGGTTACGACCAGCGGTTGTGGCTGTCGGATCCCCCAGGTCTGCGATCGGGTCTCAGGTTGGATCCCCAGATCGGAGATAGCTCCTCAGCTCAGTATAACTCCGGGTCCCTAGCATATTTTTCGTGACTTGTGACTCCGAGCTGAGTTCATCAATCAACGTGTCTATTCTGATTTCAACCACCAACACGTGTAGTTCAACTAGTATATAATGGAATCTTAATCTCAATCTCACAACCTCAACGCTCATCAGCAGCCGCTCATAATTGTGTCCTTCGGAATCGTGATTCCATTGGTTTCTTGTGGTACTAATTTTAAGAACATTTCTGGGTTCTCATTTTGCTCGTTGCGCTTGTTTTCTTCACAGGTGTCAAGTGGGCTTACCGTGGAAAGAATAATTGGAAATCAATGGATGATTCTAGGGGTGTATTCTTTCTTTTCTAGAAGAAATGAAAATTTTGAACTTCTCATTCGGGAATGGTGCATGTAAGTCAACCATTATGAGGCTATTAGAAGAAAGAGATGTGGTGTGGACTCTATCACTTCTGTCGGACACCATGGGCAACGACTGCTACATACTTGTAGATACAGACCCCGTAGATAGTTACCCATATGGGGTGTAAGCGCATATACCACTCATAATGTAGTTTACCACAAAGAAATTTAGATACATGGATGCTATATATACTGACAGGTACTGTGTTTATCCTTACCTACTCAATCTGTATTATGTGTTTTTCAATATCTACCCACTCAATCGCATTGGGGAGGGCAGAGTTAATACTGCCACAATATTGATGGTTACTTCATCCATATTTTCATTATAATTATCGATATAATTTTAATCACATCACTTCAATTTTAATCACATATTTTACTTAAACAAATAATAAAAGAATTAAATACGTCTTATAGGTGACATATTTGTCATATATGGAAATTGTGGATATTTATGAGAGACCAACTATTAGATATGAATATTTTCATTGTTTTTCCTAAATAAATGTTAAGAGGTAAAGTCACCCAAACCCAATTAATTGGGTTGGTTGCATGGCCATGACTTAGGATAGTTCATGTTGGGTCTAGGATTAGGCATGTGACCCATGATCCAAAATAGTTTATGGACCATGATAATATATGAATAGTTTATAAGGGTTAGAACATGGAAAATCTATGTATTTGAATTAGATTCAACTAATGACCTTGATTTTTCTATAAAATAAGGTTTGTAGGAACCATTTCATTCAATTCAAAGTTTTTTAAAACATTTGGAGGGTAAAATATGACCTGCCACGTGGACCAACAAAGATGGAGTGTCCAACCTTGTCCATCCCTCCTCAAGTTGCTAACCTGTCTTTCAGTAGTTTGATACCTGATCAATAGTATTTTGGAGAAGACCTGCATGTCTATATAGCTACATGTCTACAAAATGTCTTACCAAGCGCTGATATATCGAGCTATAAGACAAAACCGTCTGTAACCTCGTAACAATCTCTATAACGCGGTTGTAACAGAACTATCTCTTGTGTGCTCCTATAAATACGCATTCACTATAGTACGCATGTATGTGATTCTATGTGAAACCGACTTACCTAGATTTGACCATAGATTGACTCATAGTGTTTTTTCATTGCGTGCAAATCTTTCTTACATAGCTCGTTCTATTTAGCTCGATCAGAAGAATCTCGCAACAAATCTTGACTCATTCAGAATTTGCCATCAACAAGAAAATTTATATTCTAGAAAGCTTCTCTCATTCCACTTTTACTAGGTTTTCAAGAATGAGAATAATCTCTTCAATCTTCTTATCTAACTTTCGAGGAGGTGTCTACGTAGTGATAGAGATATATAGCAAAGGAGGCTCTATACAACAATAGTCACGTTTTATTAGTAAAATAATATTTGTAGAAGATGTATATTTTTCTATTTTATTAAAACAAAATTAATGTTGATTCAATATAATGATATCAAAATAGTTTAAAAATCAAGACTTTGGATGGATCGATTTTAATTTCTATTGTTATGTATGGAGCAATACGACTACATCAAAAAGGACAACAGGGACCATTGACTAGCAGAGCCAGCTTAAGGCATGGTGGCTGGCCTAACAAAGGACCAACCCCACCTTGGCGCCGACCCCTTTTCGGCCTTAAGTCGAGAACGCCCTCGGCACTCTCCTTTTTCCCTCTCGGTCCTTGTTTCAAGTATGTAGCGTTCGGGCCCCAAAGCCGAACCCTGTCCCCGTTCCTCTACCGATGCTGGAGGCATCTCGGCCAAAGCCCACGAATATCAAACCTAGGGTTGGCATCCTCAGAAACACTAGGGGGCAAATCAACTATAAATAGGAAGGGGGTCACCCCTTGAAGGTAAGCCAGAACTACACTTTCAAGTGTCTTACTTGTTTAGCAATCTCTCATTTTGCTAACTTAGGCATCGGAGCCAGTTTGACTGAAGTCACACCGGGTTAGGGTTTTGTTCGGTTCTGCAGGTATCTGGTCCTGTAATATCTGTTTCTGGTGCATGGAATGGAGTAAGCCAGTCTACCAGAATCCAAGCATCAACAATTGGCGCCGTCCGTGGGAAACGATACAAGATTAAGCCAAGAACAGAGACGAAGCTCAAATCCAAGGAAGGTGGGAATGAAGCGAGTGGATACGAACTTAGAGGTCAATAGTGTTTTGAGGAAGAGAGCCCCGAGGTGACAGTCAATGGCTCGAGAGAAATATGCCCGAGCCTTAGTCATCAACCAAACCCGACCACCTTCGACAAGGGAGAACCGACAGAAAGGGTAGAATCCATGCCCTTGACACTCGAGGATAGGACAGTCGACAGCTCGGGAGAGATATGTCAGAGCCCTGATCAACTACCAAATATGGCGACCTTCGACAGGGGACAACCGGCTAAAGAGGTGGAATCCATCCTCTTGACATCCAACGATCGACGGGTCAACATTGGAACCAGGTTGGGGAATAAGGAGAGAGCGAGCCTTATAAGTTTCCTTAGAAGCAACGCTGATGTATTTGCATGCTCACATGAGGATATTCCCGGAATTGATCGAGAAGTCATGGTCCACCGACTCAATGTCGACGAGAGCTGTAAACCAATAAAACAGAAGTGTCACGCTTTTAACTAGGAAAGAAACGAGATCGTGGCTGAACAGGTGGAGGAACTACTAAAAGCGGGTTTCATCCGAGAGGTCCATTACCCCCAATGGATATCCAATGTGGTTTTGGTACGGAAGCCAAATGGCAAATGGTAAATGTGCATCGACTTTACGGACCTAAACAAAGCTTGCCCAAAGGATTCTTTTCCTTTACCTCGTATAGATCAACTAGTCGACGCCACCGCTGGACATGAATGGTTGAGTTTCATGGATGCCTACTTCGGATGTAATCAGATTTAGATGCATCTACCAGATCAAGAGAAGACTTCCTTCATCACAAATCAAAACCTATATTGCTACACAGTAATGCCCTTTGAGTTGAAGAATGCAGGCGCGACTTACCAGCGAATGGTAAACCGAATGTTTGCGACATTGATTAGCAGAAACATGGAGGTCTACATGGATGATATGTTAGTAAAAAGCCGGAAAAGCAATTAACACGAAGCAGATCTGGCAGAAGCATTTGGGGTTTTGAGGAAATACAAGATGAAGCCGAATCCCAACAATTGCACGTTTTGGGTGACCTGAAGGAAATTCCTGGGATTCTTGGTACACAGACGGGGAATTGAAGTCAACCCAGATAAAATCAAAGCTATGTTGGAGATGAGTCCCCCTAGGAATTTAAAGCAACTACAAGGGCTCAAGGGGAGGATAGCGGCACTCAACAAGTTCGTCAGTCGCTCGACCGACAAATGCCTGCCATTCTTTAAAGTCCTAAGGAAAAAATGACAATTTGAATGGATTGAAGAGTGTGAAACTGCGTTCAGGGAGTTAAAACAATACTTGGGGGCAACCCCGCTCCTCTCAAAACCAGTCACGAGAGATGAACTCTACTTGTACCTAGCCGTATCCGACACTGTAGTGAGTTCAGCGTTGATAAGGGAAGAAAACAGGAGACAGTCTCCAATCTCCTACACGAGCAAAGCAATGGTGGATGCAAAAGTTAGTACCCTCAAGTGGAAAGGCTGGCATTGGCATTAGTTACCTCAGCTCAAAGATTACACCCATATTTCCAAGGCCACAAGATAACTGTCCTCACCAACTTCCCTCTACTGCAGATTCCGCAAAGGCCTGAGACTTCTGGCCGACTGGTAAAATGGGATGTGGAGCTCAGCGAATACGACATCCACTACAAGCCGAGAACTGCAATGAAGGGGCAAGCCGTAAAAGACTTCATATCATAATTAACACCGGTAGAACATCAAGTATGTAGCATCGTTCCACAGGCTACTGAAGCAGAGAGGCCCTGGACTTGTACGTAGATGGGTCCTAAAACTTCAGATGTTGTGGGGCGGGACTTCTGTTAGTTTCCCCAGATAGGGAGAGGTTCGAATATTCGCTACGATTTAGTTTCCATGCCTCCAACAACGAGGCTGAGATGAAGGTTTACTAGCGGGCTTGATAGTAGCCAGGTATATCGGAGTCACGAACATATTAATACTTAGTGATTCACAGTTGATTGTGAGTCAGGTGAAAGAGGAATTCCAAGCCAGATTGCCACAGATGGCGAGGTACCTCTCTCGGGTAAAAGACCAGCTCGGTCAATTTTCGTAATACGAGATTCGGTAAATTCCACGTACTCAGAATGTCAACATAGATGCATTAGCACGGTTGGTGGCAGCCTATGAAAGTGACCTGGGAAGAACCATACCATTGGAGATTTTAAACGAACCGAACATAGAGGTCTAGGAAGCAATGGATGTAGACGAACTAGGTCAACCCGAGAAGAACTGGATGAACCCTTTGAACGAGTATTTAAGAGATAAGACCCTACCTAATGAAAGGATAGAGGCCCAGCAACTCCAACGGCAAGCAGCTAGGTATGTGCTTAGAGATGGAAGCCTGTGTAAAACAAGCTACTCTTTGCCACTTTTAAAATGTTTAACGCCAGAAGAAGCCGATTATGTTATGAGGGAGTGATGTGATAATATTTGGCCTCAAGTCCTTGGAATCAAGTCAAGCCAAAAAGAGAGCTCGACTGCACACAAAATGCCCACAACAGGCTAACCTTACAAGACGCTGCCTCGCACGCGCTCACCAGCGCCCACACGCGCCCTAGTCTTGCCAACACCCACACGCTCCAGCCGTGCTCACCTCATAAGAGGCCAGCGGCCCCGCCAACATGCGCATCCGCTTGATGCCAACGGCCAACGCTCCAGCGTGCACACCAACCACCCGCAAGGTCACCCGCCTATAGCGCTAACCTCACAAGCGCGCGCTCCTGCCGCACTAACCTCATAGCGCCCTACCGTGCGCCAACCTTTGTGCACGCTGCTTGCCCATGCGCACCCCACTTGCTGCCCACGCCTGCACACCACTATCTGCTACCCGCCCGCGCCGTACGTCGGCCAGCACCCTTGTCGCCCATATCGTCTTCCCCTACCGCTTGCCTATGTCATGCCACCCACATGCCCATGTGCGCCGCCCTACATGTATGTGCGCCTCACACCCTTGTACATCCATCAACGCCCACACCGCCGCCCATGTGCGCGCCCACCAACGCTAGCTTCCTTGCGCGCGCAACATAGTCTCTATGGGCACCTCCACCATGGATGTTGCCACCCCCCATGGGCGCCCTCAACTTGCCTTGCCACCCACTCCATTCTTTTAAGGAAAAGATCTCTTTATTATTTTTTATTATTTGGGAGATTTGATGTAGGATTTTATCTTTGATTTATTTGTTTTATTTATCATTTTTAAAATTCAACTTTAGGCAAGTTCTTTACTTTTTTGGAATTTATCAATTTTATTTTTCATTTTAATTTTGTTATTTTCCTTAAAAGGCCAAGGGCCTTGGCCTATAAATAGGCCTTGTACCCCTCCATTGTAACGCACACCTTAGAAATTTCCAATTGAATCAATAGAGTGACTGTTTTCTCTCATTGCCTTGTGCAAATCCCTTCTCAAATCTCGAATCCCTTTGTGTAGTTGAACTTAGGCCTTCGTATTTGAACCCCTTGGAGCATGCTTGTTTGATTGGTCATCAAACTCGTGGAGTGTTTCCGGCCTCGAGCATAGTGAGTCATTTGTCTGCTCAAGGTAACAACTGCAAAGGTAATCCCTCTAACCTTGGCCTTTCGGGTTGAACCAACTATACGATTGGATTAAGTGGCTTGTGGCTCGAGTAGCTCAATACGCTTCGGTTGTTGCGTATCATTTGGTATCAGTGCTTAGACTCTAGACCGGGATATATGTTTATTTCCGTCTTTAAATTTCAGTCTTGTCTTTACATTCTTTTATCGAAAAATCTCATAAAAATTCATCCATTGTTCTTGATGTCTATCATTCCTGCAAAGAATTTTTATTTCGAAAATTTGCTTTAAAGAGTCCAAAACTTATTTATTTGTATTCTGCACCTCAAAAGCTCTCCAACAAACCAAGTTTCACTTTAATCCGAGCCCTATAGTTAAAGTTATCAATTTTTCTTCGAACCCCGGATTTTGAGAGAAGCCTCATATAGCTAAAGTTATCAATTTTTCTTCCAACCCCAGATTTTGAGAGAATAAACCCAGAGCCAATTTTAAACATTCATAACTTTTTGCTCAGAAGTTCAAATTGAGTGAAACCGGTACTACTCGAAAGATCTCTGTGTTAGCTTTTCGTAGAGCCCAAAATAGATCATTTTCAATCAGTGGTTTGGGAGTTATCGCTTTTTCGGAAACAATGTGTAATCTGGAAATCCTACAACCGCCGAGGAAACAGTGTCCCAACTTCGACGATTCATATCTTACTGACCTTTTTGCTGAATATAGTCAAATCAGGTACGCACTTAAAGGTCTTTGGTCCTCGCCAACCAAGGTCTGTAGCCGAAGTTATTGACGAAAGAAGAGAAGGTGTCCAAGCAGAAAACTTTCCATATTTGAAGCTGGACGTTTTTGGAAAAATTATTTGGGCTATCAAATCTTGTGCAAATTGATTTCTTTTTGGCAAGTAATCCTAACACTGGTTATATTTTGATTTAAAATTATTGTTGAATTATTTTGACCTAGTTGGATAGCCCAAAAGAAGGAGGACAACCGCCACCCCCACTAGGCCACCTGAGAGAGTCCAATTGTGCAGCCCCAGAATTTTCTTTGAGAGAGCAGCCCCCTCCAACGAAATCCAAACCTTTTAGCAACCTACAAACTCTAATTACACTTGTTGTGCTAATGTTTGCCACGGTTTGGAGCCCCATCCGAGTTGTATACATCACACACTATTCATGTAAAGTCACCCTATTTACCGCAAGGGTTACTTCTTTGTTGGTAAATATTATTCTTGTGTGTGTTTGCACTACAAATTGGATTTTATACATCTTTTTGGTTTATTCTTCATTTCATTGATTTTATTTGCATAAGTCTTTCTTTGTTTAGCTTTAAATTCAATATGTATATTGTTGTTAAGTCTTTAGAACCAAGAGCATTAGGCTTAAGGTTGTCATTATCACTCTTGTTCATATCTTGCCTTATTCTTCAAATATCATTTGGTATCATTATAACTATTATTTGGTATTCTTTTGAGTCTTGTCTTTGGTGTCTTCTATACCATTGACCCCTAGTAAAAGAAAATATATATATATATATATATATATATATATTTTTGCAAGTTGCTTGTAGGCTTATACTCACTTGTTCTAAGACCGATTCGCCACGAGCATTCAAGCAAGCATCTCCAAAGGGTATTCACAACAACATCCACCCTACCAAAGGAGAGGAAGCCGAGAGGACAAGTAAGGGAGTGAAAGTGAATTTTTTCTTTGTTTATACTAACCTTTGCTTGTGTAGTGATGGCCATGAAAGGCAAATCTCAAGGAGAAGGAACAAGTCCACGATGCAAGAATTATAATAACCATGTCTTTAATGTAACTCATCAAACGAGGAAAGATCACCATAATAGTGGCTACCTTCGACACACAACTCCTAGACTTCCTAAGTTCCATGGAAGTAGAAAGCCAGAAGAGTATCTTCATTGGTAAGACTAAGTCGAGAGCATCTCTGCACAACACCATTGGAGTGAAAGCATCAAAGTAAATCTTATTATCACTTGTTTTAAAGATTATGCTATAACATGGTGGGATGCTTTGTTTTTTAGTAGGAAAAGGAATCGCGAAAGTCAAATCACCTCGTGGAGAGAACTCAAGCCATTAATGAGGAGACAATTTGTTTCTAAGTCATTAGTCAAGTTGAAAAACTTGAGACAAAACGACAAAAATGTTGAAGCCTACTATGAAGAGATGTGCTCATTGCTTGAGGAGCTTAACGTTTATGAAGATGAGGAGAGCACCATGGATTGATTCTACAATGGACTCAATGGAGAGATTGCCAAGATGATTGTGGAAAGATAAGAAATTCGACCTTGTACTAGGTTGGATGAAATGTTACACCTTGCCAAGAGGATTGAAAGAAGGCATCAACAAGAATTTTCAAGGTATGCTAATCCTAAATCTAATAATCATGAAATTCCTACTTTGGGAAAGATTAGCTTGTCTACTTTAGTCCCAATAGTAGAAAATAAAGAGCATGATATACTTTATGGAACTAAGTGTGGTATACCTACTACTAGTACTAGAAAAGTATTGCATGACTTTTAACTCTATTGTTAAGGAAGAAAGTATTAAGATTGATAATGAACTACTTTGTGATACTATGCATGTTGATCCAACTCCCTTAGATTGCAAAGTATTACATGATTGTACGCCTAGTGTTGAAAAGGACGGTAATGTGATTGAAAATAAAACATGTTGTGAATCAATGCATGAAAATCCTATTCTAATTGATTACAAGTTGTTGCATGAGACTTTACCTATTGTTGAGGAAGAATATGGTGAGAAAGAAGAAGACATGCTTTGTGAAGTCATGTATGAAATTTTCATTGGTAGCAAAGCATTGCATGAAATTGATGAGAATGAGAGTAGTATAATAGAAAAATTGATTCTTAGTGATTCTATGCATGACAATCTTAATTCTTTAGATCGCAAAGTTTCTTTTGATTGTAAAATACCTACTATTGAACCATTAATGCATGACGAATCAAATGTGGATCTTTGTGAGTTGCTAAATATGAGAGAAAGGGAAGAAGAAGAGTTGAGACCGAAGCATGAAGAGAAGAAGAGAAAGATCATTTATAATTGGCCTCACAAGCCAAACCTTGAGGGAGTGTTCAACATAAATCCATACTTTCAAGCTATTAACATGTTTTTCCCAAGAACTTGTGCTCTTCTAAGATTTTTACAGGAAGTTCCAACTCTTCACATCGATCATGGTCAAGCACAATTAGAGAGAAAGGACATGGAGGCTCATGACAACATGGAGCTTAAAGGACTTATCATACCGTCATCTCATGACTTTAAGACCACCTCACAAGGTAAGTATGAATTAAATCTTAAAGTTGTTACTAACTTGAATTCTGTTTGTGTTAATTTTCAGGACTTACATAAAGAAGAAATCCAAATGATGAGATGAAGCCAAATAAAGGAAGTTGTGGAGCTAAAGTCAAACTTATCCAAGTTTGAAAATTTTAGACCGAATCCAAAGGAAAGGAAATTCCTAACGACCTGCCGCCCGCGTGCGCTGCACGCCCGCCCATACCGCTCGTCCTGCTGCCTATGCCACCTATCCATCACCCTGCCACTCAGCGCTCACGCCGCCCACGCCATGCCACCACTAAGCACCAGCGCCCATGCCGCCCTCGTGCCAGCGCTTGCCCCCAGCGCTTGCCGTCCACACCGCGCGCCCCTACCGCTTGCCCATGCTGTCCCACCCGCACTGATTACGCTTGTTTACATGCGTAAAAAGAAGGTTTTAGATGCTGTTTTTACAATGTTTCAGCTTTGTTTCGGATTTTTCTCGATCGTTTGAGTTCCAATTCATGCAAAATTCATATATTATGGTTTGTGGTTGGCTTATATTGTATTTATGACATTTTAGGACCATTTGGGAGTGCAAATTAATCAAAAGAAGTAAAAAGACGAAAAAAGCTACATGGGAGGCGCCAGGCGCCTGGGAAGCCTGCAGAAAAACTGGTTTTCTTCCAACTTTGCCCTTAATGAAACGCATCTTCCAATGCGTTTTGGTGGTTCCAACCGATGCATACGTGTAGAAGAAGTGTTCCACTATCAGTTTGAGCACGATTTGGTCAGTCAAAAGAGTTGGAAATGGGTGATTCACCATCGTTTTAGGACCTACCTAACCAATTCTGCACAGCTATAAATTCCAGCAACTTCTCCACCAAAATCATCAAGCCTTGCTTCCTTCTCTTGATCATTTTTAGTGTTTCTTTGTTGCTTTCTAAGTACTTTTGAGTTGCTTTCATTAGTTACTTTTGGTTTTTAAATCCCGAGCACTTTACATTCCTTTATTGAGCTTGTTTTGTTTCCATTTGTACTTAGTCATTTTCTACTTATTCAAATATATAAAAATCCAGCACTTTGCTTATCTTCCCTTTGCCTTTACTTTATTTTTAGTTAAGAGAGTTGTGTTTTTGGAGGAAAGAGCACGTGACACTCTCCCTTGCTTGAAAGAGAAGGGCGAAGCTCTCAATCCCGATAAAAACTCTCCGTTAGTTAACTTTTGTTTTTCACACATGCATTCCACATTCAACCGTTTTACTTGCTGTATTTTCTTCAATATGTCTTTCTAAATTCCCGTCTCTAGCCCGGTTATTGATAGTTAGCCTTTTATGTCTAAAAAGGATTGCTAAGAGGTAGTGTTTTTGCTTTCCATTCATTGCTCAACATGTTTTTCCAAAAAGTTAGGATTTAGAGAAGGCCACTGTAAGTCTTAACAAGTCAATACTGAAAAGGTTGCTTATTTGCAATGTTGAGTGGTTAAACCGAGGAGAGGAGCGCCTTAGACATAAGGGTTCCGCTTAAGTAGCCTAGACATAGGACCTTAACCCGAGGTTGCGACTATTTCCATCCTAAAACTAAGATATATCTCATAATAGACATATTAGGGAATGTCTTAGGACTTTGAACTTGCTTAGACATAAGTAAAGTGAGAAGCGTAGTCGTTAGTTTCTAAAGTAAAATGCATATTATCCTTAGCATGTCTTTGATTCTTTGTTGGCTAACTTGAAGTAAATCGGGCTAGGTTTTATTATTATAAGTCCAAATCCCAAATCCAAAACCATTATTTGTGACCACTTCCCATTTTACAAGAATCACTCATTTCAACATTCACTATTCTTTAAAACTTCAGAGTTTGGAAATTATTTAGAAGTCCTTGAGGATCGATACTTGGATACTCCATCCATTTTATATTACTCTGACAGGTGTGCGCTTGCATCTATATAATTGTTACCACGCTTAGTGCGTGCGTTCAGCAAAACGCCAGTCAAGTTTTTGGCGCCGTTGCAGAGGACTTTAGTTTTAAAATTATTTTCAAATTCTTTTAGTTTTTATTTTTGTGAATTGTTGTTGGGTGTAATTTCCATCCACCGTTTTTGTTCTATATTTTTGGTCGTTTATCTCACAAGGGTAAGTTAAAGTGCATGAGCACAAGATCTTTTCTTCTACCCCTTGACCCTGAGATTGAGCGGACCCTTCGAAAAACTCGAAAGGAGCAAAGACTTCGAAAACAACTAGAAAAGCAAAAAGAGAGAGAAGGTGAAATCAGTCCTGAAAGTGAGGTAGAGAGTACGAGCACATCAATGGCAGATATTCCACCTCGTGATCCGGTTGATCCACCTGCTGTTAACGGTAATATGAGGGATCATGCAAGAAATGATGAATTCAACCATATCCAGATGGCGGACAACAGAGACGTGGCAATGCGAGAATATGCCGCCACGGCTTTTCAGAACTTTGATTCAGGGATAGTCAACCCTATTCCAGCCCACGCAAACTTTGAGCTTAAACCAATGATGTTCCAAATGTTGCAGACAATTGGACATTTTGGAGGGCAGGAACATGAGGATCCACATGATCATCTGAAATCATTCATTCAAATTGCAAATGCATTTCGATTACCTGGTATAACAGACGATGCTCTGAGACTAACACTTTTTCCATTTTCTTTGAAGGACCAAGCTAGAGCATGGCTCAATGCATTTCCGCCGGGATCCATCACCACATGGGGGTCGTTAGTGGAGAAGTTCTTAACAAAATTCTTCCCACCTACTCGCCACGCTGATATCAGAGAGGAGATCATCTCCTTTAGACAGTATGATCGTGAACCTGTTCACGAGGCGTGGGAGAGATTTAAAGAACTAATCAGGAAATGTCCGAACCATGGCTTGTCGGCATGCATCCAGATAGAACATTTCTTTAGAGGTTTAGATCATCCTACTAAGATGATGCTAAACAATGCTGCCAACGGAGCCTTTACAAAGAAGACATTCAACGAGATAGTTGACATCCTAAATGACTTAGCTTCACACAACGAACTATGGTGTTCGCAAAGATCTAGGGCAGCACCAAAGAAGCAAGATCCAGCTGGAGTTTTGGCTCTGGACATTGCGACCTCGATGCAAAAAGAGATGGTTACAATGAACGAGAGGCTGAAAGAGATGGCATTGGGAATAAAAAATCCATTAGCCACGCCGATACAACCTGTGCAGTCGGATTATTGCACTCCTGCCCCTGTTTGCCAAGTCAACGATCTCATTTTTTCATTTTGCATTGAAAACCATATTTATGATAATTGTCCACATAACCCTGCTTCCGTTTTTTATGTAGGACATGGGAACAATAGGAACTTTAACCCATATTCGAACACGTACAACCCAGGTTGGAGGCACCACCCTAATTTCTCATGGGGAGGACAAGGAGGTTCGAGCGGTTTTAATCAAGGGCAGAGCCAACAGAACAAGCAGCCCTATGTTCCACCTACACAGCAATACATCCCACCACCGCAACAGCAGTACAATCAGAGAACACAGACTCCACCAGTTCAAAATAACAACTCAAATCTTGAGAATATGATGAAGGAGTACATAGCCCGAACCGACGCAGTGATACAATCCCAAGCGGCATCAATGAGGAATTTCGAGACCCAATTGGGACAGCTCGCCAATGAATTGAAGAATAGACCACAAGGTTCTTTTCCAGGCCATACTGAATTACCAAAACGAGAAGGGAAAGAACAGTGCAAAGCTGTCACCCTCAGGAGTGGACTGGCATATGATGGACCAACAATGCCAACAACAGATGTACAGATTCCGTCCACTGAACCAATAGTAAAGATACCAGAAAATCCAACAACACCAGAAAAAGAAAATATTAGAAAAGGTAATGAGGACACCCCGAGTGTTCCTCCACAGGTACAGCCTTCTTTTACCCCTACTCCCCCGTTTCCACAAAGATTAGTAAAGAAAAATAATGATTCCCAGTTTAGAAAATTTTTAGATATTATAAAACAACTGCATATAAATATACCATTAGTAGATGCTCTAGAACAGATGCCAAATTATGCTAAGTTTTTGAAAGATATAGTTTCTAGGAAGAAAAAAATAGGAGAGCATGAACTGGTAGCCATGACAAAATGTAGTAGTGAAGCTGTAGGCAGCCCGCTACCCATGAAATGTAATGATCCTGGCAGTTTTACCATTCCATGTTCCATAGGAGGAAAAAACTTAGGTAGGGCATTATGTGATCTAGGCGCTAGCATTAATCTTATGCCATTATCAGTTTTCAAATCTTTAGGCATAGGAGAAGCTATACCTACTACGGTTACCCTCCAACTAGCAGATAGATCTATCATAAGACCTGAGGGAAAGATAGAAGATGTTTTAGTCCAGGTGGACAAATTCATTTTCCTTGCGGACTTTATCATTCTAGATTGCGAGGCAGACTTAGACGTTCCCATTATTTTGGGAAGACCATTTCTAGCCACTGGGGATACAGTTTTTAACGTTCTAGACGCCATGAAATTACCAGGAGACTTTGAAGAGTGATCTGCTATAAATAGCTTGAATCCTATTATGTTTGATGAGTTTTATGACTTATTAGTTACAGAGATTGAAGAAGAGCTTGATAAGATAGCAGAAGGACCAGAAGATGTGGCTAATCCTATTGAAAAAATACAAAAAGAAGAATGCAAGTCGTTACTTCCGTCCATAGTGGAACCACCCACGTTGGAGCAGAAGCCATTGCCGTCGCATTTGAAATATGCGTATCTAGGGGATAACGACACTGTACCGGTTATTATAACTTCCAATTTATCACCTACTAATGAATATTCTTTATTGCAGATTTTGGAGAAGCACAAAAAGGCCATTGGATGGACAATAGCAGATATCCGAGGGATAAGCCCGGCCTTTTGCATGCACAAAATCTTATTGGAAGAAGATGCTAAGAACTTTATCGAGAGTCAAAGGCAATTTTCTTATGAGAATGCTAAGCTGTTTAAGGAAAAAACTAAACAGTGGCATGATAGGCGTCTTCGACCGAACAATCTTCAAGAAGGTGATCTGGTTCTGTTATTCAATTCTAGGTTGAAACTTTTTCCTGGGAAACTTAAGTCTAGATGGTCTGGTCCCTTTAAAATTTTTAAAGTTTACCCATATGGGGCAGTGGATCTAGTTGACTCTAAGGGAAGTATTTTTAAAGTAAATAGGCAGAGACTTAAACTGTATTTTGGAGAACCAGTGGATGGAGGAAAAACCTCTATTCAACTTTCAGGTCAATAAATGTTTGCGAAAAATGTTTTTCTTTCTTATCCGTTTGGAAAGAACAAAAGTAAAGGAAGGAAATTTTTGTATCTTACATTCTTTTTATTTAATTATAAAAAGTTTTGCTTATTAAGAATGTTTTTGGAAAACGTTGAAAAACAAAAAGAAAGAAAGAAAAAAAAAACATTGAAAAAATTTGACGCAGGCGCCTGCGCCTGCCCTTTGCGAAAGATAAAAATCACGCAGGCGCCTGGCGCCTGCCCTGTTTTTCCAACAGTTCGAATTTCTTTTTTTCTTCGTGATTTGGGTTTCATTTTTCGATTTTTATGGGTTTTATTTTGGGTCAAACATTAATCCTTTGTGATTTAAGTTTCAAATCTCTCCTTAAACTCAAAAATACTTCAATTCTTGTTTCCCTAATCTTATTTAGAATTCAAACTTATTTTTTTTTCCTTTTAGGTTTAGGAAACCTAGTTGAACTTAAATCTCAATCCCTTTCCATTTAGGATTCAGTTTGGGGAAAGCTTTAAATAGACCCATTGCCTATGCTTTACAATTCCACCAAAACCCACACAACTCTCTTCTTCCCCTTGTTTTTTTCGGCAAACCCACTCCCTTCATCACCCTTCTTTTCGATTTTCAGCCATCACCAAAAAGAAGAAGAAATTTCCAGCATTTGCTTACATCTATGGCTTCTTCTTCTCAACATACTTCACTTCCTACCTCTTCTACTCAAGCTCCAAATGCCACAAGCATTCCTTTTCCACCATTGGAGAACTTCCAACACCACATAGGTTCAGATTCTAGGCTAGCTGCTGTTAGGGGAGGAAACCCGCTTCAAACATTTCAATGTCCTCCATCCCAAGCTCCTACACAACGTCCTATAATGTGCCCACATGGTTATGTTAATTTTCAGCAACTACCCACCCTTAATATACCTCAAAACAGTGAGTTTAGGGCTGAAAATCCTCAACAACTTCCTCCAATGATCAATCCGGGTATGTACCAACCGTTTATGTTTAACCCGGTTCCTTCCTATCATTTTCCCTTGTCCCAAATGCAAATTCCAGCTAGTGTTCATCCTTATGGAATGCCAAACCCATCTACTCTATTTCCTAGCCTTCCACCTTATTATGGAATGGGTCATTGGGTACCTCCACATAATTATGGTATGATTTCACCTAGAGTTTCCCCACCACCTCAACTTCCATTCCTAGAAAGAGGACCTCAAGCACCCCAATTGAACCCTAACATATCGAGTACCTTCAACATGGGACAACTAAAACCCTTAGAGCCTCCTAGGATGCCAACCCCAACCAATATGCCAATGGATGCAGGAGATGAGCATGGAGGAGAGCAAGAGAAGAGCCATAGCCATAGGCTAGAGCCCGGGGTTTCGATAGGGCAAAAGAGGAAGGGCAAGGAGGTGATGATAGACCCAGAAATTGAGGAAGATGGGAGTAGTAGGCGTCTGACGCCTAAGGATTCATCTATGGAGAACAGGGACGAGGAGCAGTTTTATTCATCTCCATTGATTATTACACCGGAAGATGGTAATGATGATTTTCTACTGGTTTCACGAGGACATTGTTCAAATATGCCAGAAACAGAGGATACCGAGAACGAAGTGGTGAGAACAGATACTCAGGAACCTTCCCCATTGGATACACCTACAGAAGGAGCGTTTTGTAGTCACCAAGAGTTGCCTACTGGGGCAACTGGATCTACTCCGTTGGCAACGGATGAGTATGTCACACCGATGGCCACTCTACCAGGGGTAAGGGATGCTCACACTATTCCTTCTAATACAGTTAACCCGCTTGGGTGTGATACAGGTAGATCCAAGGTTGGGGAGAATAGTACTCAAGAACCTACCAGCGAAGAAGATCTTGAGGACACGCAGACGATAAGGGAAATGTTCCAATACAAGAGGTGGGAGAGAAAGAGTTCAAAACGTCGTGCAGTTCAGGCTAAGAAGCCGACAGTGCCCATGAATGAACCTAAAACGAGAGCTGCGAAAGCTAAAGCAGCTGAAGCTAAGAAGAAGGTAGTGGCACCTGGGCCAGTTGATACAATTGAACTAGACTTGTCTGAGGGAGAGGAGGTCGAGACGAAATGGAACGCGGCAAATTTAGCCACTCGAACTTCATTAATGAAATCCCGTAAGATATGACAGAATTGGGATTCGATCTCACTCTAGGAGATGTGCCTGATGATTGGAGGGAGACCACTAGAGACAAAGAGTGGAGACCACTCATTCAGCCCATACAATGTGAGGCTTTGGAGTTAGTCAGAGAGTTCTATGCTGCTGTCCATCCCCAGTCACATATAGCCATAGTGTGCGGGAAGGAAATACGGTTTGATGCCACTCAGATCAACTACACCTTTAACATTAAGAATATCAGAGATGCTGTGGGCAATAAGATGTTAGTGACTCCGACTCTAGCACAGTTTGATGAGGCTTTAGAATGTGTTGGGAAGCCCTCTGCCACTTGGGATTTGACTACTCATGGCAAGGTACGACTAAAATCCGAGGATGTTTCCCTAACTGCTGCAGGATGGTTATACATAGTCAAAAACAGAATTCTGCCAACGGAGCATGATGAGCATGTCACTCAGGATAGGGCACTGCTGGTTTATGCCATGCTAAAGGGCATAGATGTGAATTATGGAGAATTGATCAATACTAGTATCCATGAGTGTGCCCACCGAACACGTGGTAAGCTTTATCACCCACGTTTGGTCACTTCTTTATGCTTGCGACAAGGTGTACAGCTCCCTGAGGATCAAATTAAGAGAGATGCCCCAATTGTGGAAGAGAAGAATATTCGGCGTATTATCGCCCATGCGTTACAAAGAAGGGAAGGTACTGGGATGTCTCCTACATCGGAGATCCGTCGTCTTCGAGAGGAGAACCAACAGCTGCGAGATCAGGTTCGAGAAGTCGTGCAACATATCTACAACTTAAGGGCTTCATTGGATTTTGCGGTTTTACCTTCATGGCCTCCAGCGCTAGCTGCTATCCTTGGTCATCCATCTCCCAGTACTGACACTGATCCTAGTCCACAACCTCCGACTTCATGAAGGGGAGGTTCCTTCTTTGCTATTTTTTGTGTTTTCTTCTTTTGGTTAATGACGTAGTTTGCATATTCTCGCATTACTACGCATGTTTTTTTGTATTGATTATGTTTCGAGCTCAGTTGAAGCATGAATAAATTAGTATCGTTTATCTTCTGATCACTTAAAGTATGCCTTCACTTAACCTTAGTTTAGCTTTTCACATGCCTATTTTGAAGCATCTGTGCTGTGCATGTGATTTCATGTCGATGATGATTATAAGAGATTGTTGAGTTTTCGGTTCTATGCCTGACTAAGCTTTGAGCTATTTCCTATGTTTATGTGATAAACTCATTTTCTTTTATGTCTTTTTGATCTTTACAGACTTTAAGCTTTTTCTTTGCCCCTATATAGGAAGTCCTTGTCCTTTTTACTGTTAAGCCTTTTTCATCCGATGCAAAAGTCTTTTCCCAGTGAGGACACTGTCTCTCTTAAGTTTGGGGGGGACAGTCGTTGTGTCAGTTGTTGTTTCAGAAAGATAAGGTGTTATTTATATTTAAAAAATCATGCTATTTTCTTTTGAAAAAGAGTCAGTTGGAAAGAAAGAAAATGTTGAAAAAGCACTTAGCTAAAAAAAAAAACGAAAGAAAGAAAGAAAAAAAAAAGTTGCAAAAGAGTAAAAAGAGTCTTGTTGAGAGAAAATAAGAGTGGGGAAAAGACTTGGGTTAGAAAGAAAAGAGTGGTAAAAACAATGAGAGTTAAAGAAAATGTATTTATGATTCCCGAGTCCTACTGTAGACACCCATTTAGTTTTAGGTTGGGTGTTGACTTTGAAAATAGCAGTAAAGATGGTGATAAGTGACTTCGTGTTTCTCATTGTCGTCGTTTTATGACCTAGCTGTTAGTTCAGAGTCTTTCTACGAGTAGCTGTGGTTGAAACCGATGTTAGTGTGTGAAAACCTCAAGGGCTAGTAGCCGGTCTTTCAGATGTAAAAGTCTTAGTGTAAAAAGGGAGTGTGCAGATTCCTTAGGGTTATTTGAAAACGTTTTCTGTTTTTGAAAGAGAAAAAAGATTTTGAAAGAGAAAGTTTTTATCATTTCAAACTTGGTTTATAGTGACTAAGTTTACAAAGGCAATAGAATGGTAGGCTTTGACATTTTTCCCCTGAGACAATTTATGATTGAACATCTCAGTTGCTTTTGCTTTTCCTTGACCATGTGTTAGAAAGCTGATTAAAGTTGCTAAGTTTTGCTTGAGGACAAGCAAAAAGTTAAGTTTGGGGGTGTGATTACGCTTGTTTACATGCGTAAAAAGAAGGTTTTAGATGCTGTTTTTACAATGTTTCAGCTTTGTTTCGGATTTTTCTCGATCGTTTGAGTTCCAATTCATGCAAAATTCATATATTATGGTTTGTGGTTGGCTTATATTGTATTTATGACATTTTAGGACCATTTGGGAGTGCAAATTAATCAAAAGAAGTAAAAAGACGAAAAAAGCTACATGGGAGGCGCCAGGCGCCTGGGAAGCCTGCAGAAAAACTGGTTTTCTTCCAACTTTGCCCTTAATGAAACGCATCTTCCAATGCGTTTTGGTGGTTCCAACCGATGCATACGTGTAGAAGAAGTGTTCCACTATCAGTTTGAGCACGATTTGGTCAGTCAAAAGAGTTGGAAATGGGTGATTCACCATCGTTTTAGGACCTACCTAACCAATTCTGCACAGCTATAAATTCCAGCAACTTCTCCACCAAAATCATCAAGCCTTGCTTCCTTCTCTTGATCATTTTTAGTGTTTCTTTGTTGCTTTCTAAGTACTTTTGAGTTGCTTTCATTAGTTACTTTTGGTTTTTAAATCCCGAGCACTTTACATTCCTTTATTGAGCTTGTTTTGTTTCCATTTGTACTTAGTCATTTTCTACTTATTCAAATATATAAAAATCCAGCACTTTGCTTATCTTCCCTTTGCCTTTACTTTATTTTTAGTTAAGAGAGTTGTGTTTTTGGAGGAAAGAGCACGTGACACTCTCCCTTGCTTGAAAGAGAAGGGCGAAGCTCTCAATCCCGATAAAAACTCTCCGTTAGTTAACTTTTGTTTTTCACACATGCATTCCACATTCAACCGTTTTACTTGCTGTATTTTCTTCAATATGTCTTTCTAAATTCCCGTCTCTAGCCCGGTTATGGATAGTTAGCCTTTTATGTCTAAAAAGGGTTGCTAAGAGGTAGTGTTTTTGCTTTCCATTCATTGCTCAACATGTTTTCCCAAAAAGTTAGGATTTAGAGAAGGCCACTGTAAGTCTTAACAAGTCAATACTGAAAAGGTTGCTTATTTGCAATGTTGAGTGGTTAAACCGAGGAGAGGAGCGCCTTAGACATAAGGGTTCCGCTTAAGTAGCCTAGACATAGGACCTTAACCCGAGGTTGCGACTATTTCCATCCTAAAACTAAGATATATCTCATAATAGACATATTAGGGAATGTCTTAGGACTTTGAACTTGCTTAGACATAAGTAAAGTGAGAAGCGTAGTCGTTAGTTTCTAAAGTAAAATGCATATTATCCTTAGCATGTCCTTGATTCTTTGTTGGCTAACTTGAAGTAAATCGGGCTAGGTTTTATTATTATAAGTCCAAATCCCAAATCCAAAACCATTATTTGTGACCACTTCCCATTTTACAAGAATCACTCATTTCAACATTCACTATTCTTTAAAACTTCAGAGTTTGGAAATTATTTAGAAGTCCTTGAGGATCGATACTTGGATACTCCATCCATTTTATATTACTCTGACAGGTGTGCGCTTGCATCTATATAATTGTTACCACGCTTAGTGCGTGCGTTCAGCAAAACGCCAGTCACGCACGCCCATGCGCGCTGCCCTACATGTCCGCACGCCTCACTCCCCTGCACCCAATCAGCGCCCACCAACATAGCCGCCATGGACACCTCCACCGTGGATATTGCCACCCCACATGGGTGCCCCCAACTTGCTTTGCCACCCACTCTATTCTTTTAAGGAAAAGATCTTCTTATTATTTTTTATTATTTGGAAGATTTGATGTAGGATTTTATCTTTGATTTATTTCTTTTATTTATCATTTTTAAAATTCAACTTTAGGCAAGTTCTTTTCTTGTTAGGAATTTATCAATTTTATTTTTCTTTTTAATTTTGTTATTTTTCTTAAAAGGCCAAGGGACTTGGACTATAAATAGGCTTGTATCCCTCCATTGTAACACACTTTAGAATTTTCTAATTGAATCAATAGAGTGAGTGTTTTCTCTCATTGCCTTGTACAAATCCCTTCTCAAATTTCGAATCCCTTTGTGTGGTTGAACTTAGGCCTTCGTATTTGAACCCCTCAGAGCATGCTTGTTTGATTGGTCATCAAACTCGTGGAGTGTTTCCGGCCTCGAGTATAGTGAGTCATCTGTCTGCTCAAGCTAACAACTGCAAAGGTAATCCCTCTAACCTTGGCCTTTCGGGTTGAACCAACTATACGATTGGATTTAAGTGGCTTGAGGCTCGAGTAGCTCAATACACTTGGGTTGTCGCGTATCAGGGAGATACACGAAGGCGTTTGTGGTAACCATTTTGGACCACGATCCCTAAGCCACAAAATCATCCTACAAGTGTATTACTGGCTGACCATGTTAGACGATGCAACACGGTTCACGAGGAAATGCAACAAATGTCAGTGGTTTGCAACAGTGCCTAGGCAGCCGCTAGAGTCATTAACCAACATAATAAGTCTCTGGCTATTTGCCCAATGGGGAATAGACCTCATAGGGCCCCTCCCTAAGGAAAAGGCAAGACCAAGTTTGCAGTGGTAGCAGTTGATTATTTCACCAAATGGGCCAACACTAAAGCTTTAGCAACAATCACTGAGAAGAAGATCACCGACTTTATTTGGAGAAGCATAATTTGCCGCTTTGGAATACCCTACACCATTATCAGTGGTAATGGAAAACAATTCGACAGTGCAACTTTTTGGGACTTTTACCGAGGTTGAATATCAAGCACATATACTCTTCGCCAGCACACCCGCAAGCTAACGGTCAGGTCGAAGCAGTTAACAAAATCATCAAAAGAACTCTAAAAACCATATTAGAGAAGCTTAAGGGCAGTGGGCATAAGAACTTCCCAGTGCATTATGAGCCTACAGAACAACACCCTGCACATCAACTGGTGAAACACCATTTTCATTGTCGTTTGGTTATGAGGCAGTAGTGCCAGTGGAAATCGGACTTCCTTCCCCAAGGGTAGAACGATTCAATCTACCTAAAAATTACTAGTCTATACAACTTGACCTCGATCTACTAGAGGAACATCGAGAGGTAGCAGGACTATGAACTTGGTCTTAAGGAAAGTCATCCTTAATACCAAAGACCCAACTAGCGAGGTTCTTGGACCAACATGGGAGGGCTCATACAAGGTCACCAAAGTGGTTCGGACAGGCACCTACGCCTTGGAAGCTTCACATGGAAAAATCATACCTCATCCATGGCATGCACAACATCTCAAGAAGTACTACCACTAGCTTGGTGAAGCATTCCATTTATTTTATAAGCGACTGTTGCACTTGTTTATGTCAAACGACTGATTATTTTATTGTGTTAGAACAATTTTCGTTTTCATGAAAGTTTACGTCATTTAACATGATGCTTGAGCTCTTATTTTTATGTGAAACAACTTTCTCAAGTAGAGGGCATTGTGCGTAAATGTCTACACCGGTCAAGGAACTCAAGAGGGGACAGACCAAGAAGCAAGCCAGAAAAGGCTCAGCATGGTCAAAATAAAGACACACGAATAGGGTCAAGATATAAAATTGTTTGGCGAATGCCAAATAGGTTGGAAATCCAGAGATTTCGACACTAGCTCTGCTAAAGTTAGATCCCGAGGTCGAAAAAGAATGGTGAAAACCAGATGGGTAAGAAACCAGGCCCTGGAGACTTAATCATAACCAGACAATTCGAAAAAACATGAAAACCGGAAAGACTTCCAATTCATGAGACAGTTCGGTGTTGGTACACAACAAGTAACAAAAAACTTGGCTTTTAAATCCAAAAGCTGGATACAAAAGTTTTGGTAGAAGCTCAGTGAATTAGTAACCTTGGCGTCAGCTAAGAATTCGATACTAATGACACATATGAACTACTTTGCAAACAAACTTCATAGCAACCACAGATAATGAATACTCTCAAAACATGAATCTTACCGTGATTACAAATTTCATATTCCGTTTTGAGAGTGGGGGCTACTGTTATGTATGAGCAATACGACTACATCAAGAAGGACAACCGAGACCATCGACAGGCAAAGCTGGCCCAAGGGACTGAGGTCGGCCCAACAAAGGGTCGACCCCACCTCGGCGTCGAGGCACCGACCCCTTCTCTGCCTTAGGTCGAGAAGGCCCTCAGCGGTCTCCTTTTTCCCTCTCGGTCCCTGTTTCAAATGTGTGGCGTTCAGGCCCCAAAGCCGAGCCCTGTCCCCATTCCTCTACCAATGTTGGAGGCATCCCGGCCCAAAGCCCACGAATATCAAACCTAGGGTTGGCATCCTGAGAAACCCTCGGGGGGCAAATCGACTATAAATAGGGAGGGAGTCACCCCTTAAAGGTAAGCCAGAACTACACTTTCAAGTGTCTTACTTGTTTAGTAATCTCTCATTTTGTTCGATTTTGCATGTATTCAATCTCTTAATATCCAAGTTTGGTGCATGGAATAGAGTAATTTGGTCTACCATAATCCAAGCATCAACACCTATGACATAAGGTTTAATATTTTGATTGTTTACTCGTTAACTTTCAAATGTTATTTTAGTTCTTAAATTGTATATTAAAATAAACTATTATAATCCTTGCAGTTAAGTTTTGCTTAATCATTTCACAAAATTCTTAATCTAATTCAAAATTTGATGGTTTATCTTCTCTATGTCATTCCAATAGACAAAAATAATAGACAAAAATAATAGACAAAAATATCTACTTATCTATGTATAAAACTGTTTTATATCAAATGATATACTTAATCATTGAGTTTATATTAAATGAGCTATTATATTTGAAACGAAAGTGCAGATTTATAAGTATAGGTAGTGTTGGGAGCAAGAATCGTAAAGTGCAACGTGGACCGAGAAAAATGATTTTTGAACGACCTCACCAACCTTCAGGACTCTGTGCCACCTACTTAAGCCATAAGGAAGGGTAAAGGATCCTTAGCTCGTCCGACTCAAGTTAAGAATCCGATAGCTTCCCCAAATAGGCTCGAGCTAAGAATCCAACAGCTTTCTCAAGTAGTTCAACAATCTTACTAACAAACTAATTAGGTATGCAAATCTGTTAGAAACTGACTAAAAGATTTGGACTTTGGACTAACTTGAGCATCAGAGTATTTGTTCTTTGTGTGCAGGTCTTCATATCCAACTCGCTCTGCTTAGCTCGCGAGAATTCGGCAGAAACAGGTGTAAAAGAAAACAGCAGATACGAACACCAAGCAATAGCCACATCAACAGTACCACCTTAACTTCCAGGTCAATAAGAGGCAATATTTATTTCCACCATTAACGGGCTGTTTTTTATTCAATCTCAGCCGATATCAGAAGAAGATATGACCATACAGTTGGAGAATAATCTTCCTCAAATCATTCTTCTCATCACCAACTATTGTCTTAATTGTTGCAGCCAAACCTTCCTTATTATCTAGAATCTTTTCCTTCATTTTACCGTTGCTATTATTTCCTTATTGAGAAAATCATGAAGGTCAATATGTGTAAAATTACCTTATTTATTCTCTTAGATGTCTATTTAACAATGGTCTTGGTTTAGCTTCGGTACACAAAAAAGTCAATCAATTATATTATAATTTTACAAATCTTTCTTCTAGTGCATTTCATGCTAAACTTTTAACAGGTAGTATACCAATCAATCTCCTAAAACTTTTCTTACTAATGCTATTCTACACTTGCACCGTCTTAGAATCTAGCTATATCATTCCAATGTGATATTTAATTCATCCATATGTCCCTTATTCATTGAAAAGTCCTCCTTTGCCCATACCTATTTTCATCAGCGACCACTCTAAACCTTCCCGAAGCTGGCCGTGGGTGTCATAAGCCCACCAAACTTTTACTTAGTTCATCCCCGAATACCATATTGTATTGATCAAATATGAATTATATTATAATACAATATATAACGCCCGAAGCTAAATATATTTTGACACTAATTTAGAATTTGGATTTAACACCTAACCATCCATGTAACACTTCGAGACTAGAGAAGGCAAAGAGTGGTTGTCAATGCATTAGGCTAGGACAAAGAGTTGCATTATTCTAGCTCTCATTAAAATGCATATAATTTATTCTCAATTACTCGTTCGTTAGAAACTCCATGGTTAAACATGCTTAACATAAGTATTTTTATGCACATTTATTCTCAACTAGTCATTCGTTAGAAAACTCCGTGATTAAACATGCTTAATATAGAGTATTTTTATCACTCGCATCAAATTCTAAATAATTTTCTTAAGAAACATGTGAACAAATTGAAAGTAAAAATAATTTAAGACAATACGTGCAAGTTCAAGTATCCCAATGACAAGAGATTAAAATAATATTTTAATTAACGTTCAAATAATAATATAGAATATTATAAAATCTTAAAGATGAATTAAAAAAAAAAAACAGAGAAAAAAAGCATTTGGTTCATTTGTTGACCGGCCTATGAATTCTAGGGTTTCCCTCACATTGCATTCTCCTTACTTTCATTTATTATGAAATCTAAATAGGTGTTTGATCGGTGACTTGAACACACTTCTTTTTTGACAGAAAAAAAAATTGAAAATAAGACATTTAAGAAAAAAAATAGAGTTATATTATATATTTTTAGTGTCTTTATAGTAGATTTGGGAATTGAAACTCAATTTAAAAAAAAAAAAATTGTTCAAAGTTTGTTTAGTAATAATATGTTTGTAAATTAATAGTAGTTTCGAATTAAATATTTAATTCCATCTATTAATTTATTAACATAAATGTTATAAATTTTATATAGTTATTATTTTAAATAATTTTAAATTATTATACATTTATAATATATTATGTTTTACCTATTTTAATTTTAACAAAAATGAAACGAGCTTATAACATATAATTGTATATTTATCAAAGTTTTTATCTTTTATAATAATGATGCATTTTAAGTTTTAAATTTAAAATTTTAAAACATTGATAAGATACAAAATAATGTTATTTTCATAATTTCTATTGTTTTATGTTAGATACCCATAAATGAATTAAATCTACAAAATTCATGAACTAAACTTTTGGATTGAGTGGTGTGATTTAACAAAGCGAGAGGTCTTAGGTTCGAATCCTTACACTAGAGGTCCAAAAACAGCTTTTATAAATAACTCTATCAAATATTTACTAAATTCATTTGATTAAATGAATATGAAAATAACAAATTCAAACATAAATTTTGCAAGAATTCTTGCAGGTGACGTGTTTTTTTGTATTTTCAATTATTATTTTGTACTTGCAAACTTTTTATTTCGTAAATAACTCCATATTAATATATTTCAATTATTTATAACAATTATTTATACTTTTTTTATAATTATTTTATATCATATTGACGAATACGTACGACAATGTAGTAATAACGAAGATAATAATAATATTATGTGTTGACTGTTTGACTGAATTTAAACCTCACCAAACATAATTGAGTGAAGAATATGACATAAATGATGTAATACTTAGTACAGATTTCATTGGAGTCTTTAAAGGTTAGTTTGATCATCATTTTGAGTCTGTTGTATAATGTTCCCGTTTATTGTTTTTCAATTCTTTGTAAGAAATACGAGCATTGTTGTTCTTGTTCCTAATTTCTCATTTTTTTATAAAAATTAAACAATAAAATGAAGTTTATTATTTCTGGTTCCTATTTCTACTTTTTCTTCCAAAACACAGGTAAAGCCATTATTTTTTATCATTTTGAAATCTAAAAAATGTATATATAACATAAAAACTTGAATATTTAATTTGAAATTTTAACTATATCATATAAAATTTTAGAAAAACAAATATAAAAAATAAATGGTTATCAAATATACTTCTATTTATTTTTTTAAATTAAAAAAACAATAAAAAGTCACCGAATATATTGATTGAAAAATAAGAAACAAGAAAGAAATTACCAAACGGGTCCTGCGTTCTAATTTTTTAAAATTTCTTTTATACATTCATACCATCTCTAATATGTTTGAATTCTTAGCTAAATTTGACTTAAATCTTAAAAAGATTTTTAAAAAATAGTAACAAAACAAAAAAATAACATGGGTTGAAGTAGTATTTCTAAGATTAAATGTTTAAAATAAAAGAACAAAGGATGAAGTAGTTATTAAATAGGGTAAACCTTTTACGATTAACCTTTCTTTAGTCTCTAAAGTTTAAAATATCTATTTTAATTCGTAAATTTTTAAGTTTATTTTGTTCTATCCTTAATATTCAAAATATCAATTTTAGTCCCTCACTCAAAAAAGGATAATCATTTTGTTTCTGACTATTATTTTGAGATCAAATGAATTATGGATTATGTGATTTTAAGTATTTCTATCCATATAATAATGATGGGCGCATTCACATTACAATTGGAATGGAGTACTTGGTTTTTCGCATAAACTGGCTGTCATAGATTTCAAAGGTAGTTGTTGGGCTCGAATTTTATCCTCTTGGTTAAGATCCCCAAATTCTTGCTAGCTATAAGTTCACCATTTATATTTTAGTTAAACCATTATGTCGTATGTTTTAGTGTCTTTCTAAGTTTAAGCATGTTAAAATTTACGTAGTCATATCATTGAATATGAATAGCAGGTGTTACTTCTGAGCTGTTTGGATCACGAACTTCAAGAATATGAACGACAAAGAAAAGTTTGGTATAGGGACTCAAATATCAAATTATTGAATTAGAAAATCGTTTTGGGCATCGATTTCAAGCAATGATGGTTGGGATGATGCGAAAAAAATACTAAAGTAGGGGTTAGAAAATTTTTTTGTTTTAGGTATTTGAAGTATTTGTATTATTTGAATTAGTTTTAGAAATATCGTGACTACTTGTTGATTGTTTTTGCAGTAACTATTGGTTACAGTAAATAATATTTTGCTTGGGTTGAATATAGTTTTGAAATTATTTGATTTTTTTCGAAGGATTTACAAATGTCAATAAAAAACTTTTTTTTTAAGGTTTAAAAATGGTTGAAGATAAGATTATGACCCTTGGAAAATAATGAAAACCTTGGAAAAAAGTAATTCAAACTAACTATTAACAACTAATTTAACAATTATCGAAGACTTAACTTTTGAAAACTATAAATTTTTTAAGGCTAACGGAACCTTTGAAAAATATGAATTTTCAAGGACAAATATGAACTTTTGAAAATGCTTTTTCGACGAGACCTATTTCGATACTTTTTGAAGGTTGAGTGAACCTTCGAAAAAAGATTTATCAAAAGTTTATTTTATACTTTTTCAAAGGTTGTGACCTTTGAAAATACTCAACTTTCTTGTAGCGAGTACTCCAATCAAAAGGTCCTGACTTGAATTCAATCCATTTTATTTTCTTACAATTATAGTGGTTTCCATGTAGTAAAAAAAAATAAAAATAAAAACCTATTCATTTTCACCTATATTTAACATAAATAAAAAAGAAGAATTTCAGAGCTATAGGTTGGGTTCATACTAACTTGAGCGTCAGATTGTTTTTTCTCTTTGTGCACTCTTCCATAATAAAATACGTCGTTCTTGATAGCCCGATTTCGTCTACCTTGCACAAGTTCTCAGGGCAGCCAGATTTAGTATAAACAAATCTCTCTACTAATTTTCTAAATATGTCGTTTTGTACGTGATAAAGGTTTTAAACGTTGATATTCAATGGAAATGTCGAAGTCTCAATTTAATAGAAATGTTGATAGAAATATCAATAAAATGTATATGTAAACTGATATCTGTGGAAAGACTATTAAAAAATGCATAACAAATATTTAAATTAACAAATAAGCATTTCACCTTTATGGATAAGTTAAAAATTCTTAATATTAATATTATGTAAATTTTATTGATTTTGGTAGTTCAACGAGCTTCAATCATATTATATGTTTTAATGAAACAAACTTTATTCATTAATGATTTTAGTATTTTGAAATGTCCATAGAATAGAGCTCGAAAAGAAAATTTTAATGTAATTTTAATAACTCGAATCAAAATTTAAACGACGAAGTTATGACCAAAACAATATTAAGAAGTAATATCCTACTTGGCCTAATGATATGGACACACGAATCAACCAAAATCTAACATATAGCACAATGCTGACGTGGAATTTCATTCATCGATTATTTTGATGACGTGTGCGAATGAGTGGCACCTGACAATCATATTGGATGATGTGGCTTTCAATGGATATATTTTGTTGACATGACAATGACTTGGTTCGATGAGATGGACGAATCATAAAGCAACACGTGGCAACTGGTAGATGAATGTCACTGCAAGAAAAAGAAGTTTTAGAGCGCGTAAAAAATATCGATGAAAACCCCAATTTGTCGCTAAAACTTTCAGCAACAAGAGTCGATTCGTCGTTGAGAACTTCGCAAATAACGCATCGTTTAAAGTTTTAGAGACATCTCTGGTCCGTCGCTTAAAATTATTTTCAACGACAATGGCAAATGTCACTGAAACAATTTTCAACGACATGAGACAATGTCGTTGAAAATAATATTTAGCGACAATTGAGGATGTTGCTAAATAATATTTTCAGCGAGAACCATCATTATCGCTGAAAATCGTTTTTAGCGACATCCGTCCTTATCGCTAAATACTATTTTCAGCGTCAAAGTTTTCTTGTCACTCAAAATAATATTTAGTGACATATAATGATGTCGCTAAAAACTGGTTCCAGAAACCACATATACACTTATTTTCCAGTTTTGTTCCAATTTCACCTTTAATTTTTTTCATTTTCTCTGATTTAAAACGACACATATATAAAACGTCGTTGAAAACTATTTTAATATTAAAAAATACGTAAGGTTCTCCAAATGTGTAACACCTATTATAACAAAAAAGTATTTTCTACAAATAAGAATTTGTTTTATAAGTATATTTGATTCAATTACATTAACAAAATAAAACATGTGCACAAAATTCTTCTGAATGATCCAGCCACCCTGACATAGTTATATCCTGTAAAAAAAATAAACATGACTTAACTAAAATTAACAACACAACTTATTTAACATGAAAATATAATCAAAAGAGTTTTCAACGACGAACGTTGACCACATCGCTGAAAATACTTTTAGCTACAAGGAAAGTCAACGGCTCGTCGCTGAAAGTATTTTCAACGACATGTAAGTTGTCACGTCGCTAAAAATGTTTTTTTAGCGACACCATCAATTGACACCGACGATGTCGCTGAATATTAAGTTTAGCGACATTTTAACAAAAATGTCGCTAAAATTACGCGACAGATAGTATTGTTTCTGGTAGAGTGTGGTAGTAGACCAACCAGACAACAACACGAGGCAACTTATAAGTAGGTGAATTTGAAATTATTATGTGTGCACCACGTGTAATTGACTTATCTCCTCCATTTGACCAATTAACATGTATATACATATATATAGATATATACATATATATACATATATACATATCTATGTATATATATGTATATATATGTATGTATATATATTAATCCAATAAGATGCTGACACATGTCTCTCCCGTGGTTCTTTCTTCTCCTTGCTATATTTAACCTCGAAAATGATTTTTTTTTATATCTGTGAGTGTCAGGACCGGTTTACGCGCACCTCGACTAATCTCACGAGATAACCGACTGACTCTACAACATTTGGTGTCAAAAAACACAAAAGAATTACTAATTTCTCGTGTAGGTAGTCATCATGGGATTTGAATTCATTCTCTCTTAATTAACTTTGAAAACAATTTTACAAAATCACGAAAGTTTCTGGAAATTTTATTCTTTTTGAGTTAAAAGTTTTGGGAGAATTTTTGTTTCATATTTTCTTAAGTTTCTAGGCTGTCTTGACTTTTTTTTTTTTTTTTCCTATTTGAAAGATAAGTGTGGTGCGATTTCATCTTCTATGGGAGAGTTGTTTAGCTTGTGAAAAAATTTTAATTCCACACTTACTGATTTGGTTCTTCAGCTTGGTAAGAAAAACGGAGTATGGGTTTTGATATTTGTCCCTAGAAAAATGTTAGATTTAATTATAGATCCGGTAGAAAAAGCAATTTGTATGGTTTGATACTGACCTCGTAAAAAGACTGGATTTGGCATCTTGAACCTGTAGAAAGGATCATGTTTATTATAAATCTCTTGCGTAAAGCTTTCTCTAACTTTATATTTTTTATTCGTTGCAATTTAATTTTGAAGCATATTTATTAGGGAAATTACAGTAGTTAACAAAAATCTTTTATGTATTTCCAAATAAGTCACCTGTTTTTTCAATTTTCAAATATTGCAAAAATTTTCACTTATGTCAATAGTATAGCAAAATTTTTTACTTATATCAGTAGTATATCATAGACTCATATCAGTAGTATATCATAAACTCATATCAATAGTATATCAATAGTGTATTAGACACTCATATCAGCAGTATATTAGATGTATATCACATTTATATTTCACAAACACTCATATCAGTAATATATCATATGCATATCACATACATATTACAAGTATAGGATACACTCACATCAGTAGTATATCAGATATATATCACATACATATATCAGTAGTTAGATATATTACAGATATATATCATTTTGGTAAAATTGTCATTTTAAAATGGATCTCCATTTTTTTTAAGTGCTATATTTGAAAAAACTAAATGTGGTTGCTATTTTGCTAATTTTACTAAATATTTTTGTAATATTTGCAACTATCCCTATTTATTATTACCTTTCCATGCTTAAATTAAATTTTCTTTTTAGTTAGAGAAAATTTATTGCAAATATTTGTTTGTCTCATCTTGAATATAAATTGTGCATAAATTATTTTGGCATAAAAAGTTTATTTAGTTATTTGATTTCCACGAAAAAGTTTATAAAATTAAACTTAACACTATTCACCCCATTTAGTGTTGTTACACCGATTCAATAGATTTATTCCTTATGTCGATGTCGAATCCATGAACATATGAAAATGTCTGACATGTCGATGGAAATTTAATTCTCTAGCGAGAATAACTTGCGACCAACTTTTTATTTTATTTGATTAAATTTTAAGTTCTAATTGTTGAATTTTCAAGTTTGTATTTTGTAGGTTGATGAATTTAAGTGTCCAGTAGCTACTTAAGCTTTCTATTCGTGGCTACCTCCACAGTGGCTCAACATCCATGGGGTGCAACACACACGAATTTGACCAAATTTGCGGCGACCTCTATGGTTGCACAACACCCACGAACCCAACAAGATATGCAGCAACATCCACAACAAGATCTGTGGCGCAACACCACATGACAAGATATGTGGCACAACACCTACAAACAAGCGACGCACGATCCACTACAAACGAATGCCGGGATGATGTAGTCGTTAGAGAGTCATTGTGGGCGAGAGAGGCTATGTGGCGGCTGGAACAGGGGGCTACAGCTTGATCAAATGAAGAGAATAATAAAGTGTCTAGGGTTTTCTTTTCAAAGAAACAAAATAGAGATATCACAAAGGAGATAAAATTATATGTACCACTATATATTATATAACCTATTCGGACATATTATTATCATACTTATATAATATAACTTTTTATTTTCATATATAATCATGAGTATTTATTTATTATACTGAAAATTAAAAGGAAAAATCTATTATAAAAAGGTTGTTGAAACATAATATATTATCTAATAGTTTAGTATAAACAAATAAAAAATATATATTATATAAGATTTTAGAGGAGTATATATTTATCATAGTATTGAAAAACAAAAGACATCAGGGAAAAAATGCCTCAAAAAGATTTCTTATTGAAGGAAGAAAATTAGGGAAATAAATGAGTTAGATTAATGTTTGAAAATTTAAATATATCAATTTTAATATGGGAAATTCAAAATTTGGAAACATTTAAATTAAACACAAATCTAATTAAATATAAAAGCAATAAATGAGGGTAATCATGGTGTTAATAAAAAAAAAAAAAAAAATCTCGAAATCTAGATACGTAAAATATGAAAATACAAATTCATTTGTAAAAAATAGTTTTCAAAACGACTCACGTAAGACAATTCCTCAAAGTTTAAAGACCTACACTGCAACAAAATTGGGCTTCAATGACGTTTATGAACCGTACAAAAAGTTGAATCTTAAAAAACATAATAAAATATGAAAAACGAGCGCATATTTTTGAAAAACACGGAGGTTTTTTTAATTTTGGATTTTGGAAAAACGTAAAAAACCAAAAATATTGGGATTCCACCACACTTTAAAAATGTCATGAAAGCATCGAGACACGTTATTTGTGGGAAAAACAGAGATTTATGAAATTTTGTGCTATTTACGTTGTTTTTTGAACGTCAAGAAAAGTTAACAAATATTGGGATTTCATGACACTTAAAAAGTGTCGCATTTTTTGTAGGAAAAAAAAAAACAGAAAATTCACAGATTTTTTATTATTTATGATGTTAGTAGTAACTTTTTAGATTCCATATCTATTCTAGATATATAAAACGGACAGGTTGAAATTTTTTTCAACCTCTTTTATCCTTTTAATTTAAATATTTTCATATTTATTTTGGAAAAAATTATCCCTCAAATATTAAATTTTCTCCATATTTTCTCCCCACGCCACCCCTCAACTTATCTCTCTTATTTTTTCATCAAATTTCAAAATATTTTATTTCCAACTTCACAAATTCTACTTTTCTCAAATTAATTTTCTCTCTCCCTCGAAGGTTAGAATATGCCCTCTTTTTTCCTTCCATGTGTTTTCTCATTTAATCAATGTCCTTGTATTGTCTTATACTTTAGTTAGATTGTTTGATCTAACATTAAACTTTTAGGTTTTTTTTTCAATGCGAGGTTAATAATTGTTATTTCAAAGAATACTGTATTACCTACAATATATAAGTAATTTATTAAAAAGCTCAAGAGATGACATATTTCTAGTTTTTCTTTATTTCTTTTTTCTTTTATATATATATTATTGGTCATTCTCTTTTTCAGGGACTCAAATAAGAAATCAAAATAAAACTCTCTTTCATGCATTGTTATGTTAGGAAAACAAAAAAGGATGAAAAATTCATGAGTATGTGTTGTTTGTAGGAAAAAAAAAGCAATCGAGTAATATGTCTTAAGTTGTTTATTCTTCCTTGTATTTTATTTATGGAAAATTTTCAAATAATCGACACTTCTCAATTTTTTGGGTCACACCAACCGGTCATTAGGTAATGAGAATTATTGAAACGTCGATTTTACGAGATAAACATGGAAAATACAAAATACTTGATGAGATAAACATTGAGAGATAAAAGAGTAAAATTATATTAAAAATTATAACTATTTAACTAATTTTTATATTTTTCAATGTTAAAATAAAACTATGAAATTTCACGTGCATTGCACGAGTTTACTATCGGTAGCACGGATCCCAAACATCTTCAAACTGATGTCAAAGGTGAACAATTTTTTAGACATTCTGTAAGAATATACATGTATCAATCTCTCGTATATTTGTTTATAAATTATTTTACAATTAGTATTGATTTTATACCTGGGTTATAATTCCGAAATAATTCTTAAATATAATGGCCACTCATGTTTCTCCTTGATCTTTGAAGTCATGCTCTGAACAAATATGAGCCATTGGTATTCTTCACTTTCAGCACGAAATGGATTCTTTCACTTGCGATGCTACGCTATAGAAACCTACGCCATGCTCTAAAATTTAACGAAACTTTACAGACTTTTCGTTATTTATTATGTTTTTTCAAAGGTCATTTGTCTGTTGTAGCCTTTCAGCAACATACGCCATAGCAAAGCATCAGCAGGAAAAGGCATAGTGGCAATCACCTCCTTCGCTTCCGCAACATGTCCATGCTTAGAAAGCAAGTCAATCACACAGTGATAATGATCCATTTCCGATTCGACCCCGTATCGCGGTTTCATCTTGCTAAACAACTCTATTCCTTCTTTAACAAACCCCCCGTACTTGCAAGCGCTAAGCATGGCACCGAGAGCTACCCCGTCGGGCTTAAACCCCGATAACTCCATTTCTGCAAACCTTTCTAGCGCTTCATAAGCCTAGCCATGTAACACGAGGATGGAGATTAGAATTCTCCATGTGATTAAGTTTCTATCTCTCACTTCATCATATATTTTCAAAGCACATCCAATGCTTCCACATTTTCCATACATGTCAATTAGCAGATTTCACATAAATGTATCGCAACTGCTGAGACCGATCTTTATGATAACGCCATGAACTGAACTGCCAAGAGCAAGGTCGTTGCACTGTTTAGCACAAACGCTCAAAAGGGAGATGAATTTATAGTTGTCTGGACAGATTTGTAGCATGAGCATGCATTTGAACAGAGCTAGAACTTTGATGTAATTGCTTGTTTTAGCAGAAGCTTCAATCAAAACTACAATGTCTGGTTTCTCGAGTAGATAAGTGTCTCGTCGTATCGGCCAGCTCTATTATGATATCCCGCAATTATGTTAAAAAGCACCACAAAAGGTTGTTTGTTAGAATCAGAGACATAAGTCAGGACATCAGATATGAGACCATGTTTGGCATAGGAAGAAGCAAGAGAGCTTGATACATAATCATTCTCCTCATGGTCCATTCTTATAATCAAACAATGAATCTGACGTAATTTCGAAGCCCAAAGCATCCTCCTGATGGTCAAAATGTAAACTCATTAGGTATGTAAGAGTATATATTAGTATATTTTATATTCTTGTATTAATATTAATTTGTCATTGTCAACTTTGTACATTTGTCTATATATATATATATATGTAGATATCGTATTTGGTCCGGCTTCATTTTAGTTTTATTTTTAATTATTTAATTTTTATTTTATTAAATACTATTGGTTAACTTTATTATTAATTTTAAGATAAAGTTTAAATTACCTTAAATTAAATTTGTTTAAAGATTTCGATTTTATAAATAAGAAATTAATAATTGATTTTGTTTAGATTTGTTTAAATAAAATTTGATTTCATTAAAAGACTTTATTTTTTTTAAATGAAAAAATCTTTTTTTTTCCTAGTCAAAACCACCCACCACGTAGCTTCCTTTCCCTGATTTTCTCTTCATCTTGTTTAAACTTTCCATATTACCGTTAAATTTTGGGTATTTAAGAGAAGCAGAGAGCATGCATCAGGGGGAACTGACACACAAAGAACACAACTTGAGAACAGGGCAACACAAATCTCATAGATTTTATTCAAATTTCCTTGCGCATAACACAACTTCGAGAATTTGCCTGGGCGTCAAATCTAACTTTACTTCACTCTCATTGTGGAAATCTCCTCAAATTCCAATTCATACATGGTAAGTTCAATCATCCCACCCTATTTCGATTACATCAGTCAACTATGAAAGTTTTATTTTTTTTATTTTTTTCCCCTTTCTTTTCTCTTGTCCCCCAAGTGGATGATAAACAGGGGATGAGGAAAACATGAAATAGTGTGACGAATTATTGAGTTTTCACCCCGTTTAACAGAGAAATAGAGATTCTCCGTGATGGTCTAATGACAGTCTCAGTTCACGTCCTCTCTGTCTCTTTCCATTTCGTCTTGCATTGCTTTTTTTTTTTTATTATTATTATTAATTATTATTATTTTTAAATTGGTTTCTCCCTCTATTTTTGAATAAAAGAAAATTGATTTTTTTAAAAATAAATGTTGTTTTAAAGTTAATAAATCTAAAATCATAGGTATGTAAAGTTTGTTTTTGGAAGATTTGTTATTTAAGATTTGAAAATTCTGAATAAGATATCCTAAATAAGTTTGTTTAGATCAGATTATTTATTTTTATTATTATTATTATTTTTTTGTATAAAACGGTTTCATACGAATTTTAAAATCCAATACAAAATAAAGAGTTTTTTTTATTTAAATTTTCGTTTATAGTTTTTTTTCTTTTTTTTAAAATAAAATTAAAAAATACAAAGGTTTGTATTTTAAAAAGAGTATAATGTGTATCCTAAGACAATGTCACATTAACAATGCACTAGGGTATTGACATACATGACACAAGTTCTAGTCTTTAAATGCTTCATTTTATCGTTGTTTTTACTAAATAATTATTTTAAATAAAAGATTTCATTTAGAGTTTTTTTTAAACAAAATTCAAAAATACAAAATATGTATTTTGAAAAGGAACATAACTTATATCCCAAGGTGATGGCATGTTGGTGAGGAATTTGAGTGTCATCACTCATGTTGCAAGTTCAAGTCTTAGTATTTCTTAAAACTAAAATTATTTTTTATTTATTATTTTTTTTAAATAATTATTTCAAAAACTCCAATGACGGGAATTGGAACCTTCCAATATTCTCGAGGTGTCAAAATTTTTTTAATGGCTTTCGTGCCACTCATACCTATTAATTCATATCTTATAACAAAATGTGAATTAATATAATATGGGACATTTAAAATAAATAAAAATATTTCTTTTTTTTTACCAAATAAAATAATAGGATAATTTTTGACAAAATGTGGTACCGTTTTCGAACGGGTGTCGTAGGGTGCTAACACCTTCCCTACGCTCAGTTGACTCCCGAACCAACAATCTGTTTTCGTAGACCTTGTTTTTATTTTTAGGTTACCAATCACACCTCGTAGATGATTGGTGGCGACTCGAAACCCTTATCTCGAAAGAGACCCTTCAGGGGATGACGTCGGCCGCTCCGCGTCACGATGACGTTGCGACAGCTTGGCGACTCCACTGGGGACCTTTGAGAGTCAAGCCATTTAGTTTGTCATTTATTACCCTATTGTAATATGTTTTTGGGTCCATTTTTTGTTTGTTTTTTTCCTTCATTTAGTTGTATTATTATTTTATTTTGCATCACCATGCATCTCACACACATTCACAAGCCTCCTACCCGGCTTTACCGTTTAGGATTAGATCGGAGACTGAGTAGTGTGACCTTCGTGGAATTTCGGTTCCCGTGCAGGCGCATGAAATTCTCCACTCAAGTTGACCATAGTGCCAAAGCATATGGAAGATTTGTGGGCCATTATCCTATAGGATGCATTAGTACATAACTTCACACCATATTCATATTGCATTTTATGTGGGTTGTTCCGTGGTTCATGGCATATTGTTTTTAATAAAAAATTAGGGTTGATTTGGAGTTTTAACCATTAGGTTTTAAATGAACCACTTAAAAAAAAAGAATAAAAAATGATTTACCTTATTTCTTCCTAATTATTTGTTTAAGTTTTGGATAGAAGTGTTGCCTTTCAAAGGGGTTATAAATGTCCCTGTTGTAGGCACATAAACACTTTCAAACTTATTTACTCACTTAGGAGTTCGGCTTTATAACCCTAGAATTTAATTTTATGTACATATTTATGTTTCTCTCTCTTAGGGTGAATTAGAGTCTACCATTACATTTGCATGCATTTGGAATGTATTAATGATTGCATGAAGTATTTATTATATTCTTGGGGCAGTTTGTAGCATATTTAGATAATTTTTTTTTCTCCTCCAAAGAAAATAAAATTAAAAAACTTATCCTGCTCATGCATCATTCTGCATGTCCATATCATAAATTAAAAAAAATATATCTATCTTTTGTATGCATCATTTTACATGTCTATATCATAAATTAAAATTTATCGTTCTAATGCATCATTCATATGTCTAAATATATATATTAAAAAAAAGGAAGCAATATTTTCGCAGGCATTGTTTCGCATAATTCCCCTAATTGGTGATCCAACATTTGTATCTCATCGTCTCATGCATATCAATTTCTATCTTAAAAAATCAAAATCTGTGCATTCTCCATTACATTATAATTAATACGAACTCTTAGAAAAAATAGCTCAAGAACCACATATTTACTATTCTTTATATACAAGGTACATAATGCAGCATAACATGGAAGAATTTAACGCTGAGCTAAACAAACTTAGAATAGAAATCCACGAACGGGTCATGGAAGAATTGAATACTGAGCTAAGGAAAATAAGAGGCGAGATTCAACAACAGGTCATGGAGGTGCAGAATGTAGAGCTAAAGAAGATGAGACAAGACATTGATAAGATTCAGGGACAAATCACAGAAATTTTCAATATCTTAAAAAATATTGTTGGGGGCATTTCTCAACCTAACAATTTAGTCGAACCTCATAATAATTCATCACCTAAGGTGAACTCACCTCCTTGTCAGTCAATAGAGGGCTTCCCTCAGCATAATTCATCACATGAAGCTCAGCTTTCCAAGAAAGGCCAACAAGCTCCTACAATATGTCAGGTTGAATTTACACTCCATAATGGACAAACATCAAAGGCCATTCACTCAAATATTTTAAAAGGTAAAGAAAAAGAAAATGTTACCAATGGAAATGTTGAAGAAACTGCAGGGAAAGAATATGCTCAAAGATGGGGAGAAGTAACAGAACAGCTGCCAGTGCCTTTAATTTATAAAGACCCACGTCCTGAAATGAATAGAAGCTTTACTAAAGGGAAAAATAAAGTCCAGGCAGTAATCTCGAAGCGCAAATGGAGGCACCAACAAGGATCTGCGATATACAATCCATCTACAGTACCCATAAACTCATTGACTCTGCATAATGGTCCACATGCAAGATTTTCAGCATTACCTGACAATCATAATAGTCGGAAGCAACTAAAGCAAGACAACTTTCATCCGATCCCAATATCTTATACCGAGTTGTTATCTCAATTATTTCAATGTAATCTATTAGCTCCAGTACCTGTAGAGCCATTACGACCACCTTATTCAAAGTGGTATGACCCGCAAGTCCGCTGTGATTACCATGCAGGAGCTGTAGGTCATTCAACTGATAACTGTACTTCACTAAAGCATAAAGTTCAGGTTCTAATGAAGGCGGGATGACTAAAGTTTTCAAAGGAAGATGGTTCACACATGAAGCACTAGAATCATAAGTTCACGAGACTATGGAAATCAATGTGGATTTAATATTTTCCCACTATCAATAAAGTCTATTTCTTATTTGAAGTCATCTTTGAGATTGCTTGCTAGTGTTAAAACGACAATGAAGCTTTAGTCACCCATGATTTAGCTAAGTACTTGTAAAAAAGAATGTGAGTATGTGGAAATTGAGCTATTTTTCTTAAAAAAAAAATCAAAGTCATACATTCACTCATGCATCACTCATATCATATCATTGGTGGAAAAAAATAGTTTTCTTTGAAAATGCTCTCAATAAAAACTACATGATTTGAGATTTTCAATGATATTTTTTTATATGGTCTACTCTTATAAGTCTTGTTAGTGGAGACCTTAGCAAGAATCATAAACCAACCATAGTAAGTCACTTGGAGGAAACAAAACAAAAAAAAAATAAATAAATAAAGGTGAAAAACGGAAATAAAAAATAAAAAAAATGAAAAATCAAAGTTTTCAACGAGATATAATTTTTTTCAAAACTCAAGCTTTGTTCTCGGGCTAAATCTTAACCCAAAGCAGCTTTATGTTAGCCTTCGTATTTCTTCTCATGTGCAAACCAGTAAACCATCATACTAGGGCAATGATGCCTTTTTCAGGTGAGAATCCAAAATTACTCACCCCCTATAAAATCTTGAGTTTAGTCTGTTTTAAACCTAATCTACCTTGAGCCTAGCCTATCGATATATGATAAATAAGATCAACATTGAGAGTTGACCATTTACTGCAAAAGATCCTTTGCTCTGTTCGTCACATACAATTTTATCCAATTCACCATAAAAGCTTTTTACTAAGCCTGCCACATCTAATTGCGTGGCAAATGTAAAAATTATCCTCCTATTGTTGCCCTGAGAACTTTGAAAGTAATAAAATAACATTGGGCTCTTATGATTGACCGCTTCATGAATTTGTACTTGAAGTTGCTCAAAATTATTCTCCTATCTTAATCCTTCGTCTACTTTCTTCTTTTGAGTAAAAAATGATTCCAAGACCGAGGATAGTGATTTTGAGAATTGGGAAGTTAGCGACCTGACAAATAGTCTCAAGATCTCAGTCTCCTTTGATGAGTTTCGTCTGAGAGCAATTTTTACTGGAGCAGTAGCAAAGACATAATTTGGAACAGCAGTAGAGGCGACTACGCATTTTTATACATGATTGCACCCTATTTTAGTTCAATGACTGGGATGATCAACAGAAATCTACAACAACAATTTCAAAGGCTTCAAGGTCTTCTTTGCAAATCTCCACACTAGGGCAAATTTGATCATTACTATATTGAGGCAAAAGCCGTTATCTGCTAAAATATTGGGACAAAACTATTATTTGCAAGCTGGGGCAGGGTCATGAGACAAAGGCCATCTTCAGACTGAGGAGATCTCATTTCTCTCGCATGACATCTTTCAATTTTGAAGGTCCTTCACTGCACAAAGTGGGCTGTTATACAACATTCCATAAAGAACTTCATTTTGAACTTGAAGGCTAAAAGGAGCAGTCATTTACATTCAATAAGTAGACTGCAACAATATTACCGTGAAAAATGGCACTTCAGAGCTAAGGCTAAAAAGATCTTTACCTTCAAAGTAGACCACAAAAACATTTCTGTGAAGAATAACATGTGGTTAGAAAGATGATTTCATCAAATTTCTCCAGCTAAGCTCAAAGAAGGAGTGAGGTACATGAGATAAACTCTTGGGGAGTTACGCAACCAATTCTCAAAATTATTTGTCCAAAGAAATTGGGTCATTTCTACTCTTCTATTCATTTGATCCTACTCTAATCTCTCACCAAAGCTCTTAAAAATATATTTCAATCTCTTATTGTTCCAGAGATTTGACAAAATATCCATGAATTCTTGGTTTCCTTTTCTTTAAAAAGGAAGCCTGCTAACTTTTATTCATTGTCAAGCTTTGTTGCAAAATCATGATTTCTATCCTACATTACTCCTAATGTTAAATTCATTTTTTTTGTAACCGATCTTTTTCTTGTCAATTATAAGGTTGAGTTTATGAAGCAGTTTAATCAAACAAGATGTACAATGCTATGAGTTACCTTTGATTGTTCTCTAAATTGGCACATGAGATACATATACAAAATCATCCTCGCCAAACCTGATATGGTTGAGAAATTACCCTTATGTGTATATCTTTTATCAGGTTAAGGCATTCATAAAAAAAGGAACAAAAGAAAAAGAAAAATGAAAAATGAAAAAGAGTTGGCTGGTTTCCTCCATGTTGACATTACCTTTTCTCATTTGATTCTTTGCTAAATCATTGCTAATAAGAAGGATGAGAGTATACAGAAAAGTAATATCTTTGCAAAATATGGAAAAACTTCTTGTTCTCTCAACCATATTTTCACAAATCATGCATTCACATCACTTGCATACATATTCTTCAAAAAAAAAAAAGTTTTCATATCATGGTTAGATTATGAAAATTTAAGTATCATGCATTGTGCATTCATAATCACATTTCATTCTCAAAACAAAAATTAGTATCATGCATACATGTTTCATTCTAGCTTTCAATAAGCATATACATGATGGCATCATGCATTGAATATCAAATTCATTGGTTAAGCTAAATAAAAAACAGATCATATGCTGTCACACCTTTTCAAGTGATAAAAATAAATGCAAAATAAAATGGAGCATTATTCACGACATTGGGGCAATACACATTTGTAGATGCACCCATCTATCATAAGATAGTCGCATTAGAGGTCGCGCAACAGCTTCCCAAGGAGAGTTAGAGCTAGTTGATAGGCCACACTCAATTGTCAGCGACAGGGTACCCAATATTCATTAGCTACTTCTGGCAGGAGCTCTTTATACAAGGGGATGCAATTTAATATAAGTACAGTTTTCCACCACATCCATTCCTATCCCATACTTTATGATCTTTAGGCATTCTAGTCGTTGACTCCTCACGTCGCTACGGGCGTTTCTAGGACCGACCAGCGCCTCACCTGCACAGGTACCTTCGTAGTGTAGTATTGGTTTGTTAGAATGAATTGGATTGTCTAACCTCTCGCTCGGATGTCAGACTCCCGCTACGATGCCATTGGAAGTTCCCATTAGCATGAACACGTGGTTTTTGTTAGTCTTATTGTCATGTGTCAAAGTGCATATCTCATGCACTTAGCTTTTAGGAGGATATTCCAAGTCCTAGTAAATCAAATAACTGCAATTTTTTTTTGAGAAATTGCATTTTAATCTGTTGGAGCTAGTTTTCTAGCTCACACGTGTCATTAAGTTTGTGAAGTCAAGTTTTATCACCTAGGTATTTCGACTGTCTTTCGAGCCGGTGCCGTTATGACCGATTCGACCAAGATTTCCTTTGGTCCCATTCCCATTCTTTGTTTGAACTGACCTAGATGTGTCTCGCTTAGCCTCATATTCCGACAAACTCCACGATAGCATGTCGTGATTCAAGCTTACCTTAAATGGCCGTTGAGGCCTTATTAGGAATCCTGTCAGAGACCCTGCCTATATATAGAAACCATTTGCCTCTATCAAAGCTACGCAAACACTGTATTTTCTCTCTAATACAACTCGGATTCTTCCTGACTTGGCGTCGGAGTGTTTTCTCTTACCGGTATCCTGCTCAGAAAAATTCAGCTCATCCTCAAGGTCATAATTTCGCCCAAGCCGAGCTTGTAAGCTTGGTAATTTTTTATGATAAAATATTTATCTTTGGTTAAATCGAACCCGATTCAAGTCGAGGTCGAAGCCTGTTGTTAAAGCCAGGTCCGTCGCATTTTATTATTCGGTTAAATCGAACCCGATCCAAGTCGAGGTCGAAGCCTATTGTTAAAGCCAGGTCCATTGAATTATCATTTGGTTAAATTGAACCCGATTCAAGTCGAGGTCGAAGCCTGTTGTTAAAGCCAGGTCCGTTACATTTTATCATTCGGTTAAATCGAACCCGATCCAAGTCGAGGTCGAAGCCTGTTGTTAAAGCCAGGTCCGTTGCATTTTATCATTCGGTTAAATCGAACCCGATCCAAGTTGAGGTCGAAGCCTGTTGTTAAAGCCAAGTCCATTACATTATATCTTTCGGTTAAATCGAACCCGATCCAAGTCGAGGTCGAAGCCTGTTGTTAAAGTCAGGTCCATTGCATCTTATTATTTGGTTAAATCGAACCCGATCCAAGTCGAGGTCGAAGCCTGTTGTTAAAGCCAGGTCCATTGCATTATCATCCGGTTAAATCGAACCCGATCCAAGTCGAGGTCGAAGCCTGTTGTTAAAGCCAGGTCCGTTGCATTTTATTTTTCGGTTAAATCGAACCCGATCCAAGTCGAGGTCGAAGCCTGTTGTTAAAGCCAGGTCCGTCGCATTTTATCATTTGGTTAAATCTAACCCGATCCAAGTCGAGGTGGAAGCCTGTTGTTATAGCCAGGTCCATTGCATTATCTTTCGGTTAAATCGTACCCGATCTAAGTCGAGGTCGAAGCCTGTTGTTAAAGCCAGGTCCGTTACATTTTATCATTTGGTTAAATCGAACCTGATCCAAGTCGAGGTCGAAGCCTGTTGTTAAAGCCAGGTCCATTGCATTTTATCATTTGGTTAAATCGAACCCGATCCAAGTCAAGGTCGAAGCCTGTGTTATAGCCAGGTCCATTGAATTATCATCCGGTTAAATCGAACCCGATCCAAGTCGAGGTCGAAGCCTGTTGTTAAAGCCAGGTCCGTTGCATTTTATCTTTCGGTTAAATCTAACCCGATCCAAGTCGAGGTCGAAGCCTGTTGTTAAAGCCAGGTCCATTGCATTTAATCATTTGGTTAAATCGAATCCGATCCAAGTCGAGGTCGAAGCCTGTGTCAAGCCAGGTCCATCGCACTTATCATGTCAATTAAATCAAAACTCGATCCAAGATCGAGGTTAAGTCTTGTATCAATTACGAGGTTCTTTGCATGTCGGGATCCCGCCTAGTGTCCAGCTGCGTCCATCTCTATCTTGTCTTGGCTGAATAAAATTTTTGCCTTCCCAAATACTTTGTCTTTTGCCTTTGTCTACTCTTTTAGTTATGCAAGGATACACGAAGGGGGGCAAGCTGTAGATACCGTATTTGGTCCGGCTTCATTTTAGTTTTATTTTTAATTATTTAATTTTTATTTTATTAAATACTATAGGTTAACTTTATTATTAATTTTAAGATAAAGTTTAAATTACCTTAAATTAAATTTGTTTAAAGATTTCGATTTTATAAATAAGAAATTAATAATTGATTTTGTTTAGATTTGTTTAAATAAAATTTGATTTTAATAAAAGATTTTATTTTTTTTAAATGAAAAAATCTTTTTTTTTCCTAGTCAAAACCACCCACCACGTAGCTTCCTTTCCCTGATTTTCTCTTCATCTTGTTTAAACTTTCCATATTACCGTTAAATTTTTGGTATTTAAGAGGAGCAGAGAGCATGCATCAGGGGGAACTGACACAAAAGAACGCAACTTGAGAACATGGCAACACAAATCTCATAGAAATTCGCTTTATTCAAATTTCCTTGCACATAACACAACTTCGAGAATTTGCCTGGGCGTCAAATCTAACTTTACTTCACTCTCATTGTGGAAATCTCCTCAAATTCCAATTCATACATGGTAAGTTCAATCATCCCACCCTATTTCGATTACATCAGTCAACTATGAAAGTTTTATTTATTTTTATTTTTTTTCCCCTTTCTTTTCTCTTGTCCCCCAAGTGGATGATAAACAGGGGATGGGGAAAGCATGAAATAGTGGGACGAATTATTGAGTTTTCACCCCGTTTAACAGAGAAATAGAGATTCTCCGTGATGGTCTAATGACAGTCTCAGTTCACGTCCTCTCTGTCTCTTTCCATTTCGTCTTGCATTGCCTTTTTTTTTAATTATTATTATTAATTATTTTTTATTATTATTATTTTTAAATTGGTTTCTCCCTCTATTTTTGAATAAAAGAAAATTGATTTTTTTAAAAATAAATGTTGTTTTAAAGTTAATAAATCTAAAATCATAGATATGTAAAGTTTGTTTTTGGAAGATTTGTTATTTAAGATTTGAAAATTCTGAATAAGATATCCTAAATAAGTTTGTTTAGATCAGATTATTTATTTTTATTATTATTATTATTTTTTTGTATAAAACGGTTTCATACGAATTTTAAAATCCAATACAAAATAAAGAGTTTTTTTTTATTTAAATTTTCGTTTATAGTTTTTTTCTTTTTTTTTAAAATAAAATTAAAAAATACAAAGGTTTGTATTTTAAAAAGAGTATAATGTGTATCCTAAGACAATGTCACATTGACAATGCACTAGGGTATTGACATACATGACACAAGTTCTAGTCTTAAAATGCTTCATTTTATCGCTGTTTTTACTAAATAATTATTTTAAATAAAAGATTTCATTTAGAGTTTTTTTTTTTAAAAATTCAAAAATATAAAATATGTATTTTGAAAAGGAACATAACTTATATCCCAAGGTGGTGGCATGTTGGTGAGGCATTTGAGTGTCATCACTCATGTTGCAAGTTCAAGTCTTAGTATTTCCTAAAATTAAAATTATTTTTTATTTATTATTTTTTTAAATAATTATTTCAAAAACTCCAATGACGGGAATTGGAACCTTCCAATATTCTCGAGGTGTCAAAATTTTTTTAATGGCTTTCGTGCCACTCATACCTATTAATTCATATCTTATAACAAAATGTGAATTAATATAATATGAGACATTTAAAATAAATAAAAATATTTCTTTTTTTTTTTTACCAAATAAAATAATAGGATAATTTTTGACAAAATATGGTACCATTTTCGAACGGGTGTCGTAGGGTGCTAACACCTTCCCTCCATTAGGGTTTTGTGCCCATTAGGGTTTTGTAGGGTTTTTGTTCATTGCTATCCAACACCACCACCGCTGCCGCCGCCGCCGCCGACCACTGCCGCCGTTTGCTGATTTGCCAGTTATTTTTCCAATTGCTATTCGTGGGTTTCGTCTCGCCGTCCTTCGCACCTTCGTCGCGGTGTGCTTCCGTGACCGCCAATCGCCTTTACTCCTCTGGTTGTCGTGGGGGAGCGCTTGGGGTTTTTGGTTCAGAAAATACCTAATCCGGTTTAGTTCCAACCGTTTGAATCATCTGTTTTGTTTGGTTCGAGTGGTTTGGTCTGGTTCTGTCGTTTTGTTCAAATAAGTTCACTTGTTTGTTATGGCTGAGAAGAAATCAATCGTAACTTCTGAGGTCATCCCAATGATATCAAAAATCACAGAACACAAGTTGAATGGATCAAACTATTCTTCATGGAAAATCAATATTCGTTTTTTTTTGCGAAGTATTGATATGGACGATCACATAACTGAGGATCCGCCTAAGGATGAGAGCAAGAAAGCTTGGTTGTGGGATGATGCATCACTGGTTCTGCAGATCAAGAATTCGATCGAGGGTGACATTATTGGCTTGGTCAATGAATGTGAGTATGTTAAAGAGTTACCTAAATATTTAGAATTCCTTTATTCTGGAAAAGGAAATGTTAGTCGAATATTTGAAATCTGCAAGTGCTTCTACCAACTTGAGTTTGGTGACCAATCTCTTACAAATTACTTTATGGAACACAAACGAATTTACGTAGAGTTTATTGCATTACTCCCAGATAGTAATGATGCAAAAGTTCGACTTGCCCAACACGAACAACTAGCAGTTATCAGTTTTCTTCTTGGTCTTCCACCTAGATTTTATGTGGCGAAAGACCAATTACTCTCTGGTTCGGAAATTCCAGCTTTAGAGGAGGCATGCACTCGAGTACTTCGATTTGAGAAGTCACAACCCGTTTTGTCATCTCAGTCTAATAGTGTTTTGGTTGAACGTAGTACAAATGCAAACAGAGGTAATACCTACCAAGGGAATTCCACGACTTCGAACGCTCAACGTTCTAGTGCTCCAAAGTCAAATTCAGGAGATATTATTTTTTGCAATTATTGCTAAAGAATATTTTTCTGGAGCTCTTGGCTCTTATTTGAGTGAATATGGTATTCTTCACCAATCCTCTTGTGTCGATACTCCGTTTCAAAATGGAGTTGCAGAAAGAAAAAATAGACATCTTCTCGAAACAGCAAGGGCCTTAATGTTTCAAATGCATGTTCCAAAATATTTTTGGGCCGATGCTATTTCGATGGCTTGCTTTCTGATTAATCGCATGCCTTCATCAGTTCTTAAGGGTGAAAAACCTTATCGTACTCTATATCCTATGCAACCTTTATTTCCTATTAAACCTAAAATATTTGGTTGCACCTGTTTTGTTCGTGATGTTCGCCCTCAGCTCACCAAATTGGACCCTAAGTCCTTGAAATGCGTTTTCCTTGGTTATTCTCGTGTTCAAAAAGGGTATCGATGTTATTGTCCTGATCTCAATAGATATCTTGTCTCTCCTGACGTTACATTCTTTGAAAATACTCCTTTTTCATCATCTTTGAGTACCAGTCAGGGGGAGAGTTCACAAGAAGATGATGACTTTCTTGTATATTTCATTGTCTCTCCTTCCACTGAAGAGCTTCCTAGCAATACATCTTCCTATGTGCCTGATCCTTCTCTTCCCATCATTACTTAAGTTTATTCTCGTCGGCAACCTCCTACGGACTCATGCCCTATACCAGCAGCTTCTTCGCCCGAGGATCCAAGAATAAGTGATGACCTTCCAATTGCTCTTAGAAAAGGTAAGCGTAAATGTATTTATCCTGTTTCTTCTTTTGTCTCATATAACCATTTGTCCTCACCTACTTGTTCGTTTCTTGCATCCCTTGAGTCTGTATCTGTTCCTAAAACTGTTCATGAAGCTTTGTCTCATCCTGGTTGGCGGGCTGCTATGTTGGAGGAAATGACTGCCTTAGATGACAATGGTACTTGAGATTTAGTGTCTCTTCCTGCAGAAAAAAACCTATCGGTTGTAAATGGGTGTTTGCTGTTAAAATTCATCCTGATGGATCCATTGCCCGTTGAAAGCTCGCCTTGTTGCTAAAGGGTACGCGCAGACTTATGGAATTGATTATAGTGATACTTTTTCTCCGGTTGCTAAATTGACTTCTGTTAGGTTATTCATTTCCTTGGCATCTATTCACCATTGGCCGTTACATTAGCTTGATATTAAAAATGCCTTCCTCCATGGTGATCTTCAAGAGGAAGTGTATATGGAGCAACCACCAGATTTTGTTGCTCAGAGGAGAATGGAAAGGTATGTCGTCTTCGTAAATCCTTGTATGGGTTGAAACAAAGTCCACGAGCATGGTTTGGAAAATTCAGTCAGGTGGTTGAGAACTTTGGAATGAAGAAGAGTAAGTCGGACCATTTTGTCTTCTATAAACAAACTGAGTCTGGTGTTATCTTACTGGTTGTATATGTTGATGATATTGTGATTACTGGTAATGATTCATCAGGCATCCTATCACTCAAAACTTTCTTTCATAGTCAATTTCATAAGAAGGATTTGGGAGTGCTGAAATATTTCTTAGGAATTGAGGTAATAAGGAGCAAGAAGGGGATTCTCTTATCACAGAGGAAATATGTACTTGACCTGTTAACTGAAATAGGAAAGTTAGCTGCTAAGCCACGTAGTACCCCAATGATACCTAATTTACAACTTACAAAGGAAGGAGAGTTGTTGAAAGATCCTGAGAAGTATAGGAGATTAGTAGGGAAGTTGAATTATCTTACGGTTACGATGCCAGGCATAGCTTATCCAGTTAGTATTATGAGTCAGTTTATGAGTTATCCTACGACTGACCATTGGATCGCATTGGAACATATTTTATGTTATTTGAAAGGTGCTCCTGGACGTGGTTTGTTATATAAAGATCATGGTCATCTTAATATTGAATGTTTTTCAGATGCTGATTGGGCAGGTTCTAAAGAAGATAGAAGATCAACCTCAGGATATTGTGTATTTGTCGGAGGTAATTTAGTTTCTTGGAAAAGTAAGAAACAAAACGTGGTGTCGCGTTCGAGTGCTGAATCAGAATATAGAGCTATGGCACAGTCGGTGTGTGAATTAGTATGGATACATCAGCTTCTGACTGAATTGGGATTTGGCATCACCACTCCAATAAAACTTTGGTGTGATAATCAAGCAGCTATTCATATTGCATCTAATCTAGTATTTCATTAACGAACCAAACACATTGAAGTTGATTGTCATTATGTGCGTGAGAAAATACAGCAAGGATTGGTGGCTACAGGGTATGTGAAGACTGGAGAGCAGCTAGGAGATATCTTTACTAAAACATTGAATGGAGCACGAATAGATTATTTGTCTAACAAGTTGAGCATGATTAACATATATGCACCAACTTGAGGGGGAATGTTAGAGTATATATTAGTATATTTTATATTATTATATCAATATTAATTTGTCATTTACCTTTTTCTTATAGGATTAGGTCAACCTTGTATATTTGTTTATATATATTAGACTTTAATAATGAGAATACATTACATTGGATTCTCTCCAACCTTAGTCTCTACAAGGTCGATAACCCAAATGGAGCATTTCCAGCAGTAAACACATAGAAGAAGTGTAGTAATCAGTTGAGTAACTGAAAATCAAAGTGTTCCAAGAAATCAAATTCTTCTCAGCTATCTCATCAAAGCAGTAACGAGCTTCCTCCATTTTTCTAAACTTAGCATATGTGCCCACAAGTACATCAGACTCCAAAGCAAAACGAATTATTTTCAAATGAAAATATTCTCCATAAATGGAACTTCCCAAACAATTACAAGAGTAGACAGCGTTTACAAATGATGTCTGGGTAAGAATTAGCCCATCCACCGACATACTGTAAAAGAGTTGTAATGCTATTTCAGGTTTCTTGACTTTTCCCCCCGCCCCAATGACTGAATTATATGTCACAACATCCCGTATAGGCACCTCATCAAACAGTTTCACAGCTAAGAATAAGCCTCCACATTGTAAATACATGTTCACTAGAGAATTTACCACTAGAACTTCATAATAAAACCCAATTTTAATCACAATACCATGTAACCGTTGCCCAAATTTCAAGTCCTCTTCACAAGAAAAACAAGACAAAACAGCCATAAAAGAGAACTTGGACAGTCCCATCGTCCCTTCAGACATGAGCTCACAAAACAGAGGCTAACATTCTTCCACGAGTTGATTACGACCAAATAATGACAATATCAAATTCCATGTCACCAAACTTCTCCAATTCATATCTCCAAAAGCCCGCAGAGCTTCCTCAAATCATCCATGCCTGCCGTACAGCCACATCAAGGTGTTCCCACAATAGCACCAGCATCAAACAGTCCATTTTTAACCGATAACGCCTACAATTGGACACCCGACCAAAAATCCAATAACTCAGCCGACAGTAACCCGCCAAATGTGAATTGCGTTGGCAAAAAACCCAAATCTTTCATCTCCGAAAGTATACACCACGCTACATTTACAAGCCCACGTCGGCTATAAGCACTGCTAACCGTGTTATAAGACACAACATTTCGGTGGGGCATTTTGTCGAACAGGTTGCGTGCGACAGATAACATCCAAAAAGAAGTGTATTGGAAGATGAGATTATTATAGACAAAAATAGCCTGGTTTGGAACAGGACCCATTGTAATTGTGAGAGCATGAAGGGGTCTTGTTGCTTTGAAGGAAGGGGCCTTGGAGCATGCTTTAAGTAGCTGGATGAGAAACTGGTGGTGCTTTGCGATATCGCCATTGAAGCTCATGCAGTTCAGCAAGGGATCTATTAGAAAAGTGCTCTTGAACTTTACAGAAGTGTTGTTACGTCAAAAGCAGCCTTCAGACATCTAAGCTATAAATGGAATAGCAATAGAATTTAAAGTTCAACAAGCGTACAAACTACAAACCATACGAACAAAATAATTCATTTTCCACCTCTCAGCTAATAAATGTGTAGAAAACCAACCAAGCTTTTCTATCAGGTTTTTGGGCTGAATAGCCTTTCTCAAATGCCCATTATGAAATATGGCTCCTCTGCTCATCACCAAAGGTTCCAACTTACTGCCCTACCCCGGTAACAAATTACTGCCCTACCCCTCCACTCACTTGTGTACTATCCAACTAATTTAAAAGCCCCAAAAATTGTTTTCCCTCGCGTTTTTTCATTTCTATCCTCTCTCTTCCGAATCTTCTATATTCTTGTCCTCTTCATCTCCTATCCTCTCTCCTCGCCTTGTTTGGTTGGTGTGATGTCGAATGCTGACGCATTAAATTTCAATAATTAAGTTCTTTTTTATATACCCTTTACAGTTTAGTGTCATCAATGACGGCAAGGTCGTATGAAGGTGCAGGGAGAGCAGATAATTGGAGAAGACGGAGACAAGGACGAAGAGGAGAACTAAGAACGAGAACGATAAATAGGACGAGAGCAAGATCGATAGAGAACTATAAGTTGACAGAGAAGAGACGAAGAAGTAGAACGAGAGGGAGAGCGATAGATAACTATAACGATACCATGAGAAGACGAACATACAGAGTGGGATGATAAGGAGAGGCAGAACGAGACTACGAGCTAGAACTGTCACCACATCTGTATTTTCTATAGATATGGACTTCCAAATTACGCAATAGATGGAAAATTAAATACATTGAGGAAACAGAATTATCAAAGTACATAAAATAACAAAATTCTTGATGGAAGAAAAAGAAACATAAATCGAATAGCTACGGCGACAATTCCTCTAGATCGCGCAAACGGGCCTCTAATGCTGCCACTCTACCTTGTAGTTGTTTGTTCTCTTCCCCCAACTTATCTGCCCTTGCACGATATTTGCTTGCAATCATTTCGAATGTATGACATGTACGTTCTAAGTGGATGTACATATTCCTTGTTTTCCGATGGTTTCTCTTCTCCTCTTGCAACTCGACCCCCTTGTCTTTGAATGTTTGATTTGGCTCTGTCATGGTTACTCTCAGTCCACTACTGCCCTCAGACATTTTTTCTATGTCTTTTTCGCAGACAGTAGAAATGAAATAAGACCGGAATGCAGATGTATGTGGTATATATAAGACGAAGTGTTGCCTAATATACATTAAATTGTGTTGGTAAGCATTATTAATTCGGTGTAATTGCGTGCAACGTCTTCCTACTACATTTAATGGGTCTGCAATGAAGTAGTTGTGGGGACGTTTATGGAGAAGAACGAGAACTAAAGTGAGATAAGCGAGAACGAGATCAAGATAAAAAGTTTGTTGGAGTGAGTGACGAGAGCGCGAGAGAGGATGAGAGCGATGGCCAGAGCGAGAACGAGATTAAAATCTATTAATTTTTTGGAAAGTGCGATAGACGGAACGAGAGTGCGGTCGAGAGCGAGAGCATGAGGCAACATGTCTGGGTGTTAAGTGCATTAATGCTTTGGGTATTGTGCAGTTATGTGAACAGTACATCTACATTCAACGTTGCGTGCATGGGAACCGTGTAAACAAGAATTCTTGACGAGAGTGAGAGTGAGAACCGTAGCGAGGATGATAACCAGAGCGACAGCGGAAAGTATAATTTTTGGTGTTTTTTTCCCTTTTCCAACATTGTAATTTTTATATTTGTTTTGTAAGTTGCTTTTGACGATGAATAGATTGATGCCGTAGACATCTATTAACCAATCTTTCGAGGGACGCCTCCAAACTCTGCTATTTTTGCAGCAAGTTGTCTGTTCTCAAACCAGCGTCGGGTAACAATGGCTTGTTTATCGTAAACCCAGTTTCCCGTCATTGGTAGCAACGACGTTACCATCCATACATTCGTTACGAAGTTGAATAGATAGGACGAAAGTTATAATATTATTTGCGATACAATAATTTGCAATAACGAGAATGATAGTTATAATATTATTTGGTTCATATTGATACCCAGTACGTTAAACATACAAAAGAACTAGAAGCCTGTGTTAGTACACTAATTCATCTAGAGTGCTCCAACGCAGAAATCTGTGACCACAGATTGGCTACTTCCTCTTTGAGACGTAGTCTAGCCTCGTGCTCCTCCTTCAGCATCCTTTGTAGTATATCTCCTGTCCTTTCCACTATAGTTAACCTGTATCGTTTGTTGTTGAATCGTGTTTGTTGTTGTTGACGAGAGCGAGAGAATTGACTGTATTTAGTATTATGATACTATACTGACTCTGTGCCTCCACATTTTGTACGAAACAATCAAATCATGTACAGGCAATGATGACAAACAATTAATGTCACACTGCTACTTTCTATGACATCAATAAAATAATATTATCCATATGTTCTTTCTCTTTCTGGTTTTCCCCTCATTCACATAACCAATTGTGAAACTCCCTCCCTCACTCTCATTGTTTACTCCCAATAGTCCTTCGCCCTTTACATTCAATGTTATCTTCCATCATCTGCTGCCCCGAAGCCTGATGGAAGTCTGAAGAGTATGGACGAGGACAACCGGAGGCCTGATGATACCTCGAAGCCGGATGGAGGTCTGAAGAGTGTGGAGGACAACCGGAGGCCTGATGGGGACCCGAAGACTGACGAGGAACAAACTATGGAGCACGGTCCAAAGAATATGAACGAGGATCTGAAGAATATGGATGAGGACTAAGATACGATGAAGGATGGGGACGATGCATCAGACACCCAACTCATCCAGTAAGTTTAATTGAGGTAACTCCCACGTATTTCCTTTTTCGGACACGTTAAGACCTTGTGTTAAATCATGTTATTTGATCTCAGGACCTTATGATCGGCAGACGTTCGGATGGCTTCACAATAGATCATGTAGATGATGATGTATCTCGGGTGGGCGTAATTCAAGTAACCTCATTCTATGATTCTAGTATACATTTGCTGTATTATATTGTAATGTGGCTAATATTTTTTGTATATTAGGATCTCACCGTTGGTAGGCAAGAGCCGGATGTTCCATCAGATACGCGACTGACCAAATGACTCGTTAGGCGTCCTTATAAAGACTGGGCACCAGACGCGATCGTTAAGGTAAAATTAATGTTGTACATTTTAGCAGTTGGTAGTACGCGAACTTATGTGTTTATTGTGGTTTAGGTTGAACCTGACCTTTGAAGGGATGTGAATCCCGGAGCGGAAACGAATTTTCGTTGCTGATTTTTGGGATACAAAATCGAATTACAAAGAAGGAAAATACAGAGTAAACTTTACCTTTGAAGAACGTTTCTTCAACGAGTTTCCCTTTGTGTGTAGCCTTTTGCCACAAGTCTCGCCTTATAGGTCTGTACCTTTCCTTCGGCGTCTCGTTTTCGCTTGTAGATCCATTTGCACCCTATGGGTTTTACCCCGTCCGGTTGATCAACAAGTTCCTAAACGGAATTGAAGTACATCGACTTCATTTCCAGGTCCATTGCTTTGACCCATTTGTCCTTGTCAGTATCTTCCATTGCCTTTTTGTAGGTCAATGGATCCTCGACGCCGTCATCAGGTATGACAACTTGAGTTTCAGCTAAACCCACATAGCGGTCAGGTTGTGACACAATCCTCCCACTACGTCGAGGCACCTTTAACACTTGAGGTGGATGTGACTGACGCGATGTGCTAGCTTCATCAACAACTCTTGTTGTAGTGCCAGTTTGATCAACAACTCTTGTTGACGTGTTTGTAGCTTCTTCGAAAATCTCGTTAATTACTACCCTCCGTGGTTTATGATCTCGAACATGGCTTCTTCTAAGAAAGTAGCATTTGTCGATACAAACACTATGTTTTCTTTATGATCGAAGAAGAGACCACATCTCGTTTCTTTAGAGTAACCTACGAATAGGCATACTTTTGAACGAGGTTCCAGTTTCTTCGGGTTAGTCATGAGCACGTGTGTCGGGCATCCCCAAATGCGAAAGTGACGTAAACTAGGTTTACGACCCTTCCACAGCTCAAAGGGTGTTTCAGAAACACTCTTTGATGGAACTACGTTCAAAATATAAACTGCAGTCTCCACTACATAACCCCAAAACGAGTTAGGCAACTGAGCGTAGCTCATCAATGATCGAACCATGTCCAACAGGGTTTTGTTTCTCCTTTCCGATACACCGTTTTGTTGAAGTGTACCAGGGGTTGAGAGTTGGGACGCGATTCCATATTCTATCATATAGTCCTGGAATCTCAAGTCCATATACTCTCCACCCCGATCTGATCGAAGTATTTTAATAGTTTTACCTAATTGATTTTCAACTTCAGTCTTGTATTCCTTGAACTTTTCAAGGGCTTCAAACTTACGTTGCATTAGGTATAAATAATCATACCTTGAATAATCATCGATAAAATAGATGAAGTATTCATACCCTCCTCGAGCTCTAACATTCATCGGACCACAAAGGTATAAATATATAAGTTCTAAGGGCTCTTTGGCTCTATATCCTTTTCCAGTAAAAGGTCTTTTAGTCATTTTGCCTTCAAGACAAGACTCACATGGTGGTAAAGAATCGTCTTCTAACTCACTTAGAATGTCATTCTTAACCAACCTCTCAATCCTATTGAGATTAATGTGACCTAATCTTAAGTGCCAAAGATAGGTATCTTTCTTTTGAGAAACTTTTTGCCTTTTATTTTGAGTTCTAGCATTTTTAAACAACTCGGTATTTAAAACTGCTTTAGTTATGGTTGGTCTTAGCACATACAAGTTGTTTTCAAGCAAAGCAGAACAAATATTAACACCTTTTCTCGAAATGAACGCTTCATTCATATGAAAAGAAATTGAATACATATGTTCTAACAAACAAGAAATTGAAATTAAGTTCCTTTTAATTTTAGGAACAACGTACACATTATCTAATAATATATACATATTCTTGTTTGTAAACAACTTGAGCTCCCCTACTGCCACAGCTGAGACGACCTCTCCCGTTTCGACCTTAAGAGTCATCTCTCCAGCGTCAAGCTGCCTCCAGGAACTAATTCCCTGAAATGAAGAACAAACGTGATTAGTGGCTCCTGAATCCAGTATCCAGGCGGAGTCATCATTCTCCACTAAACATGTTTCCAATACAAGTAAATCATATTTACCTTCGTTGGCTTTCTTCTTTTCGGCCAAGTACTTTGGGCAGTTGCGCTTCCAATGCCCGTCCAATTGCAGTGGAAACACTTTCCTTTCTCTGCAACCTTGACCTTGCCTTTCTGGGCAGCAGCAGCTGAGTCGGGTTTAGACCCCTTACCAGCAGCCTTCTTCTTCTAAAAAGTCTTACTTCCAGAAGAAGAGGGCGCAGACCTGGTTGCAGAGGACGATCCTCTATTGAACCTCTTTGAGGTGACAACATTTGCCTCCCCTTCTTGTCCCTTACATTTCATAAGAGACTGGTAGGTCTGCAACTCGTTTAGGAGCGTGGTAAGAGTGTACTCCAGCTTATTCATAACCGCATTGCTGCGGAATGGTAGGAAACTCTTCGGAAGAGATTCCAGTATGAAGCTGACCTGACTCTGCTCGTCTATGACAGGCCCGTTCGACTCAGCCACGTTGAAGTGGACCATCAGGTTGAGAACGTGTTCTCGCACTGAGGAGCCCTCCTTCATGCGGGAGTTGTAAATGAACTTAAGGGCTTCATGTCGAGCCTGTGAGGACGGTTGTCCAAACATGCTCTGCAGCGAGTCCATGATCTCCTTAGCGGTGACCGTGTCCTCGTGTTTCTTGGCAAGCACATCAGATATGCTCGCCAAGATGTAGACCTTGGCCTTGTCATTGGCCGTGACCCACCTGTCATAGGCGTTGCGCACCGCCACAGTGGCGTTAGGCGCAGGAGCTTGAGAACAATCCTCTTGTAAGACGAACCTAAGATCATCTATCACGAGAATAGTGTTTAGGTTTGACTTCCATTGTTTGTAATTTTCGCCATTAAGTCTTTGCGCGGCTAAGAGTGCAATAATAGAAGTAGACATGCTGAAAGTAAAAACAAATCTATATTAGTTTCATGCATTAGCCTTTTGAACCCAATAAAAATTTAGCAAAAGTAATTAAGCACTCTAACAAAATTATTTTGCAACGACGCTTCAGTGATTTAGAGCAACAGGCATCGTAGGGCGGACAGGTACTCCTTCACTGAATTGAGACATTCTCAACTAAATTTTACACCAGAATAACTCTTATTTCTATAAATTTTAGTCATCGTTTATTTGGTCAGGAAATTGCTAACTAACTTAATAACTCCTCGTAAGTGTGACCCAACATTTTCGAACCTCAGAGGTCCACCCCAATAATCCTACCGTAGGGAAGGAAAATATTGGAGCAAAACCTAAGAGACTCTTATCCATTTCTGGAGTTTGCCTTGATTTTGATTTCCATACAATGAACCCTCCGTAGGGATGGTCGCTCTAGGACGACACGCAGGTCATGTATGAAACCTCACGGTGCAAACCAATGGCGGAGACCGCAGGATGTGTTGTCACACGTCCTTCTCCCACTTACTATGAACACTATCTCCATTCACCTCGATATTGAACCATGCAAACACCTTCCGTAGGGAGGCCGCGCCCAGGGCAACACGAGGCCGAGCATGGAACTCACAGCGTGAATTTAAAGGAGAACGTGAGAGAGAGAGAGTAAAGTATGTTATATATACTTTGTATATCAAATATATACGCTATATATTACATATTCTCTTTTGCTCCCACTTAGTATTCTAAGACTAGGGTATATTACTTAGATATATCCCGGCTAAGTGAAATTAACTAAGTGAATTTTTAGTCGGCCCAATATAACCATTATATCGGAAGTTGTACAATAATGTTTTAGTTCGTTAAACACTTTAATAAACCAACAACATTATTGCTTGTATATAAAATATTGATTAATTCAACCCCCAAGTCGGTTCCCAGGTAGAGGTGTTCCCTTATGGTCAGCTTAAATACCTCAACCTAGACAGAACCTTTCTTAGACAGGGTTCCCTTATAGACAAAATTTTATATTTAGTCTTTTATTATTTCATTTTAAACCTAGTTAAAATAAAATAAAAGACTACCCCCTAATCACATTAGAAGATATAACCTAAAGTCTAATTAATTTTAAACCCCTTTAAAATTAATTAACTTAGACCTTATGTTTGCATGCAACTCTTTATTATAGATTTTAATTTCAATCTACCACATTTTATAACTCTTATAAAATTTAAGAAATTAAAACTATAAACATGCATTGAAAGCATACATTAATATAACAATTATATTATCCAAAATAACGCCATGCTCAATGCAACTTTATTTTCATCTAATTAATACAACACTTATATTAATTATGAAAATAAAACATGCATACATACATTATAACATTTATAACTATATGATGCATGACCATACATATATACTATATATCAAACATACATATTATGCATGTAACCTATTGTGGGATTTTAAAACTATATGGCATACAATATGCTATATGATTTTAATTAAAAATATACATTCATAATGCATAAAATAATTAAATAGCAAAGTTGGTACGGTTTTTGCACCCTAAGAAAACTAAATAATAAAA